>NC_072446.2:15692115-16001346 GCF_028878055.3 Symphalangus syndactylus | reverse complement strand
GGGAGAAAACTTTGTGATCAGAACTAAGGCAAAAGAATGCTTGAAGTACTAGAAAATTAGCTCCAGTAGGCTGAGGACATAAAATTATGAAACAAATCGCCTGCCCTCACATGGGCATGCATTTTACCAGTGCCAGTCCGAGGCGAGAGTGATGGAGTACCTGAAGATTTTTCGAAGGTTTAGGGTTTTTAAAAAATCATAACAGAAGATAAGACAGGACCGTATCACCCTGGAATAATGTGTAATTCATGGTTGTGAGGCTTAAAAAAGCCGAGGCTTGAGCACATGGTAGCAGTATTATCATTATGCGTGGATCCAGAATGATCAGAAAGAGCCAGAGGCAATCCTTTCATCATTTTACTTAGGTAGAAAATAATATCTGAAAATGGCTCTGTAGTTCAAGGAACGGTGCCCAAACTCTGAATTCAGATGCCAGTAGAAACGTTCCGTGGAGCAGTATTGTAAGATGTTAATACAACATTCATAACAACTGCTTAAAGAGTCACTTGGTAGACGGGTGCGGTGGCGCGTGCCTATAATCCCAGCTACTGGGGAGACTTGAGGCAGGGGAATCACTTGAACCCAGAAGGCGGAGGTTGCAGTGAGCCGAGATTGCACCTCTGCACTCCAGCCTGACAGACTCTCTCAAAAAAAAAAAAAAAAAAAAAAAGCCGCTTGGCCATTTAAATGCTGTGTTCAGGTTGAAAAGTAAATACATGTATATCTTATATAAGTGTGTTAATTCTAAGTTGGTTTTCTAAATTACCATGATTTCATTATTGTAAGAGAGGGAAAAAAAAGAGGGAAACTAAGTTTGAGGTCTTTTTAACTAGGGACAGTTGCCAAAAGCCATCTCCCTGTTCTTAATTGCTACCATTGATCAAGCTCAGTTTTAAAAAACACGAAAGGGCAGCCGGGTGCTGTGGCTTACACCTATCATCCCAGCACTTTGGGAGGCTGAGGCAAGCAGATCACTTGAGGTCAGGAGTTCGAGACCAGCCTGGCCAACATGGTGAAACCCCATCTGTACTAAAAATACAAAAATTAGCTGGATGTGGTGGCATGCGCCAGTAATCCCATCTACTCCAGAGGCTGAGGCGGGAGAATTGCTTGAACTTGGGAGACGGAGGTTGCAGTGAGCCAAGATCATACCACTGCACTCCAGCCTGGGCAACAGAGATTCTGTCTCAAACACACGCGCGCGCGCACACACACACACACACACACACACACGGAAAAAATGCATTTCAAAGGAAGCTACTAGAAATGTTCATATTCCCTTTGACCATTTTGCTTTCATGAGTTTTCTCTGTCACAGGTTTCCTGCCAAGTTAATTCAAAGCCCAGTGGGACTAGCATGCCCCTCTCTGCAAAATATTCTCCAGAGCTTCTGGGAATACCTCATAGCTACTGCTACCAGGATACCAAAATATTTCCCAAATACACTTGCAGCTGGAAGCAAGACACAACATTTCCCCTCTGACTCCTTCCTGCCTGTGCTTTTCAGATAACCTCAGCTATGAATGGAGGGCTTAGAAATAAACAGTTGTCTCTTATTTGTTTGAAGGACCGAGTATCTGTTTTCACAGATGTGAATGCTTGCATTGCATGTGTGAAATGCACAGAAGGTCTTTATGTTTTGTTATAAATCACATTGCTTGTATGTGTTAGAAATTCAAGGCCTAAGAGGTCTTTCTTTAATGCTCAGTGCTGGGAGATGGCTGAAGTAATCAGGCTGCATATCTTTAGCGCCACCTTTTGGATGCTTAGGAAATTGACATTTTAAAGCAAATTAAATGAACATAGTCCTGCTTGTCATTTCTACGATTAAATCAATTCCAACACAGCTGTGTAACTATAGAATGGTTTGTTTATTTTATTATTGCTGATCAAAATAACTATTATGAGTAACAGAATTCTAGTGCCTAGAAATCTAACAAGAGTAGTTTTTAGTTTAGAAGAATTAGCTCAGCTGTCTTTAATATAAACTTCAGGGCCTTACACTTGAATAACAAATACCAAAGCAGTTTGACTACTTTGAAAAAAAGGTAGTGGAATGTGCAAGATTTAGTTCATGTTTATGCTGGCTGGAGTTCACCTACCCATATATATCCTTCACATACCCATAACCTGTGTTACTCATTTAAGTGCGCTTTTGTATACAATTGTCACCATCAACATTGGCCCTTATTACTGAAATCTGTCGGCCTCGTTTAAAATTTTTGCAAATGTGATTTGGGAGATGTAAATATAAAAGTGAGCAGCTCTGTGCAGATACATTTTTGTGTGAGGCAGAAGTGCATGACTGGTGTCGCATGCAGAGGATGAAGGCTTAGGAGTTACGGAACATCAAAAGCCTTCTTCAGAGTGACTGTCTGTCTCATGTGACTGGCATCAGCCGGTCAGACGACAGGACCCCCGGGACAATGGGAAGCCACACTGACGCTGAAGTGGAGTGAATCTGAGCACCTCCTCCAACATTCTCTATCTTTTTATAGAAAACAAAGAAACCCAAGGCAGCAGAATCTGTTTCAAAACCAGATGTCAGTGAAGGTAAGATCCTTCAAGAGATCCTTATTTTAGCAAAATACGACTCCGGGGCAGTCTGCTAGTCTGTTCACGCTTTGTTTTGCGTTGTTTTTGCTTTGCCTACTTTGTTTCTTTTACAGAAGCCCCAGGGCCATCAAAAGTTAAGACAGGGAAGCCTGAAGAAGCCAGCCTTGATTCTAGAGAGAAGAGAAACAACTTGGCTCCCAAAAGCACAGGTGGGTCCTGTTGTAGCTACAGGGAGCTGTTTTGAGAAGGCTGGAAACCCAGGTGGCCGAGTCCAGGTTTCACTGGAGTGGGTGGATGGGAAGCCCAAGCCTGTCCTATGTCATGGCTCTAGAGAGTGCACTGAACTCTCTTTAGCGGGGGGTGTAACTAAGAAATATTGAACACACCCTCATCAGGAGCCCTGGCAGGAGTGATGGGGGTCTGGGCACAAATGCTAGTTGTTTAGTTTCCTGTCGAGTAAGCGCTTGGTGCCAAGCAAAAGAGGCTGCGCTGAGAACTGGCTCATGTTGCACAGAGACTGTCAGATAGACTGTGGCTCAGGGCCTGCGGGGAATGCCCCCAGTTTCTTTACTCTTGGGGCTTTCATGGGCTCCACATGTGGCTCTCAGAGTCCCCTCTCTGCTGTCTCTTGACCAAGAATCAAAGTTTCTCCTAAAACTCACTCTCTTTAACTCAAAGAAAATACCATTTATTTCACAAAAAGAAAAATACAGATTCATTGTTAAGAGTGTGTGATCTTGTGCTCTAAGTAGCATCCAGGGTGGCTGACAGGCTCCCATCCCGGCTCTACATGGGACGGCCACTGAGGTTCCTGTGTCCGTTTTCTCCTCTGGAACGCAGGCCCTGCCTCATCAGGACAATCTAAGTCATTCACGGGGCTGGGACCAGTGTCTGCGACAGAGCAAGGAGTAGTTGGTGGGACAGTAGATGATAGATGTGTTGTGCTGTGTCTGCTTTGCTGGAGTTGGCAATTAAGATGATGTCCGTCAGCACCCACACAGCCAGCAAGAGAACGTCTTGGGACAGAGTGACTGATGGGCTTCCCTTCTGATCGATGCAAAGTTTAGAATCATCTTTATCCCAACCCTGACAGTTTTGGCTCTTCATTTTTCTAGCAACAAATGAGAGCTCTTCTGGAAAAGCTGGGAAGCCTCTGTGTGGAGCCACAAAGAGGTCCATTGCTGACAGTGAAGAATCCGAGGCCTACAAGTCCCTCTTTACCACTCACAGCTCCGCCAAGCGCTCCAAGGAGGAGTCTGCCCACTGGGTCACCCACACATCCTACTGCTTCTGAAGCCCGCACTGCCACCGCTCCTGCCCCAGAAGGTTGTTTAGTTTCCACGTAGGCAGGTCGCTGTGCGCCTCTGAGTGCACTGCTGTGTGTTCTCTCTATAGCTCTGTGTCATAAAGCTATCCTGGCCAGCCTTCCAGCTGGTGTGGCCACTCTTGCTGTGAGGCATGTGGGTTCCGGGGGAGACATGGGGCGGGCTGCACAGTGGCCCGAGGTTATGCTTGCTTTCCCCTGCAGGTGCATTTGGTCCTTTCCACGGCCAGGAAGGCCTGTGGGCTGCACTTTTTATGCTTGCAGTAACAAAAGACTCCGGAGTCCTCACCGGTGCAGAGTTGGCACATATTAACTAAAATTCTAATGATCTTGCTACCAGCAGTAAATCAAGTAGGCCAAGTGAAACTGGGCTTTAGAAAGGATGGATTTCAAATACACTGTGCCCACTAGAAGTTTGAAGGGCCTCGTCCCTCTGCTACAGCCCTGGGGGGAGCCAGGATCCTTGTTGGTCTAGCTGAATACTATTAGGAGAGTGTGCCCCATCTCATCATTTCGAAGATAGCAGAGTCTTACTTGGGCACCCAGTGATTGGGCTCAAAAATAAAGCTGGTCTGCCTCTTCTCTCCTCTGCGTTTTTATCCTTTCTACCTTCTGCTCATGCTTGGGTAAGAACATTGCAGCCGCTGCATTGGTGATTATAGGAGTCATTCCATGAAGTCAGAGGAACCCACCCTTCTCTCCTCCAGCAGATGGTAAAGGGAGAGTTGTACCCAAAAGGAGGTGCATTTTATCTACCTATAAGGTGTGTTGACATCAATAGTTACTGAAACTTCTCATGGGACTCCTAATGAAGAACCAAGAGCCCCAGGCCTCTGCGTGGCTTTCTACACACGGTGGTGTGACTGAGATAGTGACTGGTTCTCTATACAGACCCCGGGGCCCTGGGTTTCCCTCAGAAGCAGAAGGAGCTGTGGGAGGTAAATGGGGGAAGGTGAGCAGGCAGGTTCTGTGGGGGACACAGACACGTGGGCAGAACTCCAGGGAGAGGCCAGCAAGGGAGAACCATGTGTGGCCCTGCTTTTTCTCAAACCCGGTGTGGTTCCCGGCTTCACAGTGATGGGAAGGTTTGGCCCCAAGGATATTTTGACATTGTGAATATAGAGCATTTTAATAAAAATTAAGTGATGAGTTTTTGTCATGGACTTTTCCAGAACAAACCTGAATTAGCCATTTAAATTCCACAATTTTCTTTACAGCCAAATTCAACCATTTTCTCATTCTTATTTCCCTTTTTCTTTTTTTTTTTTTTTTTTAAATTTTGAAACAGGGTCTCATTCTGTCATCCAGGCTGGAGTGCAGTGGCATGATCATGGCTCACCATAGCCTCGACCTCCTGGGCTCAGGTGATCCACCCACCTCAGCTTCCCAAGTAGCTGGGATTATAGGTGCGCACTACCGCACCCGGCTAATTGTTCTATTTTTTGTAGAGATGAGATTTCGCCATGTTGCCCAGGCTGGTCTTAAACTCCTGGACTCAAGCAGTCTGCCCACCTCGGCCTTCCAAAGTGCTGGGATTACAGGCGTGAGCCACCCCGCCTGGGCCCCCTTTTCATTTTGTTAATTTATTTTCACAACAATCAGTTCATTCTTCAATTGGTTAACACTATTTTCTATCACTGTCTCTTCTTCTCTATTTTAATTTTACTGAGAAAACTTGATCATCCTTTTAGTCACATTTTACTAATTATAGCTTCTACCATTGTGAGGCATTTTTTTTTCTTTTAATGACCATTATTTTTGCCAGGTTCAGTTTTCTTAATGTTAGCCTGAATCAGTTTTATTTTGCATTGAGTTTAATGACTGTGTCCATTTTTTTTGGTAACTGAGTCACAGCATCCTCAACACAAAAACTTCAACATCTCAAAGTCCTCTGCTTTGGGCATCTCTGAAATAAACAGGCTGTGGGCCTCCCTCCATCTGCCCTCAGGACCATCCACGCAGGAGGGATCAGGGCTTCCTTGGAGATTTCTAGCCAGCCTTTAATATTTTGCTAAGGCACCACTCTTGAAGGCTCCTGGCCAGCGTGAGGGAAGAAGGTACCCATGATCTGTGTTGCTGCTGGGCGTAAGGCCTCAGTACAGCAGCGGCTGGGGAGGGCTGATCGTTCGCATTGTTTTTAGGGCTCACTAGCAGCCAAGCACTTGACAGGCTTCTTCCCCTGCGACTCCCCAGCCACCCGGTGCGATGGGAAGATGCCCATCCCCCACTTTATAGGTGAGGTGCCTGAGGCCCAAAGCAGCGAGGTGAATGGCAGTTCCGCCTGGCCACACCGCACCTTCTCCTCATTCAGTCCTTACCAAATGAAGGAATCAGTGGCAGTTGGGGCAGGCTTTGTGGAGTGACAAAGTAGTTCTGCAAGACTGTGGCCAGGGGCAGTGGCTCATGCCTGTAATCCCAGCACTTTGGGAGGCCAAGGCATGCAGATCACCTGAGGTCAAAGAGTTTGAGGCCAGCCTGACCAACATGGTGAAACCCTGTCTCCACTAAAAATAAAAACAAATCAGCCAGGTGTTTTGGTGCACACCTGTAATCTCAGCTACTCGGGAGGCTGAGGCAGGAGAATCGCTTGAATCCAGGAGGCGGTGTACAAGCCGTGCGTTCCAGCACCCAGGATTTCTTGTTTCATGTCATTTTAAAGAACTCATGGGTTCAGGTATACCGTGGAGTCCTAGGTTTATTCCCAGCCTTGGCCTCAGTTGTCAAGCCAGCTGTTCCTTCTCACTTGGGGGATTCAGCCCCTTCCCATTTTACCCACCAACTCCTAATCATCTCCCCTGCTCTACTCAACCATCTTTTTCTGGAAACTCTTCCTGCATAACCTAGTTTAGAGCAGTCCCCTTGTGCTAGTCTCTAAAGCTTCCTGTTCTTACACAATTTTAATCAAAGTGTACTCTCTCTCTTTTTTTTCTTTCTTCCTGAGATGGAGTCTCACTCTGTTGCCCAGGCTAGAGTGCAGTGGTGCGATCTCAGCTCACTGCAACCTCTGCCTCCCAGGTTCAAGCAATTCTCCTGCCTCAGCTTCCCAAGTAGCTGGGCCTACAGGCATATGCCACCATGCCAGGCTAATTTTTGTGTTTTTAGTAGACATGGGGTTTCACCATGTTGGCCAGGCTATTCTCGAACTCCTGACCTCAGGTGACCCACCTGCCTTGGCCTCCCAAAGTGCTGGGATTACTGGTGTGAGCCACCACACCCGGCCCAAAGTATACTCTTAACCCAGGGTGGGCACACACTGCTATAATCAGTGATGGTGTGAGGTAATACTGAGTGGTGGGGACTGTGGAGGGCATATGGCCACCGAAAGGACAGTTTCACTTGGCTGCAGCACAGAGACTGGTTCTATGACGGTTTGCACCCATTGTTTTTGGACCTCCCATATTTTCAAAGGAAGCCAGAATGTGGAGTTTTAAAGTGAAATGCCCCCCAATATTTAAGTACTGACAATTTTTAAAAGCAACGTAGGCCAAACAAAACACATAGGTGAGCCGGGCACAGTGGCTCACGCCTGTAATCCCAACACTTTAGGAGGCCGAGGCAGGTGGATCACCTGAGGTCGGAAGTTCGAGACCAGCCTGACCAACATGGAGAAACCCCGTCTCTACTAAAAATACAAAGTTAGCCAAGCGTGGTGGCGGGTGCCTGTAATCTCAGCTACTCGGGAGGCTGAGGCAGGAGAATGGCTTGAACCCGGGAGGCAGAGGTTGCGGTGAGCTGAGAATCACGCCATTGCATTCCCGTCTGGGCAACGAGCAAAACTCCATCCCCCCCAAAAAAAGTTTTTGTTTGTTTAGTTTGAGCCATATAGGTGGCTCCAAATTTGTAGGTGGCCTGTGGTTTAATATCTTTCTCTCCCATTTAACTCAGCACCACGGGGCACATGGCATCTCCCTCTGCTCATCACAATGTCTGGATCAAACAAATGAAAAACAAAAACATGGTGGCCTCTCCCGGCAAAGCTCCAGGGTTGGAAAGAGTCCCCTGGCCGGGAATTGGCACCTCGTCATGCCCATCCTCTCTCTCTTACTGCCTGCTGGAAATGCCCCCATCTCCCTTTGAGTCCTCCTCCCAGGCGACCCCTGTGACCTGTAACCTCTGTCCTGAAATCATCACAATGGCCAGGGTGGCCTCAGCTCAGGGCCTCTGTGACATCACCAAGGGCCTGGCACCAGGTGCCCAATCTCCCAGGTGCCAGGGCAAGCAAACCCATCATGAGAACTCCCTTCCCCACCTCTGCTCACCATGTGGACGCTGAAATGGTCCCTGGTCCTGCTTCTGTGCCTCACCTGCAGCTGTGCCTCTATGTTCTCTTCTCTGAGAGAGAAAACTAGCGAACCCCAGGGGAAGGTGCAGTACAGAGAGCACTTTCGGATTCGGCAGAATCTACCAGAGCACACCCAAGGCTGGCTGGGGAGCAAATGGCTCTGGCTTTTGTTTGTTGTTGTGCTGTTTGTGATACTGAAGTATCAAAGAGATAGTGAGAAGAATAAGGTAAGGATGGCTCCATTTTTTTACACCATATTGATTCAATCTCAGGAGTCTCAGGGAAACGGATGTTCTAGTGAGTCTAGGTGGCACCGTTGGATATAATGAACCGACCTCATGGTCCTGGGCAAAGCTGGCAAATTCACTTCATGATGTATCCTTAGTGAAGACAACAGTCCCCAGATCCACAGATACTGGGACAAACAGTGGAAGGTGACCTCTGCTTACTGGCTCACAGATTTTCTGCTTAGATGGATTTTTTCAAATGTAAGATTCAAGAACTTATGGTGTGTTTCAGAAGGTCAAAATTATTCACAGGGCCAGATTCACTGTCCCCTGCTTTTTAAATTCTTGCTAATGTTTGACTTACTACAAAATCCTGAGCTAAATGGAAATGGTATCGTTATCCCAACGAAATATGAGACCTATGCTGAAGAGATAAAGGTGTAAGGTAGTTTGGGCTGGTCCTCAAAGTGACCACAGACAACTCTTTCAGGTAGAAAGGGAAGGGGAGGGAAAGTGTGTCCTCCCCTAGAAAGACCCAGCACTTCATAATCCTGTGCCCGAACCGATGAGAGCAGGGATCGGCAAAGCCTTCCTGTAGAGGGCCAGGGAGGGTGTGAAGAGTTTCAGCTTTGTGGGCAGTATGGTCTTCCTTGCAACTACTCCAGTCTGCTGTTGCAGATGAACTGTGTCAAAACCAGCAAAGTTGACAGTATTACTCACCTTGAGTATCTTTCTTGACAGGAGCAGAGTCCTCCTGGCCTTCGAGGCAGCCAATTTCACTCTCCATTAAAGAAAAAAAGAAATGCTTCCCCCAACAAAGAATGTAAGGCATTAAATACCTTAATCGAACTCGAGGTGGAGCTTACGAAATTTATGTGCAAAGTGCGGGATCTTAAAGGTGCCATGGCAACAGGCAGTGGCAGTAACCTCAGGCTTCGAAAGTCAGAGATGCCTGCAGATCCATGGCATGTCACGATCTGTGACATATGGGGAGAAGACAGCTCTAGCTGAATGGATTTGTGTCAGGAGAGAAATAAGTTGAGTGTTGACAAACTGCAAACTAATAAAACTATTCTGAAGAACAGAACTTCCACGTTTGAGATCTTGCTTCTTTTCTTTTTTTCACTAGAAGAAAAAGTGAATGTGAGACCAGTAGCCATAGCAGTGATGGTTTTGTTTTTGCCTCTCTCACGTCCTCTAGAGCTGTGGGTGTTCAGAAGAGCACCGAATAGTACGTGATGCACAATAGTACGTGATGAGCTCGTGCTTCCGTGCAATGGCTGCGGGTGGACGATGGAATTAGGGAAATCTGGGATAAGATGCTAATGTCATTTCCATACAAACTGTCGCTCTCTATAGTATCTATTTGTGCAAGACACAGAACTGCTTTTTATCTTTGATATATTACAAAAGACGGCGTTAATGATAGTTTTAAAATGGTAAAATGATTCAATTAGGAGGGGTGTATTCTAGAGTTATCTGATTCCCTCACCACAAGAGTCATTTCACTCATTCCATTTCAAAGGTTCCATATATTGACTTTTCCTTCTACCACACTAGCAGTTACGTTTGTCAATAATTGGATTTTTAAAAAAAAGGGGATGAGGCAGGAGAATCGCTCGAACCCAGGAGGCGGAGGTTGCAGTGAGATCGCACCACTGCACTCCAGCCTGGGTGACAGAGCGAGACTCCATCTCAAAAGAAAAAAAAGAGAGGCCAGGCACGGTGGCTCACACCTGTAATCTTAGCCCATTGGGAGGTCGAGGCAGGAGGACTGATTGAGCCCAGGAGTTTGAAACCACCCTGGGCAACATAGTGAGACCCCATCTCTATTATTTTAAATTAACAAAAAAGAAAAGGGAGAAAGAATTTATTCACTCTATGCCATTGGAGTTTTGGATACAAATGTGCTAACCAGGGGCTCCCAGATTAGTTGACATGTTCTTTATCCTACTTATTCAAAATGTGGGTATTTTACATGTTACTGTGGCTGATGGCATCTCTGTACATACTTAGGTGCTTGCCTAATGGTGATCAGTTTTCCTCTGTCCTACATTCTTTATTGATTGGAATTCTGCTGTAAGAAGAGCTGTTCCTTCGCCGATGATTGATGGATGGATTTCTGTATGGACTTACAGGTGTTTTTTTTGTTGTTATTTTCTGGCTCCGCCTTTCCCACCTTTGGCATTAGGAGCCCCTTCGGGTTGGCACTTGTGTTCTGTGAGCAAGCTCCTTCCTCTTTTGAGCAATTCCTTACTTTCTGGCAACCCAAGATGCTCCATGCTCATCTGGTTTATTGCCTGCCTTCATCCTGGAATCAGCCACTTCCCCAAGGGGCCAGGTTCCCTTTCTTGGAGAATGGTGACCTGCCCTCCTGCAGCCAGGATCATGACTCATCTTAAAATCCTTCATTTAATTCATCTGCAAAATGTCTCTTGCCACATGAACAGCAGGCCCACAGCTCCCAGGAATTAGTGCATAGGCATCTCTGGGGCCGGTACCCAGTTGACCAGTGCTGTCACCCTCACAAGCATCAAAGTCACCCAGGGCCCAGGGAAGACCAAGACCATGAGGCAGGAGGCCATGGCTTCTGCGGCTGCAGCAGAAGCAGGAAAGGGAGGCAGGGCAGACAGCATTCCAGACGCCTGGGGCCTCAGGGGAAGGAGGCCCTGCCTCGAAGGCATAGGCGCCCCTCAAGGGTCCCAACCCCGGGCCCTGAAGGGTGGGCAGCATCTTCCCAGGAAGAATGTGGTGGCTGGGCATGGTGGCTTATGTCTGTAATCCCAGCACTTTGGGAGGCCAAGGTGGACAGATCACCTGAGGTCAAGAGTTCAAGGCCAGCCTGGCCAACATGGTGAAAGACCCGTCTCTATCAAAAATACAAAAATTAGCTGGGCATGGTGGAAGACACCTGTAATCCCAGCTACTCAGGAGGCTGAGGCAGGAGAATCACTTGAACCCAGGAGGTGGAGGTGGCAGTGAGCTGAGATTGCACCATTGCACTCCAGCGTGGGCAACAGAGCTAGACTGTGTCTCAAAAAAATAAATAGAATGGTTACCCAGGTGCGGTGGTGTGCACCTGTGGTCCCAGCTACTTGGGAGGCTAAGGTAGGAGCATCTTTTGGGTCTGGGAGGTCGAGGCTGCAGTGAGCCATGATTGCACCATGGTACTACAGCCTAGGTGGTGGCGTGAGACCCTGTCTTCAAAATAAAAATAAAAACAATGTTTGGGGGCTGGGCAAAGTGATTCTCACTTGTAATCTTAGCACTATGGGAGATTGGGGAAGGCAGATCACTTGAGCCCAGAGATTCAAGACCACTCTGCAAAACATGGCAAAACCCTCTCTACAAAAAAAAAAAAAAAAAAAAAAAAAAATTAGCCGGGCATGGTTGCATGCACCTGTAGTCCCAGCTACTCAGGAGGTTGAGGTGGGAGGATCCCTTGATCCCAGGAGGTGGAGGTTGCAGTGAGCTATGATTGCACCACTGCATTCCAGCCTGGGTGACAGAGCCAGACCTTGTGTCAAAAAAAAAAAGTTGGGGTGCTTTAGTCCTTAGGAAACAGAATCTCTCTCTCTCTGACTTTTGTCCTCCTTTCCCTGCCCAAGGTAGGACTCTAATCTGATTGGGAGCCCAAAGACCTCATTCGAGAGGGTCATGCTGCATACCCTAGAGGAAGGAAAGCTGCACAGAGAGACCAAGAGGAATCTGGACAGGTCCTGATGGGTTCCCCAATCAGTCTGTTAATATGAGATCTTATCAATTTTTGGCCCAATCACATTTCTTCATGATTGTGCATCATGCCTGTTTAATGAAGCTGCCATTAAAACCTAAAAGAAGGCCCGGCATGGTGGCTCACACCTGTAATCTCAGCACTTTGGGAGGCCGAGGTGGGCGAATCACCTGAGGTCAGGAGTTTGAGACCAACCTGGCCAACAAGGTGAAACTCTGTCTCTACTAAAAATACAAAATTAGCCAGGCACAGTGGTGCCCGCCTGCAATCCCAGCTACTTGGGAGGCTGAGGCAGGAGAATCACTTGAACTCAGGAGGTGGAGGTTGCAGTGAGCCAATATTGTGCCACTGCACTACAGCCTGAGTGACAGAGTGAGACCCTGTTTCAAAAAAAAGGAAAAAAGTTATTCTTGGGCTGGATGTGGTGGCTCACACCTGTAATCCCAGCACTTTGGGAGGCCAAGGTAGGCAGATCACCTGAGGTCAGGAGTTCAAGACCACCCTGGCCAACAAGGTGGAACCCTGTCTCTACTAAAAATACAAAAATTAGTGAAGCATGGTGGTGGGTGCCTGTAATCCCAGCTACTTGGGAGACTGAGGCAGGAGAATTGCTTGAACCCTGGAGGCAGAGGCTGCAGTGAGCTCAGATTGCGCCATTGCACTCCAGTGGGTGACAGAGCGAGACTCCATCTCAAAAATAATAATAATAATTTAAAAATAAAAATACAGTCCTGGTTGGCCGGGTGCGGTGGCTCACGCTTGTAATCCCAGCACTTTGGGAGGCCGAGGTGGGCGGATCACGAGGTCAGGAGATCGAGACCACGGTGAAACCCCGTCTCTACTAAAAATACAAAAAATTAGCCGGGCGTGGTGGTGGGCGCCTGTAGTCCCAGCTACTCGGAGAGGCTGAGGCAGGAGAATGGCGTGAACCCGGGAGGCGGAGCTTGCAGTGAGCCGAGATTGCGCCACTGCACTCTAGCCTGGGGGACAGAGCAAGACTCCGTCTCAAAAAAAAAAAAAAAAAAAATACAGTCCTGGCACAGGGGCTCACTCCTGTAATCCCAGCATTTTGGGAGGCCGAGGCAGGCGAATCACCTAAGGTCAGGAGTTTGAGACCAGCCTGGCCAACATGGTGAAACCTCATCTCTACTAAAAATACAAAAATTAGTTGGGTATGGTGACGTGCGCCTATAATCCCAGCTACTCAGGAGGCTGAGGCAGGAGAATCTCTTGAACCCAGGAGGTGGAAGTTGCAGTGAGCCAAGATCGCACCATTGCACTCCAGCCTGGGCAACAGAGTGAGACTCCATCTCAAAAAAAGAATAAATAAATAAATAACAAATACAAATACAAAAATTAGGCAGGCATGATGGCATGCACCTGTAGTCCCAGGTACTCAGGAGGCCGAGGAGTGAGAATCACTTGAACCTGAGAGGCGGAGGTTGCAGTGAGCTGACATAGTGCCCCTGCACTCCAGCCTGGGTGACACAGCAAGACTCTGTCTTAAAACAGCAACAACAACAAAAATCCACTCAACCACCCACCCACCCACGCACCCATCCATCCAACCATCCACCCATCCATCCATCCATTCATCCATCCACCCACCCACTAACCCATCCATCCATCTACCCTCCCACCCATTCATCCATCCATTCAACAACATACTGAGTATCTACTGTACGCCATTTTGGCAAGAAGCAGGAATGGAGGACAAAGTCGTAGGCAGGAAAAGGATTCTGGAAAAGTGGTCCAGGCAAACATCAGGACAAAGGGAAGAGTTTGCTCAAGTTTGTCATGTGGAGGAGCAGAGAGGATGCTGGCAGGGCAGGTGGGAATGGAGGAAGTTGGGTTTGCTGGGTTGATAAGGGCCAGATCAGACATCATTTTACAGAAGGATTCATTGAGCAACTATGGTATATACCACATGTGTTCTTTTCTTTTTCCCCTAGACTGCTCAGCAGAATTTATTTTTTTTAGAGACAGAGTCTTGCTCTGTTGCCCAGGTTATAGTGCAATGGCATCATCTGAGCTCATTGCAGCCGCAACTCCTGGGCTCGAGCAATTCTCCTGCCTCAGCCTCCCAAGTAGCTAAGATTACAGGCATGCACCACCACACTCAGCTAATTTTTTTATTTTTTTTTGTATGTTTAGTAGAGACAGTGTTTCACCATGTTGGTCAGGCTGGTCTCGAACTCCTAACCTCAGATGATCTGCCCACATTGGCCTCCCAAAGTGCTGGGATTACAGGCATGAGCCACTGCCCCGGCCATAGCTTGTAGAACTTCTTTGTCGCTCCACAGAGCTGAGTACAATTTAAGGCACAGTGAAGGTGCCCAGCAGACCCTTGATTATTTCTTATGCAGCATAAAGTTCTGCTCCTCGGGAGTAAATCTGCGAATCAGAGCCTTCCTCAGGAAGATAGCTCTACAGATGACCCAGGGGAACAAGTACAAGCTGTGCGTTCCAGCACCCAGGATTTCTTGTTTCATGTCATTTTAAAGAACTCATGGGTTCAGGTATACTGTGGAGTCCTAGGTTTATTCCCAGCCTTGGCGTCAGTTGTCAAGCCAGCTGTTCCTTCTCACTTGGGGGATTCAGCCCCTTCTCATTTTACCCACCACCTCCTAATCATCTCCCCTGCTCTACTCAACCATCTTTTTCTGGAAACTCTTCCTGCATAACCTAGTTTAGAGCAGTCCCCTTGTGCTAGTCTCTAAAGCTTCCTGTTCTTATCAAAATCGTTTTTTCTTTTCTTTCTTTTTTTGTTTTTGTTTTTTTTTTTTTTTTTTGAGATGGAGTTTCGCTCTTGTTGCCCAGGCTGGAGTGCAATGGCACGATCTCAGCTCACTGCAACCTCTGCCTCCCAGGTTCAAGCAATTCTCCTGCCTCAGCCTCCCGAGTAGCTGGGATTACAGGCATGCACCACCATGCCCAGCTAATTTTTTTGTATTTTTAGTAGAGACGGGGTTTCTCCACGTTGGCTTGGCTGGTCTCAAACTCTTGACCTTAGGTGATCCGCCCACCTCAGCCTCCCAAAGTGCTGGGATTACAGGCATGAGCCACCGTGCCTGGCCTCTTATCACAATTTTAATCAAACTATACTCTTTTTTTCTTTTCTGAGACACAGTCTCACTCTATCACCCAGGCTGGAGTAGAGTGTCTCGATCTCAGCTCACTGCAACCTCTGCCTCCCAGGTTCAAATGATTTTCCTGCCTCAGCCTCCCAAGTAGCTGAGATTACAGGCATGCATTGCCACACCTGGCTAATTTTTGTATTTTTAGTAGAGATGGGGTCTCGCCATCTCTACTAAAGAGATGGGGTTTAGTAGAGATGGGGTTGGCCGGGTTGGTCTGGAACTCCTGACCTCAGGTGATCTGCCCTCCCCGGCCTCCCAAAGTGCTGGGATTACAGGTGTGAGCCACTGTGCCTGGCCCAATGTATACTCTTTTTTTTCTTTTCTTTTTTTTTTTTTTTTTTTTGAGACCGAGCCCTGCTCTGTTGCCCAGACTGGAGTGCAGTGGTGCCATCTAAGCTCACTATAACCTCTGCTTCCCAGGTTCAACTGATTCTCCTGTCTCAGCCTCCCAAGTAGCTGGGATTACAGGCACATGCCACCACACCCAGCTAATTTGTGTATTTTTAGTAGAGATGGGGTTTCACCATGTTGGCCAGGCTGGTCTCAAACTTCTGACCTCGGGTGATCCGCCTACCTTGGCCTCCCAAAGTGCTGGGATTACCAGTGTGAGCCACTGGGTCTGGTTCCAAAGTATACTCTTAACCCAAGGCAGGCACACGCTGCTGCTGTCAATGATGGTATGAGGTAACAGGTAGTGGTGGGGACTGTGGAGGGAATATGGCCACAGGATGGATGATTTCACTTGGCTCTAGCAGAAGACTGGTTCTATGGCAGTGTGGGTCCAGTGCTTCCAGAACTCTCATATTTTCTTTTTTTCTTTTTTTTTTTTTTGAGACAGAGTCTTGCTCTGTTGCCAGGCTGGAGTGCAGTGGCACCATCTCAGCTCATTGCAACCTCTGCCTCCTGGGTTCAAGCAATTCTCCTGCCTCAGCCTCCCAAGTAGCTGAGACCACAGGCGTGTGCCACCGCATCCAACTAATTTTTGTATTTTTAGTAAAGACGGGGTTTCACCACATTGGACAGGATGGTCTCGATCTCTTGACCTCGTAATCTGCCCGCCTCAGCCTCCCAAAGTGCTGGGATTACAGGCGTGAGCCACCGCGCCCGGCCACACTCTCGTATTTTCAAAGGAAGCCAGAAACCTGGACTTTTAAAGTGAAATGCCCATGCCCCCCCCCCAACATTTAAGTACTGACAAATAATTTTTAGAAACAATGTAGGCCAAACAAAACACATAGGTGGCTCCGAGTTTGTAGGTGGCCTGTGGTTTAATATCTTTCTCTCCCATTTAACTCAGCTCCACGGGGCACATGGCATCTCCCTCTGCTCATCACAATGTCTGGATCAAACAAATGAAAAACAAAAACATGGTGGCCTCTCCCAGCAAAAGCCCCAGGGTTGGAAAGAGTCCCCTGGCCGGGAATTGGCACCTCGTCATGCCCATCCTCTCTCTCTTACTGCCTGCTGGAAATGCCCCCATCTTCCTTTGAGTCCTCCTCCCAGGCGACCCCTGTGACCTGTAACCTCTGTCCTGAAATCATCACAATGGCCCGGGTGGCCTCAGCTCAGGGCCTCTGTGACATCACCAAGGGCCTGGCACCAGGTGCGAGGGCAAGCAAACCCATCATGAGAACTCCCTTCCCCACCTCTGCTCACCATGTGGACGCTGAAATGGTCCCTGGTCCTGCTTCTGTGCCTCACCTGCAGCTGTGCCTCTATGTTCTCTTCTCTGAGAGAGAAAACTAGCGAACCCCGGGGGAAGGTGCCGTGTGGAGGGCACTTTCGGATTCGGCAGAATCTACCAGAGTGTGCCCAAGGCTGGCTGGGGAGCAAATGGCTCTGGCTTTTGTTTGTTGTTGTGCTGTTTGTGATACTGAAGTATCAAAGAGATAGTGAGAAGAATAAGGTAAGGATGGCTCCATTTTTTTACACCATATTGATTCAATCTCAGGAGTCTCAGGGAAACGGATGTTCTAGTGAGTCTAGGTGGCACCGTTGGGTATAATGAACCGACCTCATGGTCCTGGGCAAAGTTGGTAAATTCACTTCATGATGTATCCTTAGTGAAGACAACAGTCCCCAGATCCACAGATATTGGGACAAACAGTGGAAGGTGACCTCTAGCTTATTGGCTCAAAGTTCTTCTGGTTAGATGGATTTTTTCAAATGTAGGATAGATTCAAGAACTCAGCCGGGCGCGGTGGTTCTTGCCTGTAATCCCATCACTTCGGGAGGCGAGGGCAGGTGGATTGCCTGAGGTCGGGAGTTTGAGACCAGCCTGGCCAACATGGTGAAACCCCGTCTCTACTAAAAATACAAAAATTAGCCGGGCGTGGCAGCATGTGCCTGTAATCCCAGCTACTCGGGAGGCTGAGGCAGGAGAATGGCTTGAACCCTGGAGGCAGAGGTTGTAGTGAGCTGAGATCACACTACTGTACTCCAGCCTGGGAGTCTGAGTGAGACTCTGTCTCAAAAAAAAAAAAAAAAAAAAAACTTATGATGTGTTTTAGAAGGTCAAAATTATTCACAGGGCCAAATTCACTGTTCCCCTTGCTTTTTACATTTTTCTTAGTGTTTGACTTACTGCAAATTCCTGAGCTAAGTGGAAATGATATCATCCCAACAAAATATGAGACTTCTGTAAGGAGATAAAGGTGTAGGCCAGGCACAGTGGCTCATGCCTGTAATCCCAGAACTTTGGGAGGCCGAGGTGGGTGGATCACTTGAGGTCAGGACCAGCCTGGCCAACATGGTGAAACCTCGTCTTTACTAAAAATACAGAAATTAGGCCAGGCGCGGTGGGTCATGCCTGTAATCCTAGCACTTTGGGAGGCCTTGGCGGGTGAATCACGAGGTCAGGAGTTCGAGACGAGCTGGGCAACATGGTGAAACCCTGTCTCTACTAAAAATACAAAACTTAGCTGGGCATAGTGGTGGGCGCCTGTAATCCCAGCTACTCGGGAGGCTGAGGCAGGAGGATCACTTGAACCCTGGAGGCAGAGGTGGCAGTGAGCCGAGATGGAGCCACTGCACTCCAGCCCAGGTGACAGAGTGAGACTCCGTCTCAAAAAAACAAAAAAAAAGGCTGGGCGCAGTGGCTCATGCCTGTAATCCCAGCACTTTGGGAGGCCGAGGCGGACAGATCACCTGAGGTCAGGAGGTTGAGACCAGCCTGACCAACATGGAGAAAGCCCGTCTCTACTAAAAATACAAAATTAGTCAGGTGTGGTGGTGCATGCCTGTAATCCCAGCTTCTCAGGAGGCTGAGGCAGGATAATCGCTTGGACCCGGGAGGTGGAGGTTGCGGTGAGCCGAAATTGCGCCATTGCCCTCCAGCCTGGGCAACAAGAGCAAAACTCCGTCTCAAAAAAAAAAACAGAAATTAGTCAGGTGTGGTGGCACACACCTGTAATCCCAGCTACTCGGGAGACTGAGGCAGGAGAATCACTTGAACCTGGGAGGCAGAGGTTGCAGTGAGCTGACATCGTGCCACTGCACTCCAGCCTGGGCAACAAAGTGAGACTCTGTCTCAAAAAAAAAAAAAAAAAAATTAGCTGGTATGGTGGTGGGCACCTGTAGTCCCAGCTACTTGGGAGGCTGAGGCATAAGAGTTGCTTGAACCCCAGCCAGGGGTGGTGGCTCACGCCTGTAATCCCCGCACTTTGGGAGGCTGCGGCGGGTGGATCACCTGAGGTCAGGAGTTCAAGACCAGCCTGGCCAGCATGATAAAACCTCGTCTCTACAAAAATACAAAAATTAGCTGGGCATGATGGCGGGTGCCTGTAATCCCAACTACTTGGGAGGCTGAGGCAGGAGAATCGCTGGAACCTGGGAGGCAGAGGTTGCAGTGAACCGAGCTCATGCCACTGCACTCCAGCCTGAGTGACAGGGCAAGACTCCGTCTCACAAAAAAAAAGAATTGCTTGAACCCAGGAAGCGGAGGTTGCAGTGAGCCAAGATCACACCAGCATGGGTGACAGAGTGAAACTGTGTCTCAAAAACACAAACAAAAAAAAGAGATGAAAGTGTAAAGTAGTAATAGCTGGGCCTCAAAGTGACCATAAACAATTCTTTCAAGTAGAAGGAGAAGGGGAAAGAAAGCATGTTCTCCCCTAGAAAGGCCCAGCATTTCATGATCCTGTGCCCAAACTGATTACAGGAAGGACTGGCAAACTTTTTCTGTTAAGTGCCAGAAAGTGAATATTTACAGCTTTGTGGGCAGTACGGTCTTCCTTGCAACTACTCAAGTCTGCTGTTGTAACATGAAGCAGCCTTAAACAATATAGAAATGAGTGAGCATGACCATGTGCCAATAAAACTTTATTTACAAAAACAGGTGGAGGGCCAAATTTGGCCATAGTCTGCCAATGCCTGCACTCGAGCAATGCTAGAACCATCTTTTCTTAAATGAGCCCAACTCTCTTGGAACTGTGTCAAAACCAGCAAAGTCCATGATATTATTGACCTTGAATATCTTTCTCGACAGGAGCAGAGTCCTCCTGGCCTTCGAGGTTTCCCATTTCGCACTCCACTAAAGAAAAATCAAAATGCTTCTCTTTACAAAGACTGTGTATTCAATACCTTAAACGAACTTGAGGTGGAGCTTGTGAAATTTGTGTCCAAAGTTCGGAATCTTAAAGGTGCCATGGCAACAGGCAGTGGCAGTAATCTCAAGCTTTGAAGGTCAGAGATGCCTGCAGATACATACCATGTCACGGTCTATGACTTACGGGGAGAAGACAGCTCTAGCTGAATGGATTTGTATGTCAAAGTAGGAGAGAAATAAGTTGAGTGTTGACAAACTGTATGCAAACTAATAAAACTATTCTGAAGAAAAGAACTTCCACGTTTGAGATCTTGCTTCTTTTCTTTTTTTCACTAGAAGAAAAAGTGAATGTGAGACCAGTAGCCATAGCAGTGATGGTTTTGTTTTTGCCTCTCTCACGTCCTCTAGAGCTGTGGGTGGTGAGAAGAGCACCGAAAGCTGCACAATAGTACGTGATGAGCTCGTGCTTCCGTGCAATGGCTGCAGGTGGACGATGGAATTCGGGAAATCTGGGATAAGATGCTGACGTCATTTCCATACAAACTCTCGCTCTCTATAGTATCTATTTGTGCAAGACACAGAACTGCTTTTTATCTTTGATATATTACAAAAGACGGCGTTAATGATAGTTTTAAAATGGTAAAATGATTCAATTAGGAGGGATGTATTCTAGAGTCATCTGATTCTGTCACCACAAGAGTCCTTTCACTCATTCCATTTCAAAGGTTCCATGTACTGACTTTTCCTTCTACCACACTGGCAGTTACATTTGTCAATAGTTGGATTAAGAAAAATGGAGAGGCCGGGCATGGTGGCTCACAGCTGTAATCTTAGCACTTTGGGAGGCCAAGGCGGGAGGATTGCTTGAGTCCAGGAGTTTGAAACCACCCTGGGCAACATAGTGAGATTCCTTCTCTATTATTTTTAAATTAGAAAAAAAAAGGGAAAAACAACTCATCCTTTCTATATCATTGGGGTTTTGGATACAGATGTGCTAACCAGGGGCTCCCCAATCAGTTGATATGTACTTTATCATACTTATTTAAAATTTGGATATTTTACATGTTAGTGTGGCTGACTCTGCACATACGTAGGGCCGTAAGTCTCCTACTGACCCCTGAGCCCATCTTCCCTCATTTAAAAGGCCGACCTATGGCCGGGCGCGGTGGCTCAAGCCTGTAATCCCAGCACTTTGGGAGGCTGAGACAGGCAGATCACGAGGTCAAGAGTTCGAGACCATCCTGGCCAATGTGGTGAAACCCCGTCTTTACTAAAAATACAAAAATTAGCTGGGCATGGTGGCGGGCGCCTGTAGTCTCAGCTGTTTGGGAGACTGAGGCAGGAGAATCGCTTGAACCCAGGAGGCAGAGGTTGCAGTAAGCCAATATCGTGCCACTGCACTCCAGCCTGGCGACAGAGCAAGACTCTGTCTCAAAAATAAATAAATTAATTAAATTAATGGCCAACCTGATGGTTTCATAGACACACCTGTGCGTGGCTGGAGCGAACAGTTAGCTGTGGGACACCATGGAAATTCCTTTATTTCAGTTCAGTCCAAACTTCTGGTGCCTGACAGAGAAGTCCTGAATCTCTGCCACCTTCCTTTATTTGTCCACTCCCATTATTTGCACAAGGCTTTCAGGATCCTCCCTGCACAGGTGATTTTCTCCATGTGTAGGAGGTGGACCTGTTCTAAAATGTCCTTGAACATTTTGCTTTTTGTCTTAACTGTCAGCTTTCAATATGGGGGAAATGGAAGGAGCCAAGATTACTCCTTTTGCCTTCCAGATTATGAGTGTTTTCAAGCAAACCGGATTATATGAGTTATTTTCACAGCCCACTCTGAAGAAATCCAGGTAAGAAAAAGAATTGGTTTTAACCAGTAATCTCAAGATGGGGCAGGTTTTAGATTGTCTTCATTTAACCAGTAGATACTTAGATCTGCGGTCAGCAAGCTACAGCTCACAGGCCAAATTCGGCCATCTGCCTATATTTGTACAGCCTTGTGAACTAATAATGATTTTTATATTTTTTCATGGTTAAAAATATCAGGCAGGGTGTGGTGGTTTGCGCCTGTAGTACCAGCTACTCTGGAGGATGAGGCAGGAGGATTGCTTGAGCCCAGGAGTCTGAGTTCAGCGTGAGCCACATAGACCCTGTCGTGCTATATGTATATATATATAGCGACAAATATATGTATATATTTGATGACATGAAAATTACATAAAATCCAAATTTTAGCACCCATGAAGTTTTATTGGAACACAGCCACACTCATTAATTTACATATTATCTATGGCTGCTTTTGTGCCACCAAATTTCCACGTTGTCTATGGCTCTAGCTTTTGTGCTTACAATGGCAGTCTTTAATTATTGCAACAGAAACCAATATGGCCCACAAATATTTACTAACTGGCCCTTTACAGGACAAGTTTGCCAACCCCTAATTTATGCTAATCTCATATGTTAACAAGCAGAAGCTGGGCACGGTGGCTCACATCCCAGCACTTTGGTAGGCTGAGGTGGGCAGATCACTTGAGGTCAGGAGTTCAAGACTAGCTCAGCCAACATGGGGAAACCCCGTCTCTACTAAAAATACACAATTAGTTAGGCATGGTGGTGGATGCCTGTAATCCCAGCTACTTGGGAGGCTGAGGCAGGAAAATCGCTTGAACCCGGGAGGTGGAGGTTGCAGCAAGCCGAGATCACACCATTGCACTCCAGCCTGGGCAAGAGAGCGAGACTCCATCTCGAAACAAATAAAACAAAAACCAGGAAATGTATTCATTAGTAGATATATTCATCTTCACAAACATATTTGTCTGGAAGACAAAAACGTAATTTTATAAAATTTTTTTATTTTTATTTTTTGAGACAGGATCTCCCAGGTTGGAGTGCAGTGGCATGAATGACAGTGGCTCACTGCAGCCTCGACCTCCCAGGCTCCAGCAATCCTCCCACCTCAGCTTTTCCTTTTTTTTTTTTTTTTTTTTTGAGACAGAGTCTCACTCTTGTTGCCCAGGCTGGAGTGCAATGGTGCGATCTTGGCTCACTGCAACCTCTGCCTCCTGGGTTCAAGCGATTCTCCTGCCTCAGCCTCCTAAGTAGCTGGGATTACAGGCACCCGCCACCACACCCGTCTAATTTTTGTACTTTCAGTAGTGATGGGGTTTCGCCATGTTGCCCAGCCTGGTCTCTAACTCCTGACCTCAGGTGATCTGCCCGCCTCTGCCTCCTAAAGTGCTGGGATTACAGGCGTGAGCCACCGTGCCCGGCCCCACCTCAGCCTTCCTACTTGCTGGGACCACAGGCATGCACCACCATGCCAGGCTAATATTTTTGAGATTTTTTTTGTAGAGTCTGTTGCCCAGGCTGGTCTTGAACTCCCAAGCTCAAGTGATCCTCCTGCTCAGTCTCCCAAAGTGCTGGGATTACAGGTATGAACTACCACACCCAGCCTATAAACAGTATTTTTGTGTATAGCTCCATCCAGGGCACTAGCAACTAAAGATGGGGATCCTCCGAAAGGGGAAATTGCCAAAACTCCTTAGAGCAAGTGCACCAAGGATGTAAATTAGAACAAAATCTGTTGTACATTTGGATTTAACAATTCCTCAAAAATGGTATCCTCCATGTCTTTGGCCTAGCTTAATACACACTGTGCAGACCACAGTTTTGCCTAGAAAATAGTGTTTTTTCAATCCAGTCAATTTCATGCAATATTTTCATGCTAAAATGCATTAGATGTCATTTTTGGAGCCATATCTTAAAGTTACTCAACTCTGCTGTTACAGCATAAACTCAAATTCTGTTACCACACCCTGTGGCTTAAAAAGAGAAATTGAGGCCTGGCGCGGTGTCTTATGCCTGTAATCCCAGCACTTTGGGAGACGGAGGCAGGAGTATCCCTTGAGTCTGGGAGTTCAAAACACTCCTGGGCAACATGGTGATACCCTAACTCTACACAAAATATACAGAATAGTCTGGATAATGGAGCCTTGGGAGAAAAAGTTCTAAAAAAATAAAAAGAAAAGAAAAAACAAAACAAAAACGAGCAAACAAAAAAAACTGGTCGAGCATGGGGGTGCGTGCCTGTGGTCTCAGGTACGAGGGAGGCTGAGGTGGGAGGATTACTTGAGCCTGGGAAGTAGAGGCTGCAGTGAGCCGTGATACCACCACTGCAGTCCAGACTGGGTGACAGAGTAAGACCCTGTCTCAAAAAAAATAAGACCAGGTGCTGTGGCTCATGCCTGTAATCCCAGCACTTTGGGAAGCGGAGGTGGGTGGATCACCTGAGGTCAGGAGTTCAAGACCAGCCTGGCCAACGTGATGAAACCCTGTCTCTACTAAAAATCCAAAAATTAGCTGAGCATGGTAGTGTGCATCTGTAGTCCCAGCTACTCGGGAGGCTAAGCCAGGAGAATCACTTGACCAGGGAGGTGGAGGTTGCAGTGAGCTGAGACGATGTCACTGTCCTCCAACCTGAGCAACAGAGTGAGACTCCATCTCAAAAAAAAAAAAAAAAAAATTTAAAAATTTAAAAAAGAAAAGAAAATGAAAAATAGAAAGAGAAGTTGATACATAAATGATAACTGCTGATCACTGTAGTTGCCTAAATCCTAAAGTGTTTATCAGAGCAGGTTGACAGCTCAGACTGTCTGCAGAATGCATTCCCTTGCAGCTGTCGGACTCATGGCATTTTGCATCTTCAAAGCCAATAAGGAGAGTAAGATTCTAGAGCGAGTCACTAACACAACAGGGGCCTCACAATGTGATGTCATCATGGGAGCCATGGACATCAGCTCTGCCATGCTCTACTGGGTGGAAACAAGTCACTCACGGGTGTGAATACCAGGAATGGGACCCAGCTGCAAAGAGGCTGCTCCAGCATGAGGCGATGGAGGCATCGTGCTGGTGCTAACAAAAAATTGAGCATTAGACAGGGGACATAGCCACTGCACAGGGCCTTGTTCATGAACCTGGATGCAGGTGGTGGGCTAAATTCTAAGATGGTCCCAAGAGGCACTCACCTTTTGGTTTTTAGGGGGTTTTTTGTTTGTTCTTGTTTTTGAGATGGAGTTTCGCTCTTGTTGCCCAGGCTGGAGTGCAATGGCACAATCTTGGCTCACCGCAACTTCCTCCTCCCCGGTTCAAGCGATTCGTCTGCCTCAGCCCCCGGAACAGCTGGGATTACAGGCATGCGCCACCACACCCGGCTAATTTTGTATTTTTAGTAGAGACGGGGTTTCTCCATGTCGGTCAGGCTGGTCTCAAACTCCTGACCTCAGATGATCCACCCGCCTCGGCCTCCCAAAGTGCTGGGATTACAGGCGTGAGCCACTGCCCCTGGCTGGCACTCACCTTTTGTAATCTTTCCCTTGAGTGTGGTGGGAGCTGTGAAGACGATGACATTGTCTTACATAAGACCCCATAGTAGCCACAAGACTTCCCTGGTGGCCTGAAGATGGAAGCTGCGGTATCGTGAGACCACGGGGGTTCCATGGTAGGGACAGGGACATGAAGGTGGCCGCTAGGACCCGAAAGAGAGCCCAGACAACAGCTGGGAAGAAAGCGTGGACTTCAGTCCTACAGCTGTAGAAATGAATTCCACCAACAACCAGTGGCTTGGAAGAGGGAGCCTGAGGCTCAGATGGTAGAGCAGCCACGACCGATACCTGATTTCTGCCTGGTGGGACCCTAAGCAGAGACCCCGCCAGCCTTACGTATACTTCTGACCCACAAAAAATGTGTGATGAGTGGGCGTTGTTGTAAGCCACTACACTTATGGCAAAGTTTTTACACAGCAATTAAAAATGAATACATCATGCATACACACACAAACACACAAAATGTTTCCATCTGCCACTTCTGATACCACAGCTGACACGTCCACCTTGCCCTTTGACCTAGTCACTGGGTCTCTGAGCCAGGGAAATGAGACCAAAGAAACAGCAGCCATAGATCAAGAATGAGAACGCCTAGTCCCTCGAAAGCAGAGGCTATGAACTATTGGCTCAGACACTAAACCTCCCCTGCCCATACCATGTTTGGCCCACAGTAATTTTTCTTAACTTTTTCTTTTGAAATAATAATAGGTTCACAGGAAGTTGCAAAGGTGGCACCGAGAGGTCCCGTGTGCTCTTCACCCAGTTTCCTCCTGTGGTTGCATCTTAGGTAAGTCAATCCCAAAACCAGGGAGTTGACATGGAGCAACGTGTGCTTGCAGAGCTCTGGGCCGTTTTATCCCCCACATGGATTCGGGTAATCACCACCAACAACAAGATACAGAAGGGCTGGGCGCGGTGGGGCACACCTCCCAGCACTTTGGGAGGCCTAGGTGGGAAGATCATTTGAGCCCAGGAGTTTGAGACCAGCCTGGGTAACATAGTGAGACCCCGTCTCTACAAAAAACACAAAAATTATCTGGGCATGATGGCTTGCACCTGTAGTCCTAGCTATTCAGGAAGCTGTGCAGGAGGATTGCTCGAGCCTGGGAGGTCGAGGCTGCAGTGAGCTGAGATTGCACCACTGCACTCCAGCCTGGGCAACAGAGTGAGACCCTGTCTCAAAAAAATTTTTTTAAAAACAATCTTTATGTAAAAACAAAGAAGGAAAAAAAGATACAGAAATGTCCTGTCACCACAGGGATTTCTGTGCACCAAGCTGCCTTCCCCCACCATCCCTAACTCCTGGAACCACTAATCTCCATCTCTGTAATTTTGTTTTGAGAGTGTTCTACAAGTGGAATCATACAGTCTGCGATGTTTTGAGAGGGGCTCTTTTCACTTAGCCTAACTCCCTTGAGGTCCATCCTGGTTGTTACCCACACCGTGAGTTCAAGCCTTTCTGTCACTGAGTACCACAGGTCCCACTTTGTTAAACCATCCCCTTATGGAGAGACATGTGGGTTGTTTCAAAAAGCTTTGGTATTATAAACAGCTGCTATGGAGAATCACGCACAGGCTCTCGTGTGGACACGAGTCTTCATGACTCTGGGATAAATGCCCAGAAGTACAATTTCTGCATCATGGAGTAAGTGCACTTCAGCCCACGGTAATTTTTTTGAAAGTTTGAATTAGAGGCTGATAGAGTCTGGCTCTGTGTCCCCACCCAAATCTCATCTTAAATTGTAATCCCCACGTGTTGGGGGACAGACCTTGTGGGAAGTGACTGAGTCCTGGGGGTGCTTCCCCAGGGCTGTTCTCATGATATTGACTGCGTTCTCATGAGACCTGATGGTTTCGTGAGGGCTTTTCTCCCCTTTGCTCTGCATTTCTGCCATGCTCCTCCTTGCTGCCACCATGTGAAGACGGATGTGTTTGCTTCCCCTTCTGCCTTGATTGTAAGTTTCCTGAGGCCTCCCCAGCCCTGTGGAATTGTGAGTCAATTAAACTGCTTTCCTTTATAAATTACCCAGTTTTGGGTACTTCTTTATAGCAGCATGAGAACGAACTATTACAGTGGCCAACATTTTACAATGAAATTTCACATTATATTCTAATATATTCTAATGAGAGAGATAAAAACCATAAGTACCCATAATATGCAAATAATTATAATGGGGGATGTAGCACAATGGATTTAAACCCTTTGTAGTTTCCCACTGTGCTCACAGTGGTGTTTAATCCCACCCCCTTGGCCTGCAGGTGCCCACAGGTCCTGGTCCCTTCCTAGCTCTGTGAATAGTCCCCTCCCAACTGCATGTGCCAAGCTCATTTCTGCCTCAGGGACTTTGCACAGGCTTCCTTCCTTGGCGTGTTTCCTCCAGATACTACATTGCTGGCTACTAGGCTTGTGACTGTGGTCTTTGCTCAGAGGTCACCCCTCAGGGTGGCTCTCCCTGGCTGCCCAGCTAATGGGGCCCCTCCCATCTCTCCTATCACATCCTCCGACTTTCTTTTTTTCTTTTTCTTTTTCTTTTTTTTTCTTTTTGCAGCACCTATTACTATGGGACATTATGCTTTCTGTTAACCCGTTTCTTGTTTCTGCCTTCTCCCCATAGACAGGGACTGTGACATTATAATTCATAATCAGAAATAAATATTTGGTCTTCATCCCTCCCCATGTCCTGGCATCCAACTCCTAAACCCCTTGGAATTTCCAAAGTGATGTCTGGTGGCTAAGGGCACTTGGACAGCCTCAGGATGGAATAACCTGTGATTTTTTAATCACAGTTTAAAAAATCTGTAATTGGAGGGTTGGACCTTTCAGTCCCACCCTTCAGCCTCCGGGGAGGAGAGAGGGGCTGAAGGTTGAGTTGATCACCATTGACCAGGGATGTAATCAATAATGCCTATGTAATAAAGCCTCCATAAAAACCCAAGGGACAGAGTATGAGGAACCTCTGGATAGCTGAGCATCTGGAGGTTCCTGGAAGGTGGCGCTCCTGAGGAGGACATGGAGGCTCTGCACCTCTTCCCCCTCGCTATGCGCTGTGTACCTCTTCCGGCTGGCTGATCATCTGTATCCCTTGCAATATCCTTTACAATAAAAAAACATGGCGGCCGGGCACGGTGGCTCACTCCTGTAATCCCAGCACTTCGGGAGGCCAAGGCGGGCGGATCACGAGGTCAAGAGATTGAGAACATCCTGGCCAACATGGTGAAACCCCGTCTCTACTAAAAATACAAAAAAATCCCAGCACTTTGGGAGGCCAAGGCGGGCGGATCACGAGGTCAGGAGACCGAGACCATCCTGGCTAACACAGTGAAACCCTGTCTCTACTAAAAATACAAAAAATTAGCCGGGTGTGGTGGCAGGTGCCTGTAGTCCCAGCTACTCGGGAGGCCGAGGCAGGAGAATCACTTGAACCCGAGAGGCAGAGGTTGCAGTGAGCCGAGATTGCACCACTGCACTCCAGCCTGGGCAACAGAGCAAGACTCCATCTCAAACAAGCAAACAAAAAAACATGACGAGTGTCTCCCTGAGTTCTGTGAGCCACGGTAGCAAATGAATCAAGCCAGAGAAGCAGGTCATGAAAACTCTCAATCTCTACCTGGTTGGTTAGAGATTCAGCCTGGGACTTGTGGGTGTTGCCTGAAGTGGGGGGCAGTCTTGGGGACTGAGTCTTCATCCTGTGGGATCTGATGCTATCTCCAGGTAGGTAGTGTCAGAATTGAATTGGAGAACCCCCAGCTGGTGTCCGCTGGGGAATTGCTTGATGTGTAGTAAACACCCCCACTGACACACACATATACATTATAGTAACCAGAGGTAGAATGTGGTGAGTGTGAGAGCATGAACAATGGTTTTCTCTTTTTTTTTTTTTTTTTTTTTTGAGACAGTCTCACTCTGTTGCCCAGGCTGGAGTGCAGTGGCGCCATCTCAGCTCACTGCAATCTCCGCCTCCTGGGTTCAAGTGATTCTCCTGCCTCAGCCTCCTGAGTAGCTGGGATTACGAGTGTGCACCACCACGCCCGGCTAATTTTTATATTTGTAGTAGAGACAAGGTTTCGCTATGTTGGCCAGGCTGGTCTTGAACCCCTGACCTCAAGTGATCTGCCCACTTCCGCCTCCTAAAGTGCTGGGATTACAGGCATGAGCCACCGCACCCGGCCTCTCTTGTCTTTTACAGGGATGGTGTGTATTGTGTTTATTGCCATATTCTCAGCATCTAGGACAGGGCTTGGCATATAACAGGTACTCAATATAAAGTTTTAATTTTTGTTGTTGTTTTTTGTTTGTTTGTTTGTTTGTTTGTTTGCTTTTGAGTCAGAGTCTGGCTCTGTCTCCCAGGCTGGAGTGCAGTGGCTCAATCTCAGCTCACTGCAACCTGCTCCTCCCAGGTTCAAGGATTCTCCTGTCTCAGCCTCCCAAGTAGCTGGGATTACAGGCACATGCCATCACACCCGGCTAGTTTTTGTATTTTTTGTAGAAACAGGGTTTCACCATATTGGTCAGGCTGGTCTCGAACTCCTGACCTCAGGCGATCCACCTGCCTTGGCCTCTCAAAGGGCTAGGATTACAGGCGTGAGCCACCGCTC
This sequence comes from Symphalangus syndactylus, assembly GCF_028878055.3. Classification (NCBI taxonomy): domain Eukaryota; kingdom Metazoa; phylum Chordata; class Mammalia; order Primates; family Hylobatidae; genus Symphalangus; species Symphalangus syndactylus. The sequence goes on along the minus strand of NC_072446.2, from coordinate 15,971,555 downwards.
CCGGCCGAGTTTTAAAAGCTGTCAGACTTACAGAAAGGTTACAATAGTGCAGAGTTCCTGTGCCCCTCTCACCCAGCTGTCTCTGAACTTAACATCCTACACAATTGCAGTACAGTCGTGAAAACCAAGAAATGTGATATTGGTACAGCACTGTTAACAATTTTATTTGAATTTCCTTCATGAATAAAATTCACTCCATGAATGTGCTCTTTCTGTTCCGGAACCAGCACCCAGAATGCATTGACTTATCCCTCCTCAGTCTCCTCCAGCCTGGAACAGTCCTCAGTCTTCCCTCATCTTTTATGACCTTGATAGCGATCAGTTGTTTGGTACAGTGGACCCTTGAGCAACACAGAAGTTAAGGGTACCCCTAGCCCCATGCTGTCAAAAACCCATGTTTAACATTCGTTTTTGTTTTTGTTTTGGAGACAGTCGTAGATTACTCTGTCATTCAGGCTAGAGTTCAGTGGCGCAATCTCATCTTACTACAACCTCTGCCTCCCGGGTTCAAGCAATTCTCTTACCTCAGCCTCCCAAGTAGCTGGGATTACAGGCATGCACCACCACGCCCGGCTAATTTTTGTATTTTTTGGTAGAGATGGGGTTTCACTGTGTTACACAGGCTGGCCTCAAACTCCTGAGCTCAGGCAATCCACCCTCCTTGGCTTCCCAAAGTGCTAGGATTACAGGCGTGAGCCACCACGCCCGGCCACCATGTTTAACATTTGGTTTTTGTTGTTTCTGAGACAGGGTCTTGCTCTGTTACCCAAGCTGGAATGCTGTGGTGTGATCTCAGCTCATGGCAGCCTCAACCTACTGGGCTGAAATGATCCTCCCACCTCAGTTTCCTGAGTAGCTGGGACTACAGGCATGCACCACCATGCCCAGCTACTTCTTCAAAATTTTTTGTAGAAACAGGGTCTCATTATGTTGCCCAAGCGAGTTTTAAACGCCTAGGTTCAAGTGATCCTCCCACCTCAGCATCCCAAAGTGCTGGGGTTATAAGCGTGAGCCACTATGCTGGCCCCATGTTTAACATTGGACTCCCCAAAAACATAACTACTAGTAGCCCACTACTGACTGCCTTACTGATAACATAAACAGTTGATTAATAAATATTTTGTATATTATACGGATCATATACAGTATTCTTACAATAAAGTAAGCTAGAGAGGCCGGGCGCGGTGGCTCACGCTTGTAATCCCAGCACTTTGGGAGGCCGAGGCGGGCGGATCACAAGGTCAGGAGATCGAGACCACGGTGAAACCCTGTCTCTACTAAAAATACAAAAAATTAGCCGGGCGTGGTGGCGGGCGCCTGTAGTCCCAGCTACTCGGAGAGGCTGAGGCAGGAGAATGGCGTGAACCCGGGAGGCGGAGCTTGCAGTGAGCCGAGATTGCGCCACTGCACTCCAGCCTGGGCGACAGAGCGAGACTCTGTCTCAAAAAAAAAAAAAAAAAAAAAAGCTAGAGAAAAAAATTATTCATCAATCAAAGAAGAAAAAAATACATTTACTATTCACAAACTGGATGTGGATCATCATAAAGGTCTTTGTCTTCGTCATCTTCACATTGAGTTGGCTGAGGAGGGAGAGGAAGAGGAGGGGTGGTCTTGCTGTCTCAGGTGTGGTGGAGAAGGAAGAAAATCTGAGCATAGGTGGACCCGCAGTTCAAACACTTGTGGTTCAACACTCAATTGTACAATGAAGAACAGCAATCGGCTATTCGGTAGAATGGCAGGGTGTTTTCTCATGATGGGAACACGGTTGCACATGTGTGGCAGTGATGCTGCGGAAGCGCTGTGGTGGCCTTCTCAGTGCCTTGGACCAGGGGTTCCTGTTGTGTTTGTGCCCCTCACAGTGGACATTAGCTGTGCTCATTGGACGATACTGGTGTTCACTGGGTTATGATGGGTGTCTGCTCTGCAAGGGTATTTTCCCCCTTGTTGTTAATAAATGCATTAGGGGAACTACCTTGAATTTGCACCAATCCTGCCTCCTTAGCCTTCCACCCACTAAGCTGAGCATGCATTGCTGGGCCTTGGCTGCAACAATTATTTCCGCAGGGTTTGGTGCTTGCCTATTGGCGATTTCAATTTTCCTCTCCTTCTACATTTTTTATTGATTGGAATTCTGCTGTAAGGAAGAGCTGTTCCTTCACTGTTGATTGATGGATGGATTTCAGTATGGACTTACGGGTGTTTATTTTATTCTATTAACATCTGATATTTTTGTTATTTTCTGGCTTCAACCTTACCACCTTTGGCATTAGGAGCCCCTTCGGGTTGGCACTTGTGTTCTGTGAGCAAGCTCCTTCCTCTTCTGAGCAATTCGTTACTTTCTGGCAACCCAAGATGCTCCATGCTCATCTGGTTCATTGCTTGCCTTCATCCTGGAATCAGCCACTTCCCCAAGGGGCCAGGTTCCTTTTCTTGGAGGGTGGTGTTTAGAAGCCAGGACCTGGTTACTGGGTGTGCTTGTTGCTATTGGGCTGCTGTTGCTCTTAGGCCATCTTGTAGGAAATATAAATGGGCGTATGAAGCCTCTCCTCGAACGCAGCTATGGTTCTGCATCTGTCTGGGTGTATGAATGTGAGATACCATGATTCTATGCTGACCTCTCCAATTCTAGGAAGACACTTCAGGTTCATTCCAGCCATCCTCCTTCCCCTTCTTTACAGCTTCTTTCCCCAACAGCAGGAAACCTGGCTTTCATGATCTATATTTACTTATATGTTTGATATAGTTTGGATCTATGTCCGTGCTGCTATCTCATGTCGAAGTGTAATCCCCCGTGTTGGAGGTAGGGCATGGTGAGAGGTGATTGGATCATGGGGGTGGACTTCTCATGAATGGTTTAGCACCATCCCCTTGGTGCTGTTCTCATGACAGCGAGTTCTTGTGAGATCTGGTTGTTTAAAAGCGTGTGGCACCTCCCCTCACCCCCTTGCTCCTCCTCTGGCCATGTGATGTAGCTACCCCCCCTTTGCCTTCCACCATGATTGTAAGTTTCCTGAGGCCTTCCTAGAAGCCCAGCAAATGCCAGCACCATGCTTCCTTTACAGCCTGCAGAACTGTGAGCCAATTAAACCTCTTTTCTTTACAAATTACCCAGTCTCAGGTATTTCTTTATAGCAATCCTACTACAGTGTTCAATTCTAGTACACACATAAAGAGTTGCAAACCCATAGCCCATTAAGAACATATGTATTAACTAGATTGCACATTTGGGGACAGCTCATTTCATCTTGAGCCTCACAGTATCCAGTCATGATGTTATCTTCCCAAGTTACTTAGTGTGGCTGGGCATGGTGGCTCACGCCTGTAATCCCAGCATGTTGGGAGGCCAAGGAGGGGCAGATCACTTGAGGTCAGAGTTCAAGACCAGCCTGACCAACATGGTGAAACCCCATCTCTACTAAAAACACAAAAATTAGCCGGGCATGGTGGCATGCACCTGTAATCCCAGATACTCAGGACGCTGAGATGGGACAATCACTTGAACCCAAAAGGTGGAGGTTGCAGTCAGCCGAGATCATGCCACTGCACTCCAGCCTGGGTGACAGAGCGAGACTCAGTTTCAAAACAAAAAACAAACAAAAAAAAATCAGAGTTACTTAATGAGTTTTTCCTTCCCTGGCCCCTTCAGGTGGTTGTGTTACTTATTTGTTATTATTTGTAGTTTTGCGTGTTTTTTAGAGACAGTGTCTTGCGCTGTTGCCCATGCTGGGGTGCAGAGGTATGATTATAGTTCACTGCAGCCTTGACCTCCCAGGCTCAAGCTATCCTCTCACCTCGGCCTCCTGAGTAGCTGGAACTACAGGTGTGCAACACCGTGCCTGGCTATTTTATTTTTATTTTTTTGTAGAGATGGGGTCTCATTTCATTTGTTATTTGTTAGGTTCATTTGTAAGTGTTTGTATTTCATTTTGGGTTCCTTTTGGATATGTGAAGTTATGTGAAGTATCATGATTAGCCTAAGAGTCAGGGAGAGATACATCCAGAGAAGTGTCTCTTTCCTCATTCCTGCTCCCTGTACCATTCCCTCCTTCCCACCTTCCTCCCATACAGCCAGTGGAAGTAACCAGTCTCTTTGGTTTCTGCTTTATTCCTCCTGTACTTTTTGTGTTTCACAAACAAGCAGATACAAATGTATTTTCTTCTATGTCCTTCTTTCTTGCATGAAGAGTAGATACTATGGGCCTGCCACGGTGGCTCACACCTGTAATCCCAGCACTTTGGGAGGCCGAGGTGGGTGGATCACCTGAGGTCAGGAGTTCAAGACCAGACTGGCCAACATGGTGAAACTCTGTCTCTACTAAAAATACAAAATTTTGCTGGGCATGGTGGCACACGCCTGTAATCCCAGCTACTTAAGATGCTGAGGCACAAGGATTGCTTGACCCTGGGAGGCAGAGGTTGCAGTGAGCCGAGATCTCACCACTGCACTCCAGCCTAGGCAACAGAGCGAGACTCCATCTCAAAAAAAAAAAAGAGTAGTCACTATGGATATTCTTTTGGACTTTGCTGTTTTTCGCTTAGCAATATGTCCACAGGTTACTCCGTGTCAGCTCACAGAGGTCTTTCTCTTCTTTTTTTCTAGTTGTACAGAACTTCATTGTGTGAACGTGCCATAGTTTACACAGCCGTGCTCTCAGATATGAACACGCAGGGAGCATCCAAACATTTGAAATTACAAACAATGATGCAGTGCCTAACCTGGTGCCTATGTATTTTGGTATTGCTGAAGCTGTAATTTCAGCGTAGATACCTGGAAGAGTGATTGTCGGTTAGAAAGGTAAGTGCATATGCAGTTTTGTTAGGTATTGCCAAATTTCCCTTTAAAAGGATTGTGCCAATTTGCATTCTCACAAGAGATGCTAGTACAAGTGTTGAGACTGACGTGTGGCTAGACGGCTGGATTGCTGGTTGACATCTCACCCCGCAGCATCAATGTTAGAACCGGCGCTTATGCGGCTTGCAGTTACTAGAGAGAGCCACTAGATGGCAGATACAGCCCATCACAGACAACAGTGAGCACACCTTTTTCCAGATTTTGCTTCAGGGGCCTTTGATAACAATTGTGTAAGATGAAGTAATAGAATGTTTCTAAATGACTAATAACACAACAACTAGCTGTTTTGTAGGTTGCTTTTTGTTTTTTTGAGACAGTCTCGCTCTCTTGGGCAGGCTGGAGTGCAGTAGCGTGATCTTGGCTCACTGCAGCCTCTACCTAACCTCCGAGTCCGAGTGATCCTCCTGCCTCAGCCTCCCGAGTAGCTGGACCACCACGCCCAGCTAATTTTATTAATTTTTTGTAGATACAGGGTTTCACTATGTTGCCCAGGCTGGTCTCAAACTCCTGGCCTCAAGTGATCCTTCTGTCTCGGCCTCCCAAAGTGCTGGGATTACAGGCGTGAGCCACTGCTCAGGCCACAACTAGCATTTGTAATACTAGTAGTAACAGTGACATTATTTTTATTAGCAAGTAACATTTTTCATTTGATTATTCATTCATACAATAAGTGTATATTTGTTCTATGTGCTGTTATAGGCGCTGGGATGAAGAGATTTAAAAACAAACACACACAACCATCAGCCTGCATAGAGCTTTCATTCTCCTGGGGGAGAGAGACAGTAAGGAAATACAAAAGCCAGATACATAGTCTACTGGGGGGCGTAGGTGCTATGGAGAAAGCACAGAAGGGGAATAGGGTGTGTGTGCGTACCTGTGTGTACATATATGTGCATGCGTGCATGTGTGTGTGTATGTGGTGAGCAGGGCAGTTAGTTTACAACCTTAAACAATGTGATCAGGGAAGGGCTCACTGAGAAGCAGCTGACTGAGAGAGGAAGCTGTAAGGACAAACTGGGAGGGGAGGGTGTACGGCAGGAGGAATGGGCCAGCAGAGAGCCTGCAGCCGGCGGGAGCAGCCTGGCATGATGGAGGCGCCAGTGCAGGGAGAGAGGCGCGAGCAGCGATGGAGCGGGGTGTGGACCATGGAGGCCCTGTAGGCTACTGAAAGGACTTTGGATTTGTCCTCGTGAGAAAGGAGAGCCATGGGAGAGTAAATCAAATCCCTCAGAAGCCCAGAAGGCGGCTGTCCTCAGCTCACTCCTCTCACTGCAGATCACCCATTCACCAGGTACTTACTGATGGCTACCACGGGCCAGATGTGATCCCAGGATTTGATCATGAGACGAGCTTGTGTCAGAGTGTGTGAACCAGAGCAACTCCATCTTAAACAGGAGCTGGGTAAAATGAGGCTGAGACCTACTGGGCTGCATTCCCAGATGGTGAAGGCATTCTAAGTCACAGGATGAGATAGGAGATCAGCACAAAATACAGGTCATAAAGACCTTGCTGATAAAACAGGTTGCAGTAAAGGAGCCGGCCAAAACCCACCAAAACCAAAATAGCAAAAAGAGTGACCTCTGGTCATTCACACTGCTACACTCCCACCAGCACCGTGACAGTTTACAAATGCCATGGCAACATCAGGAAGTTACCCTATATGGTCTAAAAGGGGGAGGCATGAATAACCCACCCCTTGTTTAGCATATCATCAAGAAATAACCATAAAAATGGACAACCAGCAGCCCTCGGGGCTGCTCTGTCTAAGGAGTAGCCATTCTTTTATTCCTTCACTTTCCTAATAAACTTGCTTTCACTTTACTCTATGGACTCGCCCTGAATTCTTTCTTGCACGAGATCCAAGAACCCTCTCTGGGGGTCTGGATCAGGACCCCTTTCCTGTAACACTTGGACTGCGGACCCAGTGGGCTCTGACAATCTGGGGGTGGCGGCAACAAGCCTTCCTTTCCAGAAAGGGCACGCGTGCAGTCAGGAAGGGCTGTGCACCACTCTGAAATGGACCAGAAGGTCCATGGAGGCCATTGGCAGAAAACTAGCCTGTGCAGGGTGCCCTTCAGGGGGTCCTCAGGCTCTGATCATGTTTGAGCTGCTTAACAGTTCTGTAGGCTGGGCGCGGTGGCTCATGTCTGTAATCCCAGCACTTTGGGAGGCGGAGGTGGGCAGATAACCTGAGGTCAGAAGTTTAAGACCAGCCTGGCCAACATGGTGAAACCTCATCTCTACTAAAAATACAAAAATTAGCCAGGTGTGGTGGCAGGTGCCTGCAATCCTAACCACTCAGGAGGCTGAGGCAGGAGAATCACTTGAGTCAGGGAGGTGGAGGTTGCAGTGAACTTAGATCACGCCACTGCCCTCTGGCCTGGGCGACAGAGTGAGACTTTATCTCAAAAAAAAAAAAAAGAAAAAAAAGAAAAGAAAAAAAGGGGACAGAAACTGTGTGACTTGGACAGTGGGCACAACTTTGGGTTCCCCACCCTGCCCATCCAGCCTGGTCTCAGCCCACCTACCTTGCCAGACATCCATTCATTCTCTAAATATTAACTGACTCCCATGAGCCAAGGAGGCTCTCAGCACTGAGCATGCAGAGGTAATAGAATCCTATGAGTGGTCAGCCTCTTAGAGGCTGTTAGACAACAGGGAGCAGACACCAGCAATGACACGTGGATATAAAATAGCATGTCAGGAGAGGATCAGCCTAGAAAGAAAGATGCACCAGGAAGAGGGGCTCCTGAGCTTCATGGTCAGGGAAGACCTTTAAGAGGACACTTTGGAACAGAGCATGCACAGCAAGTGCAAAGGTCCTGAGCCCCGCTCCTTCCTACCAAGGATACACACTGCCCTTAATTACACATTCATTACCATTGCAACTGGGTTTCTGACTCACAGCATTAAAGGAGATGCTTCGGGAGGGCAGAACCCACCATCCCATCCCATCGGGTCTCCACTGCCAAGCCTAGGCAATGCCTGGCTCACAGTAAATGCTTAAGAAATGAGTTATTATAATAATACAAAAATATAAATGAGTTATTATAACTCAGTGTGAGTTATCACACACTCTAATTTGCATAAGTTATTATAACTCATTTATCATATAACTAATATTATATATCAGTTTTATATATTACATGATTAATATAACAAACATAACTAATAGTTTGGCGATGTGACCTCAAAACATTAACCAAATTTTTTTTTTTTTTTTTTTTTTGAGACAGGGTCTCAATCTCTCACCCAGGCTGGAGTACAATGATGTGGTCTTGGCTCACTGCAGCCTCAATCTCCTGGGCTCAAGTGATCCTCCAACCTCAGCCCCCTGAGTAGCTGGGACTACAGGTGCATACCACCACGCCTGGCTAATTTTTAAATTTTTTGTAGAGACAGGGGTCTCACTTTGTTGCATAGGCTGGTCTCAAACTCCTGAACTCAAGCCATCCTCCTGCCTTGGCCTCCCAAACTGCTAGGATTACAGGCATAAGCCACTGCACCTGGCCACTCGATACATAAACTAAGATATTAATTTGCATAAGCCAACCTTACTATATTAGCCCTTATCTTCCATTAGTTCTCCCATTTCCTGGTCACTTTCCTACAATTTATCATTGCTTGAAACCCAAACCTTATTTCCTTTGTTAAAATGCTATATAAGGTCAGGCGCAGTGGTTCACACCTGTAATCCCAGCACTTTGGGAGCCCAAGGGGGATGGATCATCTGAGGTCAGGAGTTTGAGACCAGCCTGGCCAACATGGCGAAACCCTGTCTCTACTAGAAATACAAAAATTAGCCAGGCGTGTTGGCGGTGCCTGTAGTCCCAGCTACTCAGGAGGCTGAGGCAGGAGAATGGCTTGAGCACGGGAGGCAGAGGTTGCAGTGAGCCGAGATCACACCACTGCACTGTAGCCTGGGCAACAGAGCAAGACTCTGTGTCCGAAAAAAAAAGTTATATAAGCCTGAATCTAACCATTTCTTTGAGTTTTACTTCTTTTCTATAAATTCTCATGCATGTAAATATTAACAAAAATTATATGCTTTTTCTCCTGTTAATCTGTCTTTTTTTTTCTTTTTTTTTTTCTTTTTTTTTTGAAACGGAGTCTCACTCTGTTGCCCAGGCTGGAGTGCAGTGGTGCAATCTCAGCTCACTGCAAGCTCCGCCTCCTGGGTTCAAGCCATTCTCCTGCCTCAGCCTCCCGAGTAGCTGGGACTACAGGCGGCCACCACCACGCCCGGCTAATTTTTTGTATTTTTAGTAGAGATGGGGTTTCACTGTGTTAGCCAGGATGGTCTCGATCTCCTGACCTCGTGATCCGCCCGCCTCGGCCTCCCAAAGTGCTGGGATTACAGGCGTGAGCCACTGCGCCCGGCCTAATCTGTCTTTTGTTACTTTAATTTGCAGATCCCAGGTACTGAACCAAAGAGGATAGACAAAAAGTTTTTCCTGCTTAACATATTCAACTCTCTACCCTCAATATATTTGGCTGTTATTATTCTGGTTTACATGTATCATAATTTAACCAGTTCCCTACTGGTGGATGTCTAGGTTTCCCCGATGTTTTGTTATTACAAACACATATGGTACACGTTTTTCTAGATTGGGCAGGGTTTGCTGATCTCCACTTCAAGCAGCACAACCACCATCTGCCAGTGTTGGGGTTTGCTCTACAGTCAGCAAACACTGTTGGCACAGCCAGTCAGAGAAACTGAAAACAGAAAGCAGAAATGGCTTACACTGGACTAATTTTAGAATTTCTAAGTACATTTAAGTGATGACTCACCCCACTTAAATTCAAAGCTGTTTGTTGTGCCATCTGGCTCATCAGAACATGAAAGACTTCTCCCGCAACCTGGAAAAAGGCCAGAGAAAGACAACGGAGGAGTCAGCCCCATGGGAATGCTGACTGAGTGTTTGCTCCCCGCGGACAGGAATGGCACTGCATGAATAGGCTGCAGTATGTCTGGGCCTGTTTTTTTTTTTTCATAAAATGTTCCCTTTTTTTTTTTTTTCTTATTACAAAGCAATGCAACAAAAAGCACAAGAAACCGAAAAGGAAAAAATAGATACATTGGACTTCATCAAAATGAAAAACTTTTGTGCTTCAAAGGAAATGGAAAGTAAGTGAAAAAACAACTAAGGGAATGGAAGAAAATATTCTCAAATCATCATCTAACAAAGGTTGTGTTAGTCTGTTCAGGTTTCTGTAACAAAATATCATTTCAGGTCACCAGGTGGCTTAAACAGCAGACTCAGCTGGCCCTCCATATCCACGGGTTTCAGGCCTTCGACTTCAACCAGTCTCAAAGAAAAAATATTTTTAAAAGCCAACACGGCTGAGTGCGGTGGCTCATGCCTGTAATCATAGCACTTTGGGAGGCCAAGGCAGGGGGATCACTTGAGATCAGGAGTTCAAGACCAGCCTGGCCAACACATAGTGAAACCCTGTCTCTACTAAAAATACAAAAATTAGCTGGGTGTGGTGGGGGGCGCCTGTAATCCCAGCTACTTGGGAGGCTGAGGCAGGCGGATCAGGAGGTCAGGAGATCGGGACCATCCTGGCTAACATGGTGAAACCCTGTCTGTACTAAAAATATAAAAAATTAGCCAGGCCTGGTGGTGGGCTCCTGTAGTCCCAGCTACTCGGGAGGCTGAGGCAGGAGAATGGCGTGAACCTGGGAGGCGGAGCTTGCAGTGAGCTGAGATCACACCACTGCACTCCAGCCTGGGCGACAGAGCAAGACTCTGTCTCAAAAAAAAAAAAAAAAAAAAAAAAAAAAAAAATTTAAAACAATGTAGCATATTGTTTTAAACTATTTAAACTACAATTACTTACATAGCATTTACATTTATAAGTAATCTAGAGATCATTTAAAGATCATTTAAAGTACACAGGAGGATATGTGTGAGTTATGCGCAAATACTACACAATTTTATATCAGGGAACTGAGCATCTTTGTTTTTTTTTGTTTTGTTTTGTTTTGTTTTGAGACGGAGTCTTGCTCTGTCGCCCAGGCTGGAGTGCAGTGGCGCAATCTCGGCTCACTGCAAGCTCCGCCTCCCGGGTTCACGCCATTCCTGCCTCAGCCTCCCGAGTAGCTGGGACTACAGGTGCCCGCCACCACGCTTGGCTAATTTTTTTTTGTATTTTTAGTAGAGACGGGGTTTCACCGTGGTCTCGATCTCCTAACCTCGTGATCCACCCACCTCGGCCTCCCAAAGTGCTGGGATTACAAGCGTGAGCCACCGCGCCCGGCCGTGAGACTGAGTCTTGCTCTGTCACCCAGGCTGGAGCGCAGTGGCATGATCTCAGCTTACTACAACCTCCACCTTCTGGGCTCAAGCAATTCTCCTGCCTCAGCCTCCTGAGTAGCTGGAACTACAGGCATGCACCACCATGCCTGGCTAATTTTTGTATTTTTAGTAGAGATGAGGTTTCACCACGTTGGCCAAGCTGGTCTTGAACTCCTGGCCTAACGTGATTCACCTGTCTTGGCCTCCCAAAGTGCTGGGATTACAGGCGTGAACCACTGTGTCAGACAGAGTAGACTCTGTCTTAAAGAAAAAAAAAGCTTTGGTGCCACTCCATGCCACGTGGAGAGAAATGTGGCATTCAGGAGGGAAGGCTCCCAACACTTAACTCTCCACTCCAGGCCAGCTTTCTGGAGGCACCAGGGCTTTGTCAACGCATAGATGAGGAGTCAGCCATTGAGTGTGACAGTGTGAGGCAGTGGGGAAGGCATAGAAGCTGGAAGCTGGAAGTCCTGCCTTCCTAAACCAGAGCTGCTTCTTACCAGCTGTGTTACCTTAAGTAGGTCCCTTAACCTCTCTGAATCTCATTGCAAAGTACGGTTCAAATGGAGCAGAATCATTGAGAGCATTCAGTGAAGTATTTACCCTTGAAACCCTTAGCACAGAGCCTGGCACGTACCAGGTGCTTAGGAACAATCCTTCATTATCACACCATAAAAGGTGCTGTGGACACCCAAGGAAACAAAATCCCTTCGATAAAGAATTTTAAAATTTTAGTCTTATGAACCGTACTATGTATTCTCCTGCCTTCTTGACAGAATAGACTGAACATCCTTTAACCTTTTTTGATGGTGCAAGATCATCTCTTACAAGACAAAAATTCAGGCCGGGCATGGTGGCTCATGTCTGTAATCCCAGCACTTTGGGAGGCTGAGGTGGGTAGATGGCTTCGGTCCAGGAGTTCGAGACTAGCCTGGGCAACATAAGTGAGACCCTGTCTCTACAAAAAATACAAAACTTAGCCAGATGTTTTGGTGTGCACCTGTGGTCCCAGCTACTCAAGAGGCTGACGTGGAAAGATGGTTTGAGCCCGGGAGGCAGAGGTTGCAGTGAGCCAAGATTTTGCCACTGCATTCCAGCCTGGTGACAGAGCAGGGCTCCATCTCAAAAAAAGAAAGGCAAAAATTCCCTCAGAGTGCAAAGCTTGCCAGTATTTAGAAATCCAACATTAGTCTTCATTCAGCAACAAAAGTCATTCATTTGCCAAACGTGAACTTTCCCTAAAACTCCATATTTTTGGGGACGTGTGAGACACTGCCAGAATAATTATTCAAGCACTGTGTGGGCCAGGTGTGGTGGCTTACGCCTGTAATCCCAGCACTTTGAGAAGCCAAGGCAAGAGGATTGCTTGAGCTCAGGAGCTCAAGACCAGCCTGGCAACATGGTGAAAGCCTGTATCTATTGAAAAAAAAAAATTAGCCGAGTGTAATGGTGCCCTCTTGGAGTCCCAGCTACTCAGGAGGCTAAGGTGGGAGGATCATTTAAGCCCAGGAGATCGAGGCTGCAGTGAGCTGTGATCTACCACTGCACTCCAGCCTGGGTGACAGAGCAAGACCTTGTCTTAAAAAAAAAAAAAAGAAAAAGAAAAAAGAAAAAAGAAAAGAATGAATGGGAGGGCCAGGCGCAGTGGCTCATGCCTGTAATCCTAGCACTTTGGGAGGCCAAGGGCGGGTGGATCACAAGGTCAAGAAATCGAGACCATCCTGGCCAACATGGTGAAACCCTGTCTCTACTAAAAATACAAAAATTAGCCGGGCGTGGTGGTGGGTGCCTGCAGTCCCAGCTACTGGGGAGGCTGAGGCAGGAGAATCACTTGAACCAAGGAGGCGGAGGTTGCAGTGAGCCGAGATCACGCCACTGCACTCCAGCCTGGCGACAGAGTGAGACTCCGTCTCAAAAAAAAAAAAAAAAGAATGAGTGAGATAATAGCTAGAAGGGGAAACAACCACTGGGCCAATGATGAACAAAATATGAGCTGTCTGCACAATGAGGTATTACCCAGCCATAAAAAGAAATGAAGTATGGCTGGGCGCGGTGGCTCATGCCTGTAATCCCAGCACTTTGGGAGTGGGAGGTGGGCGGATTACCTGAGGTCGGGAGTTCGAGATCAGCCTGGCTAACATGGTGAAACCCTGTCTCTACTAAATACACAAAATTAGCTGGGCGTGGTGGCGCACGCCTGTAATCCCAGCTACTCCGGAGGCCGAGGCAGGAGAATCGCTTGAACTTGGGAGGCAGAGGTTGCAGTGAGCCAGGATCGTGCCATTGCACTCCAACCTGGGCGACAGTGAGACTCTGTCTCAAAAAAAAAAAAAAAAAAATGAAGTACTGGTACCTGCAACAGACACAAAAGCCACATATTATATGATTCCATGTGTGTGAAATGTCCAGAAGAGGCAAATCCATGGAGCTGGCAAGTAGAATGGTGACTGCCAAGAGCTTAAGAGAGGAAGGGCTAATGGCCTTGAGGTTCTTTTTAAGGTGATGAACATGTTTATTTGGAGACAGGATCTCGTTGAGTTTCCCAGGCTGGAGTGCAGTGGTGTTGTCATAGCTCACTGCAGTCTCAACCTCCTGGGCTAAAGTGCTCCTGCCATCTCAGCCTCCCGAGCAGCTTGGACCACAGGCCCGAACCATCACCCCCAGCTAATTTTTTCTATTTTTTTGTAGAGGCAAGGTCTCACTATGTTGCCCAGGCTGCTCTCAAAATCCTAGGCTCAAGCGATCCTCCTGCCTTAGCCTCCCAACATGCTGGGATTATAGGCGTGAGCCACCATGCCTGGCCCCTACTCATCCTTTTTTTTTTTTTTTTTTTTTAAGATGGAGTCTTGCTGTGTCACTCAGGCTGGAGTGAAGTGGCACGACCTTGGCTCACTGCAACCTCCGCCTCCCAAGTTCAAGCAATTCTCCTGCCTCAGCCTCCCGAGTAGCTGGGATTACAGGCGCCCGCCACCACGCCCGGCTAATTTTTCTATTTTTAGTAGAGATGGCGTTTCACCATGTTGGCCAGGCTGGTCTCGAAATCCTGACCTCAGGTGATCCACCCACCTCGGCCTCCCAAAGTGCTGGGATTACAGGCATGAGCCACTGCGCCCAGCCGCTCCTACTCATTCTTAATCACACCACCTGACTTTCTCCACATTGATCACATTAGGATATTATCCTCTTTATTTACAGAAAATCCGTGTCCCTCTTCAGCGCACTGGACTCTTCTGAGCACTGGATGCTCCATGCAGGCACTAAGTTTTGTCTGACTTACCACTGGTTGTATGCCCTGCTCACAGCTGGTGAATGAGTGATTGGAAACACACCTGCTCCCTTGATTTAGGCCTCTGGGAAACAAGGGCATGGTAAGCTCAGGAAGAAGAAAGACCTCGTAATTTCCAGGTAGGAAAAATCCTTTGGTGTGGCCGTGAGACACTGCATTCTTCTTGGCCACAGCTCCCTCTGCTTTGAGAATCACATAATCAACTTTATCTTTCTCTGAATCGTTCACATAAAAGGGAGGCGTTGGAACACAAGGTGGAAATGGGTGTGTTGGGGGTGGCTGAGGAAGTCGGGGCAGGAGGAGCCACTGTTTCTGGGAATGAATTCCTGAAACTTGCTGGTCCCACCAAGACGCAAATCTCGCAGCAGTTTTTGCAGTTGTCCTGTGGAAGAAGGAGGATCCCACTCCAGGCCCGGGTCAGAATTCTGATAATCCCCTCTGATCAGGTTTTTTAAATTTTATTTTTATTTTTTGTGGTTTGGGGAAGATTTGCCAACGTATCCTCTTTTCTAGCAAGGAAAATTTGTATCTGCCCAATGAAATCAGGAATTTAACTTCATTCATTCAACAGTTATTTAATTCTATTCTCTACTAGATTCCTACAGCTGCTGTAACCCTAAAGTACCGCAAACTGGGTGGCTTAAAACAACAACGCGTGGCCAGGCGCAGTGGCTCACGCCTGTAATCCCAGCACTTTGGGAGGCCGAGGTGGGCAGATCACCTGAGGTCAGGAGTTCAAGACCAGCCTGGCCAAAACGGTGAAACCCCGTCTCTGCTAAAAATACAAAAAAAAAATTAGCCAGGCACGATGGTGGCGCACGGCTGCAATTCCAGCTACTCGGGATGCTGAGGCAGGAGAACTGCTTGAACCTGGGAGGCGGAGGTTGCAGTGAGAGCGAGACTCTATCCCAAACAAAACAAAACAAAACACCCCAGCAACAACAGACATGTATCCTCTCACAGTTCTGGAGGCCAGAAGTCTGAAATCAAACGACCAGCAGGGCCACATTCTCCCTCCTCAGGCTCTTGGGGAGAATGTTTCTCTGCCTTTCCCTTCGCTGCTGGTGTTGTTGGCAGCTCTTGGCACTTTTTGGGTGTAGGCTCATCACTCCAGCACCTGCCCTGGGGTCACATGGCTCTCCTCACTGTGCCTCTTCTTTTTTTTTATTTTTGAGACAGGATCTCACTCTGTGGCCCAGGCTGGAGTGCGGTGGCACAGTCTCAGCTCACTGCAACCTCCTCCTCCCCAGGCTCAAGTGATCCTCCTACATCAGCCTCCCGAGTAGCTGGGACTTCAGGCTCATGCCACCAAGCCCCGCTAATTTTTTGTATTTTTAGTAGAGAGAGCAGTTTACCATGTTGCCCAGGCTGGTCTCGAACGCCTGAGCTCAAGTGATACACTTGTCTCAGCCTCCCACAGTGCTGAGATTACAGGTGTGAGCCACTGGGCCGGGCCCTCCGTCTCTTTTTTTTTTCTTTTAAAACAAAACAAAACGAAACAAAACAAAAAAATTTATTTTAAGTTCAGGGGTACATGTGCAGCTTTGTAATACAGGTAAACTTGTGTCACGGGGGTTTGTTTTACAGATTATTAGATTATTTCATCACCCAGGTATTAAGCTAGTATCCATTAGTTATTTTTTCTTTCTTTTTTTTTTTTTGAGACGGAGTTTCACTCTTGTTGCCCAGGCTGGAGTGTAATGGTGCCATCTCGGATTACTGCAACCTCCGCCTCCCAGGTTCAAGCGATTCTCTTGTCTCAGCCTCCCGAGTAGCTGGGATTACAGGTGCGTGCCACCACACCTGGCTAATATTTGTATTTTTAGTAGAGATGGGGTTTAATCATATTGGTCAGGCTGGTCTCAAATTCCTGACCTCAGGTGATCCACCCACCTCGGCCTCCCAAAGTGCTGGGATTACAGGCGTGAACCACCATGGCCAACCGAGTTATTTTTTCTGATCCTCTCCTTCCTCCCACCCTCCACCCTTTGACAGACCCCAGTGTGTGTTGTTCCCCTCTGTGTGTCCATGTGTTCTCATCATTTAGCTCCCATTTGTGAGAATATGCAGTATTTGGTTTTCTGTTCCTGCATTAGTTTGCTAAAGATAATGACTTCTAGCTCCATCCATGTCCCTGCAAAGGACATGATGTCATTCCTTTTAATGGCTGCATGGTATTCCATGGTCTATATGTAGCACATTTTCTTTATCCAGTCTATCACTGATGGGCATTGAGGTTGACTCCATGTCTGCTATTGTGAACAGTACTGCAGTCCTTTTCTTCTAAGGATACCAGTCATATTGGATTATGAGTCCACTCTCATCCAGTATAACCTCATCTTAAACGATATCTTAATTACATCTTCCAAGAAATAAGGTCACACTCACAGGTACTAGGTACTGGGGTTAGGACTTCAACGTAGGTTTTGGGGGGAAAATATTCAATGCCTAACACAACTTTGCCAAGAGAAAAATCTTACTGAAATTTTAATTGGAATTACATTCCATTTATATCATAATTGGGGGATTTTGACTTTTTTTTTTTTTTTTTTGGGATGTAGTCTCGCTCTGTTGCCCAGGCTGGAGTGCAGGGGCATGATCTTAGCTCACTGCAATCTCCGCCTCCCAGGTTCAAGCAATTCTCCTGCCTCAGCCTCCCATGTAGCTGGGACTACAGGCGCCCGCCACCGTGCCTGGCTAATTTTTGTATTTTTGGTAGAGATGGGGTTTCACCATGTCGGTCAGGCTGGTCTCGAACTCCTGACCTCAGGTGATCCTCCTGCCTCAGCCTCCCAAAGTGCTGGGATTACAGGCGTGAGCCACTGCTCCCGGCAACTTTTTCTTTTCTTTTTTTCTTTTTTTTTTTTTAGATGGAGTCTTGCTCTGTCACCCAGACTGGAGGGTAGTGGCGCCATCTTAGCTCACTGCAACCTCTGCCTCCTGGGCTCAAGCTGTCCTCCCACTTCAGCCTCCCAAGTAGCTAGAACCTGGAACCACAGGCGTGCGCCACCACAGCTGGATAATTTTTTAATGATGTATAGAGACAGGGTCTTGCTATGTTACCCAGGCTTGTCTTGAACACCCGGGCTCAAGTGATTCTCCTGTGTCAGCCTCTCAAAGTGCTGAGATTATAGGTGTGAGTCACTGAGTCCATGCTGATTTTGACTTTTTCCTTCCTTCCTTTTTTTTTTTTTTTTAGATGAAGTATCACTCTTGTTGCCCAATCTGGAGTGCAATGGCGCGATCTCGGTGCACTGCAACCTCCGCCTCCTGGGTTCAAGCAATTCTCTTGCTTCAGCCTCCCAAGTAGCTGGGATTACAGGCATGTGCTACCACACCCGACTAATTTTGTATTTTCAGTAGAGACAGGGTTTCACCAGATTGGTCAAGCTGGTCTCAAACTCTTGACCCCAAGTGATCCACCTGCCTTGGCCTCCCAAAGTGCTGGGATTCCAGGCATGAGCCACTGCACCTGGCCTCTTTGACTTTTTCTTACTCGAGAACTCTTATGTCTCTTTTTTTGTTTCTAGTTTATGTCATGTCGTTCAATAAGATTTTATTATTTTCCTCATAAAGCCCATGACTTTCCTCTTAAATTTATTACTTTTTTTGTTTTTGAGACAGAGTCTCACTCTGTTGCCCAGTCTGGAGCACAGTGGCGCAGTCTCAGCTTACTACAACCTCTGCCCCCTGGGTTCGAGCGATTCTCCTGCCTCAGCCTCCAAGTAGCAAGGATTATAGGCGCCCACCACCATGCCTGGCTAATTTTTGTATTTTTAGTAGAGATGGGGTTTTGGCTTGCTGGCCAGGCTGATCTCAAACTCCTGACCTTAGGTGATTCACCCACTCCACCTCCCAAAGTGCTAGGATTACAGGTGTGAGCCACCACGCCCAGCCAAATTTATTTCTAAGTGTTTCATAGTTTCTGTCTGCATGCTGAATGAAAATTTTTTTAATTTAAATTTCTAGATGTTTATTGCTACAGTGTGGGAAAACTATTGTGTGGTTTTTTTTTTGTTTTTTGTTTTTTTTTTAAGATGGAGTCTCACTCTATCGCCCAGGCTGGAAGGTAGTGGCTTGTTCTGGGCTCACTGCAACCTCCGCCTCCTGGGTTCAAGTGATTCTCCTGCTTCAGCCTCACTAGTAGCTGTGATTACAGGTACCCACCACCACACCTGTCTAATTTTTGTATTTTTTGTAGAAATGGGGTTTTGCCATGTTGGCCAGGCTGGTCTGGAATTCCTGACCTCAGGCGATTCACCCACCTCCGCCTCCCAGAGTGCTGGGATTACAGAAGTGAGCCACGACGCCCAGCCTAGTTTGATGTATATTTATCTTGAGACTAGCCGCCTAACCAAACTTTCTTATTTGTTCCAGGGTTTTAAAAAAATAACTAGTATGTTTTGAGTTTTCTAAGCACACAATCCTATAAATAGAGAAATTATTGAATGTTGCATCTTAGAATATTTTGCAGGATAGGAAAAATAACCTAGGGCTATCTATCAGCTGGCCATAACAGCTTTCCACAAGGTAGTGTTAACTAAGGAAAGCAAGATGTAAGAAAGAATGCTTAATATAATCTCAGTTTTGAAAAACGATGAGTAGGCCGGGTGCGGTGGCTCACCCCTGTAATCCCAGCACTTTGGGAGGCTGAGGCCGGCGGATCACTTGAGGTCAGGAGTTCTGGATCAGCCTGGCCAATGTGGTGAAATGCCGTCTCTACTAAAAATACAAAAACTAGCCGTGCGTGGTGGCAGGTGCCTGTAATCTCAGCTACTCAGGAGGCTGAGGCAGAAGAATTCCTTGAACACAGGAGGTGGAGGTTTGCAGTGAATCGAGATCACACCATTGCACTCCAGCCTGGGTGATAGAGCCAGGCCCCGACTCAAAGAAAAGGCTGGGTGCAGTGGCTCACACCTGTAATCCCAGCACTTTGGGAGGCCGAGGTGGGTGGATCACGAGGTCAGGGGTTTGAGACCAGCCTGGCCAACATGGTGAAACCCTGTCTCTTCTAAAAATACAAAAATTAGCCAGTGTGGTGGCACGTGCCTGTAGTCCCAGCCACTCGGGAGGCTGAGGCAGGAGAATCACTTGAACCCGGCAGGCGGAGGTTGCAGTGAGCCTAGCTGCACCACTGCACTCCAGCCTGGGTGACAGAGCAAGACACTGTTTTAAAAAAACAACAACAAAAAACAACAACAACAACAACAAAACAAGTAAAAGGCAATATGTGTGTATTAGGACATATGTTTTTTCTTTGGATTTTTGTTTTTGTTTTGTTTTTTGAGACAGAGTTTCACTCTTGTTGCTCCGGCTGGAGTGCAATGCGCAATCTCGGATCACTGCAACCTCCCGCTCCCAGGTTCAAGCGATTCTCCTGCCTCAGCCTCCCAAGTAGCTGGGATTACAGGCATGCGCCACCACACCCAGCTAATTTTTTGTATTTTTAGTAGAGACAGGGTTTCGCCATGTTTGTCGGGCTGGTCTTGAACTCCTGACCTCAGGTAATCCGCCCGCCTCAGCCTCCCAAAGTGCTGGGATTATAGGAGTGAGCCACCGCACCTGACCAGGATATATGTTTTGTATATGATTTTACATTCATAGAGAAAATACAGAATTTTAGGTTGTTAACATGAGCCACTTTGTCTAGGTGGGGAACTAACATGGGGGCAGAAAGGAGAAGAGAAGGAGATAAGCAGAAAGTGAAATTAAACAACCTGCCAAAAAATCCAAAATCATTATGACATGGTCACATTTATGCATGTATGTGATTTATGTGTGTGTATACATATATATTTGTATATACGTTCATAGAAATTTAAAATAATTTATTTTTATTTTTTCTTTTGGAGATGGGGTCTTGTTACGTTGCCCAGGCTGGTCTCAAACTCCTGGGCTCAAGCGATGCTCCCACCTTGGCCTCACAAAGTGCTGGGATTACAGGAGTGAGCCACTGCACCTGGCCTAAACATTTTTTTTTTTTTCAGATGGGGTTTTATGCTGTTACCCAGGTTGGAGTGCAGTGGTGCCATTTCAGCTCACTGCAAACTCTGCCTCCCAGGCTCAAGTGATCCTGCCACCTCAGCCTCCTGAGTAGCTGGGACCACAGGCATACCCCACTGTGTGTGGCTAATTTTTTGTATTTTTGGTAGAGACAGTTTCACCATGTTGTCTAAGCTGGTCTTGAACTTCTGAGCTCAGGCCGTCCGCCCACCTCAGCCTCCCAAAGTGCTGGGACTACAGGCGTGAGCCACCGTGACTGGCCCTAAAATAATTTTTAAATGAACACAAAAACAAGCAAACAAGCAAGATGTTGATAAAGTGGCTATTGAAGACAGGCCCTGGCTGGGTTCTGGAATAGCCGAGATGAGGAAGCCTGCGCCCTCAAGGATGCCCCACAGAGAACCTCTGACTGCTGGTGACAGGAGGAATGCAATGACATCAGAGGGTCCCACTTACCAGCATCCATGCCCTGTGTTGTCACAGCAGCCCAATTTTCCTTTGGGGAACCACCTCATCTCCCCATCCCATCTCTATCACCTGCACCGTGTATCATCTTGGTGGGACCATCAAGCAAGACACTGCCCAGTGGCCCAGTGCAGTGTGGCTCATGCCTATAATCCTAGCACTTTGGGAGGCTGAGGCGGGCAGATCACTTGAGGTCAGGAGTTTGTGACCAGCCTGGCCAACATGGTGAAACGCTGTCTCTACTAAAAATACAAAAATTAGCCGGGCGTGGTGGCAGGCACCTGTAATCCCAGCTGCTTGGGAGGCTGAGGCAGGAGAATTGCTTGAACCCAGGAGGCAGAGGTTGCAGTGAGCTGAGATCACACCATTGCACTCTAGTCTGGGCAACAAGAGCAAAACTCTGTCTCAAAAAAAAGAACGCTATGCTCAGCCCCAGCACAGGTGGCTGAGTGTTCAGGGCAGCCAGCCAGATGCTCCCCTGGAAATGTGACTCAGGAATGAAGGGCCAAACACAGTTGAGCCCAAGCACTGAACACGAAGCCCTCTTGGTCTTGCTCATTAAAACCAGGAGGCTGGGCATGGTGGCTCACGCCTGTAATCCCAGCACTTTGGGAAGCTGAGGCAGGTGGATCACCTGAGGTCTGGGGTTTGAGACCAGCCTGGCTAACATGATGAAACCTTGTTTCTACTAAAAATACAAAAAGTTAGCCAGGTGTGGTGGTGCACGCCTACAATCCCAGCTACTCGGGAGGCTGAGGCAAAAGAATCACTTGAACCCGGGAGGCAGAGGTTGCAGTGAGCTGAGATTGCACCAGTGCAGTCCAGCCTGGGTGACAGAGTGAGACTCCGTCTCAAACAAACAAACAAACAAACAAACCACACTAAATACTCTAATTATGAGAATGCAAAGTGAAAGCTGGAGCAAGCAGAATTAAGGCTTAGGAGGAGGGTGGGTCTGGATCTGGGAGGATCACAAAAGCAAGCCAACTCCTCCAGCTCTAAGGGAGACCAGCTTGCAGTTAGACACAACTGAGGGAAATGGGTGGACATTTCCTGTATCTTTCAGGTCTAAGCCCCAGAGAAAGCAAGTCACTGGATCAGGAACCATGGTCTCCTGGATCCAAATCTAGGCTTTTCTCCCAGAAAGGGCACCTGCCGGGGATGCCTGGTCTAGGTGGTGGAGGCTGGGTGGCTCACCGTTCTGCAGTTTCCATCTTCCTGGAGTTTATTCCCTCACGTTGATGATGATGAAAGGGTGGGGCTTCTTCAAGGTGGCTGCTTCATTGGTTTGTGATCCACCCAGTGTACTCGGAGAGCTTCTCACCACAGTTTTTCTGTAATTGGCCAGAAATAGTAAATATTTTAGGCTTTGTGGGCCATCTGTTCTCTGCCACAGTGCTAGAGTTTGTTGTAATGACAGCAGCCATACTGTTTACATATTATCTGTGGCAGCTTTTGAGACCATATGGAGTACAAAGCCTAAAATTTGCTATCTGGTTCTTTACAGAAGAAGTTTGCTAACCCTGTCGTATAGTATGAACATCTTTCTTACCACCATCTTTTTTTGAGATGAAGTCTTGCTATGTTGCCCAGGCTGGAAACAAACTCCTGGGACCAAGAGATCCTCCCCATTCAGCCTCCCAAGTAGCTGGGACTAAAGGCGCATCGCCCAGCCCTGCTGCTTACCACCATTTTTTTTTTGAGATGGAGTCTCACTCTGTTGCCCAGGCTAGAGTGCAATGGTGCGATCTCAGCTCACTGCAACCTCCGCCATCTGGGTTGAAGTGATTCTCCTGCCTCAGCCTCCTGAGTAGCTGGGATTACAGGGGTGCGCCGCCATGCCTGGCTAATTTTTATGTTTTTAGTAGAGACGGGGTTTCTCCATGTTGGCCAGGCTGTTACCACCATTTTTAATGGGTGCATTTTGTTTCCCTTCCACCAATGCTTCCAAAGCTGCTTAGTAATGACATTCAAAACAGAATTTGCCAACATAAGACACCTTTTGAATAGCAATAGGAAAAATGTCTGCAAATCCTGACTTCTCTACCAGCCCTGCCCTGGTGTCTAAGCTCCGACAGGCTGAAAAATGGGCATTTTCTAAGTCATTTCTCCTGACCCAAGATCTTTAAACTCTGCAAACCTGTAAATTAGGCCACCTGCTGAGCAATCCTGTAGGCCCTGTCCTAAAGTGACTAAAGTCTCTTCTTTTCCCTGTAACCTGGTCCCGTTCACATGAAGCTATTTTTCAGCTATTGGCAAAAAGCTCCTTAAAATCTATTTTTCCCTTTAATTATAGTTTACAGCTGGTCTTACTGAAAGCGAAGAATTTATTGCTTGCCCAGGGCCATTAAAGATCAAGCTGGGTTAGGGGGTCTCCTGGCTGAATCCAGGTAGGAGGGTTTAAGACAGAGGCTATTTCCAAACCAGTTTTTCTAGTTCCCAGGGACTCTCCGGATTCTTCTCTGGGTTTACTTTTCTTAGGTGGAAACCCTACCTAGATTTGCAAATGACATGGAGCTCTTTGTCACCCAAGATCCCTTGGGGCTCCTGGGTCAGTCATTGTTTGGAAAGTGTTGCCTCTTAGGCTTTTCTATTTTTATAAAAGAGGGATTACTGTCTTTGCTCCCTTGGACTACTGCCAAGTTTTCTTGGTGGCATTTTCACTTGATAAATATGAGCCTTTCTGCTCCTGACCCAGAAGAGTGCTTCTCCTAGCAGTCTCAGGAGTTTCAGACCTAGTTATACCCCTGCATTTATCGCCTCAGACATGTTAAATGCAGATGTCACCTCCCAACCAACTTTTAGACACATTGATGAAGCCAGAAAGATATAAAAGATTATCATAATGCTAATTTTTTAATGTACAGAACTGCCCTTTTTAATCTTTAATTTTGGAGTTTTAGCCACAACTCCTTTAAAATAAAATAATATTATAATTTTTATTTTAATTTTTAATTTTAATTTTTTTTGAGATGGAGTTTCGCTCTTGTTGCCCAGGCTGGAGTGCAATGGCGTGATCTTGGCTCACCGCAAACTCTGCCTCCCGGTTTCAAGCGATTCTCCTGCCTCAGCCTCCCTAGTAGCTGGGATTACAGGCATGTGCACCACGCCCAGCTAAGTTTGTATTTTCAGCAGAGACAGGGTTTCTCCATGTTGGTCAGGCTGGTCTCGAACTCCCGATCTCGGGTGATCCACCCGCCTCGGCCTCCCAAAGTGTTGGGATTACAGGTGTGAGCCACTGCACCCGGCCTATAATTTTTTATTATTAAATGATCATTAGAGAATAAATAACACTGTAAGACACATTTTTCCCTTCCATTTATTTTTTCTTTTTAGATGGAGTCTTGCTGTCACCCAGGCTGGAGTGCAGTGGTATCACCTCGGCTCACTGCATCCTCTGCCTCCTGGGTTCAAGCAATTCTCATGCCTCGGCCTCCCAGTAGCTAGGATTACAGGTGTGCAACAGGCCCAGCTAATTTTTGTAATTTAGTAGAGGCAGGATATCACTATGTTGGCCAGGCTGGTCTTGAACTCCTGACCTCAAGTGATCAACCCGCCTCAGCCTTCCAAAGTGCTAGGATTACAGGCATGAGCCACTGTGCCAGGCCCCCCATTTTTTTTTTTTTTTTTTTTTTTTTTTGAGACAGTGTCTTGTTCTGTTGCCCAGGCTGGAGTGTATTGTTCCATCATGGCTCACCGCAGCCTCGACCTCCAGGGCTCAAGCAATCCTCCCACCTCAGCCTCCCCAGTAGCTGGGATTACAGGAGTGCACAACCCCTCACCCAGCTAATTTTTGTATTTTTTGTAGAGACAGCGTTTTGCCATGTTGCCCAGGCTGGTATTGAATGCCTAGGCTCAGGTGATCCTTCTGCCTCGGCCTCCCAAAGTGCTGGGATTATAGGCATGAGCCACCGCACCTGGCCAAATCCAAGGATTTTTTTGTATCCACAAGTGGATCCTGGAACCACTGCGCCAGGGATACTGAGGAATGATTATACAGAAAAAGGAAATTTTCTGTATACAAGGAGAGCCCAGTTGGAAACACCTCAGCATTTGCCTTATTTGAACACAGTTTAAACATTTGGCTGCCTGCAACTAACTGAAGCTCAGCTAGCTATTTGTTAAAAGAATATACTCCTAATTTAGCCTCTCAGTTAATTTATGTATTAAGTTAGGTTACAGTTCATTACATAAAGGCCAAAGTATGGAAGCCTCCTCAGGCCAAATTTAGTTTAACAATTCCTCCCTTTTGTCAGTCTCAATTTTGAGAGACTGATCAAAACCTTGACACTACTCTCTGTCACCATCATCCGACTAAATACGGAACTTACTTAGTCTCTGTATACGATTCACAAGTCACAGGCCGGGCGCGGTGGCTCACGCCTGTAATCCCAGCACTTTGGGAGGCCGAGGCGGGCGGATCACGAGGTCAGGAGACCAAGACCATCCAGGCTAACACGGTGAAACCCCATCTCTACTAAAAATACAAAAAATTAGCCGGGTATGGTGGCGGGCGCCTGTAGTCCCAGCTACTCGGGAGGCTGAGGCAGGAGAATGGCGTGAACCCGGGAGGCGGAGCTTGCAGTGAGCCGAGATTGCGCCACTGCACTCCAGCCTGGGCGACAGAGCAAGAGTCTGTCTCAAAAAAAAAAAAACAAAACAAAAAACAAAACAAACAAAAAAATTCACAAGTCACAACAGTTGAACAATTCTTTATCTTCTTGCAGCTCTGGTTCAAATGAGACTGTTCAACATTTGACGACTGATTGTATACAAACATTTAAGACGTGAGAGGATACGGTGTACCAAGAGGACTATTATAATGGCTGTCAGGAGGGTTACACCAAAAAGCCTGAAGTATACTCCTTAACAAAAGCCTGTAGGAACTGAACCCATCCAAATCAAAGTTCAGACAACGTAGACAGCTCAATAGTATTTGAGTCCAGCTGGCCATGGTCTGTATTCTGGATTTGATGGCAATGAAGGACCATAGTTTGGTATAAAATGGCCTGATTTAAAGAGGTATCTGTTTTTGTTGTTAGCCTGATAATACAGGCTGTAGTAATCTAGAGACTTACCAAGAGAACATGAAGATGAGAAAACCTTGGAAACGCCAAGCTGACCATCCACCGCTGGGGAGGCCTGCGGACCAACTGGTGGCTGCTCCCGTAAACACATCATCTGTTCCTTTTCCTTGAGAAATTTTCTTTTTTATTGTTGTTGTTACATTGGCAATTTTTTCTTTTTTTTTTTTTTTTTTTTTTTTTTTAGATAGAGTCTCACTCTGTCACCCAGGCTGGAGTGCGGTGACGCGATCTTGGCTCACTGCAAGCTCTGCCTTCCGGGTTAAAGCGATTCCTGTGCCTCAGCTGCCCGAGCAGCTGGGATTACAGATGCACACCACCATGCCTGGCTAATTTTTGTATTTTTAGTAGAGATGAGGTTTTTGCCATGTTGGCCAGGCTGGTCTCGAACTCCTGGTCTTAAGTGATCCTCCCAACTCGGCCTCCCAAGGTGCTGGGATTACAGGCATGAGCCACTGCACTCAGCCATGTCTTGAGAAATTTTCTTAGTGTATTTAGTAGCAGTATCTAAAGAAACAACAGTATCAGCCACCTTTTTTTTTTTTTTGGAGTGGGGGGGCGGTGAACAGAGTCTCACTCTGTCACCCAGGCTGGAGTGTGCAATCTCAGCTCACTGCAACCTCTGCCTCTGGGGTTCAAGCAATTATCCTGCCTCAGCCTCTTGAGTAGCTGGGATTACAGGTGCACGCCACCATGCCCAGATAATTTTTGTATTTTTAGTAGAGACAGGGTTTCACCATGTTGGTCAGGCTGGTCTCGAACTCCTCACGTCATGATCCGCCCACTCAGCCTCCCAAAGTGCTGGGATTATAGGCATAAGCCACTGTGCCCGGCCTTCAGCCACCTTTTTAATTAAGCTTTCTGTAGTAGGAAAATCAAAAGAAAAATAGATACAACATTCCGTTTTCTTAAAAACCATATACAAGGCTCCAACTTGAGACAGAAGGAGATCTAAAGCACGATGCTCTGCTAGGTGTTTTTGTTGAACACATGTATTATCACCCACCTTTTAGAAAGTGGCAGAAATCTACCCCTCTGAACAGCGGGGAGGTCTGGCTGACTGCAAGGTCCAAGATGTTTCCCCAATTTACAGATGAGTGTTAAATTCTATACTACTAGTGCCCCACAACTGCCAAGAGTGAGCCTCCAGAAACCTCACTGGAATCTTTCCTGGAGGAAACTAACTTGTCTTCATAAACCCCATAATTGCTCAGGTTTTTGCTAAAGCATAAATCTTAGCTAAGGCCATTCATAAACTATGGTCCCATGGATTTTCCTGGAGAGTAAAGGAAAGGATTAAGACAGCAAAAAATGAGGAAGAAAAGAAAAAGAATGCTGGGTGTGGTGGCTCATGCCTGTAATCCCAGCACTTTGGGAGGCCGAGGTGGATGGATCACCTGAGTTCGGGAGGAGTTCGAGACCAGCCTGACCAACATGGAGAAACCCTCTGTCTACTAAAAAAATTAGCTGAGCATGGTGGTGCATGCCTGTAATTCCAGCTACTTGGGAGGCTGAGGCAGGAGAATTGCTTGAACCCGGGAGGCGGAGGTTGCGGTGAGCTGAGATCACGCCATTGCACTCCAGCGTGGGCGACCAAAAGTGAAACTCTGTCAAAAAAAAAAAAAAAAAGAGAGAGAGAAGGAAGGAGGGAAGGAAGGAAGGAAGGAAGGAAGGAGGGAGGGAGGGAAGGAGGGAGGGAGGGAGGGAATAAGGCTTTTCTGATGGCAGAGAGGCTTTGATCTTGGAAAAGCCGTCCACGTCTAGATGAGAAATCTGCTTCTAGGGAGAAATTTTCCCCAGCTCACTTTATATTGAAGTCTCTAATGGAGGCCGGGAACAGTGGCTCACACCTGTAATCCCAGCACTTTGAGAGGCCAAGATGGGTGGATAACTTGAGGGTCAAGTGTTCGAGACCAGCCTGACCAACATGGTAAAACCCCACTCCTGGTATCAATTTTCTGTGTTAGTTTGTTCTCACACTGCTATAAAGAACTACTTGAGACTGAGTAATTTATGAAGAAAATTAATTTAACTAACTCACAATTCTGCAGAGTTAATGGGAAGCATGACTGTGAGGCCTCGGGAAACTGACAATCAGCAGAAGGTGAAGGGGAAGCAAGCACCTTCTTCACAATGGCAGCAGGAGAAAGAGATAGTGAAGAGGGAACCGCCACACACTTTTGTTTACTTTTTTTTTTAATTTATTTTTTTGAGACAGAGTTTCACTCTTGTTGTCCAGGCTGGAGTGCAATGGCACGATCATGGCTCGCCGCAACCTCCGCCTCCCTGGTTCAAGCGATTCTCCTGTGTCAGCCTCCCACGTAGCTGGGGTTACAGGCGTGTGCCACCACGCCCAGCTAATTTTTGTATTTTTAGTAGAGACAGGGTTTCACCATGTTGGTCAGGCTGGTCTCGAACTCCTGACCTCAACCTCCCAAAGTGCTGGGATTACAGGCGTCAGCCACTGCACCCGGCCTGAATTTACTTTAATTTAACAGAATGCAATTGTGGGCAATGAGATAAAGAGGAAAATGTTCTGACATTTCTAGAAATTTGCTCACACCTAGATGGAATCTTACTTTCTTTCATTATCTCACCTGATACTCATAAAAACTTTGTGAAAAGGACTTTTGAGGAGTACTAATATTTAGGAGAGTTGGGCAGATGAAGAGCTAACAAAGGTAAACAATCGAAAGATCCAAGAAGCCAAGTGACGTTATTGTTTCAAAGAGGCACCGCTCCACAATTTCAAAGGCTTGGGAGGCCGAGTTGGGAGGATCACTTAAGACCAGGAGTTCGAGACCAGCCTGGCCAACATGGCAAAAACCTCATCTCTACTAAAAATACAAAAATTAGCCAGGCATGGTGGTGTGCATCTGTAATCCCAGCTGCTCGGGCAGCTGAGGCACAGGAATCGCTTTAACCCGGAAGGCAGAGCTTGCAGTGAGCTTGCAGTGAGAAATTAAGAATAAGAAGATGACCTGTGCGTGGCTGCTAGATGAATAAAATGGAGGCTATTAGTGAGCTTGGTACCTTTCTTGAGCCGTATTGCTTATTCATATCTCATTCCATTTGTCCTGATATTCTGCCCAGAAGCTGGGACCATGCTTTGCACATGGCAAGTGCCTATTTTACGTCTGTTAATAGCAGTTTTGCTGAGTGACTGAAACCAGAGGCTTAGCAGAGATGGGTGTGCTCAAAGTTGGCCTCCACTCTATTCCCATTACAAAGCAAAATACAATACAAAGCAAAATTCCCATTACAAAAACTCATTGCCAGACAGTTCTACTGATAGGAATTTGTCCTAAAGACAGTTCCCCCAAAGCCTGAGATGCTCTGCTTACAAGGATATTAATTACAATGCTATTTGTAATAGCAAAAGGTGGGAAACCACCTAAATTCCACCAACTAGAGATTGTGCAATAAGCTGCAAAGCCTCCAGTCAATGGGGCAATAGGATGCCCCTTTAAGAAAGAACAAGGCTGGCTGGGCGTGGTGGCTCACACCTGTAATCCCGGCACTCTGGGAGGCCGAGGCGGGCAGATCACCTGAGGTTCAGGGGTTCCAGATCAGCCGGGCCAACATGGTGAAACCTCGTCTCTAATAAAAATACAAAAATTAGCCGGACGTTGTGATGCATGTCTGTAATCCCAGCTACTCGGGAGGCTGTGGCATGAGAATTACTTAAACCTGGAAGGTGAAGGGTGCAGTCAGCCGAGATCATACCATTGCATTCCAGCCTGAGGTGACACAATGAGACTCTGTCAAAAAAAAAAAAAAAAAAGAGGGAAAGAAAGAGCGAACGAGGCTGATGCCTCTGCACTGAAATGATCTCCACGATGTATTTGAAAAGTGGAGAGAAAAGAGGGCAGAACTTATGGGGTAAAAAAAAGAAAAAGACAATTAAAAGAACAGCTGGGCCAGGCGCAGTGGCTCATGCCCATAATCCCAGAACTTTGGGAGGCCAAGGCAGGTAGATATCTTGAGCTCAGAAGTTCAAGACCAGCCTGGGCACCGTAGTAAGACCCCCCACCATCTCTACAAAAAATACAAAAAATAGCCAAGCATAGTGGCATGCCTGTAGTGCCAACTACTTGGAAGGCTGAGACAGGAGGATTGCTTGAGCCTGGTTGAGGCTGCAGTGAGCCATGGTCATGCCACTGCACTCCAGCCTGGGCAACAGAGCGAGACCTTGTCTCAGAAAAAAAAAAAAAAAAGAAATTATTTCAATGGATCTTGCAGTATTGACTGGATAGAAGGCTGGAAGCCAATAAAGCAAAGAGAATACAAATAGACTGTTCTAGAAATTCTATGGATTAAGGGTGGCAACCTACTTGTACTGTTGGGAATTTGTCTTAAAACCATGTCTTCTTAGAAAGCATACATTTATTTATGTATTTATTTATTGAGATGGAGTCTTGCCCTGTCACCCAGGCTGGAGGGCAGTGGTGCAATCTCAGCTCACTGAAACTTCTGCCTCCTGAGTTCAAGCGATTCTCCTGCCTCAGCCTCCTGAGTAGCTGGAATTACAGGCACCCACCACCATGCATGGCTAATTTTTGTATTTTTAGTAGAGATGGGGTTTCACCACGTTGGCCAGCTGGTCGTGAACTCCGGACCTCAAGTGATCCGCCTCCCTCAGCCTCCCAAAGTGCTAGGATTACAGGTGTGAGCCACCGCGCCCAGCCAGAAAGCATACGTCTTCTATTTAGATTCTATGCTTATCTGGCGTGGCTTGATATGGGGGTGCTGATGGAGATTGGGAGGTAGAGAAATACCCTCCCAATAATAACAGCCAAATGCAACATAGCACTTGTGATATTTTCTGTGAATTTGATTAGTATGAACTCATTTCAACCTCCTAACAACCGCGTGGGGCAGGTCCTTTTAACACCCCCATTTCACAGGTGAGGACACAGTGGCCTTTCTAATATCACACACCAGCAAGTGTCAAAGCTTCAAACCCAGGCAGCCTGGTCGCAGAGAGTCACATAACCGCTCTGCAAACCTGCCTCCCTCTGCTTCAGAGGGGCTCAGATTCGGGGTTTGCCTCTCACTAGCTGGGCAAGCTTAGGCACCGGCCTTCTCAGAGCCTTGGTTTTCTCGCCGCAGAATGACGGTAACTGCGAAGTTGTTGAGGAGCATTTGAAGCACCTGATTCTTGGTGCTCAATACGGGGAACGTGTGATGGTTACTGCCGACTTAGAGCAGAGCTCAGGCAGGCGCTGCACCAGGATTTGATTACTGATGCATCTCCAAGCTGAGGCTAGGTAAGCCTGTGGTCCCATGCCAGGGAGCAGCTGCCAGTGCCTCCGTCTGCTGCAAAGCTTGGCTGTGTGTGGATGGGTGGGACAAGTCACTCCAGAAGCTTCTCCCCTTAAGACATCTTGACATTAAGGAATCTTCTTCCTTTGCTCCTCTTTCTGTCCTCCCTGCCCCCATTCCTCCCTCCCTTTCTTCTTTAAATGCCCAAGGTCAGTTGACACCTTTTCTTAAGTAACTCAATAAGCAAGACAGGCAGTTTGCTCATGGTTGGCAGTGGGCAGGATTAAGGGAGGATTAAGGCCCTTTGTCAATTTCTCATCTCCTGTCTGCAGAGACAAGACCTGAAGGATTGCTAAAGAATGCCCTTGGTAACAACCGTTTCTCCAGGGCCCTGTTTGGCCTCCCTCTGGCTGGGTGGAACCCCCTGTGTGCAGCCTTCGCAGGGAGGTGGGCCAAAGGCTGCCAACATTGGAGCAGGTGAACTATGGCATTTGCATTGGGCTGGGTCTCCATTCTTGGGCCAAATCAACTCACCTCTTGGGCGAGTTGCTTCAGACTTCAGAGACAAGCCACATCATGCCGAGAGGCTTTCCCCCAGTTCCAGGGCCCAAGGGTGCAGGCACGTAGCCAGCCCAGCCTTCTCTTCCCTTTGTGTTCTCTTCTCCCCTTGGTTTCTCCTCCCTTGTGAAGAAACAGCACACCTGCTTTTACACAAGGCCAGTCCTCCACGGGCGCCCTCATCCCACCCCTTTTGACCTTCTCAAGGACTTCAAGTCTGTAATGATCCTCTCCTGCTCCTGACTCATCCGTCTCTCCCTCTCCCTTGCTACTCAGCAGCGTACAGACCTGCTTCTAGATTAAAACAAAAACAGAAACCCCTCCGACCACCCCCTCCACCCTTTTTTCCTGCTTTTCCTCAGAGACAAACTTCTCAGCAACCCCTGCCTCCTTTCCTCAATTCCCATCCATTCTCCAGCCCACTTCCAGCTGGCTTTGGCACCTACCATCCCTCCTTTCCTCTCAGATTCACTTTTTTTGTTGTTGTTGTTGTTGAGATGGAGTCTCGCTCTGTCACCCAGGCTGGAGTGCAATGGCACGATCTCAGCTCACTGCAGGCTCCGCCGCCTGGGTTCACTCTGTTTTCCGGCCTCAGCCTCCCGAGTAGCTGGGACTACAGGCACCCGCCACCTCGCCCGGCTAATTTTTTGTATTTTTAGTAGAGACGGGGTTTCACTGTGTTAGCCAGGATGGTCTCGATCTCTTGACCTTGTGATCTGCCCGCCTCGGCCTCCCAAAGTGCTGGGATTACAGATGTAAGCCACTGCACCTGGCGCAGATTCACTCTTGACAAGGTCACCAGGAATACCCCGCGCACAGTACAACGGGCACTTCCATGTCCTCGTGGGATGGGTCTTCCCAGCTGCACTTGACGCAGCTGACCCAGGGCGCTCCCCTCCCTCCCCTCCTGGGGCACGCTCATGGCTTTCCCATCTCCTCCTTCTGACCCTCCTGCCTCCTCCCTCTGACCATCCTGCCTCCTTCCTCTGACCCAGGGCGCTCTCCTCCCTCCTCTCCTGGAACACGCTCATGGCTTTCCCTCTTCCTCCCTGGCCGCCTCTTCTCAGTCTTCATTTCTGACTTTTCCTCTTTCTGTTCTCTGAATGTTGGCTTTCAGCATGGCTCGGCCCTGGGTCCCCCTCTAGCTACACTCTCATGGGATGATCTCATCTGTGGCCAAGGTTTTTAACATAATCTAGAAGCTGAGACTCCGGTATTGCATCTCTGGTCTTGCTGTCAACTCACATGTCCGTGGCCTGCTGGATACCCCTGTTCTGTCTCTTGGGCATTCCACACTTAGTGTTTCCTGAATCAGACTGTCCAGGGCCTTCCACACTGGTTTGCTCCCAGTCTCCCTTGGAGCCGGCACTGGTGGACCCTTCCACCTGGTGCCTGGCTGCCAAGCTTGATTCCCTCCTCCTCCTCCCTAAACCCTCCCCTCCACAGACCTCACTTTTTTCATCCTCACATTGCCACCCTAGGCCAGGCCACCATCAGCTCCTGCCTGGACACTGTGACAGCCTCCTAAGTGATCGACAGCCCCCATTTTTCACGCTGCTGCCATTGAGATCTTTCTAGAATAAAAATCAAATCAAGCCAGTCCTTTGTTCCCTATTGCTCTTCAGGTGAAGCTAACCTCCTTAACTCGGTTTACACAGCCCCTCCCAGCCAGCCCCTCCCTGCCTCTCCCACCTCCAGTGCCACCCCCAGACCTCAAGTGATCCGCCCACCTCAGCCTCTCAAAGTGCTGGGTGGTGGCTCACACCTGGCCTCGCCCTCCTCCTCCCTTCCCCTTCCCCTTGTCCTCCTCCTCCTCCTCCTCTTCCTCCTCCTCCTACTGCTACTGCTCCTTCTTCCTCCTCCTCCTTCTTCTATGAGTGGTCAGTTATTCCAATGATAGATTACAGAATTGACTTCTGCCTTTCACAAATTAAATCATAATCCATCTCCTGAAGTTTGAACACAGACTTGCCTAATTTTGTTTCATTTATATTATTGTTATCACTACAGTTATTTGGGGTGGCCTGAGGTCACGGCTGGAGCTGGAGTGTGGCTGTGACCTCCTCTTGACATCTTTCTGCACCACTATTAATGGTATCCCAAGTGCTGGGCACAGAGGAGGAGATAGATCAATATTTGATGAATAAATGGCTGGGCGTGGTGGCTCACGCCTGTAATCCCAGAACTTTGGGAGGCTGAGGCAGGTGAATCACCTGAGGTCAGGAGTTCAAGACCAGCCTGGCCAACACAGTGAAACCCCATCTCTACTAAAAATGCAAAAATTAGGCCAGGCGGGGTGGCTCACACGTGTAATCCCAACACTTTAGGAGGCTGAGGTGGGCAGGTCACCTGAGGTCAGGAGTTCGAGACCAGCCTGACTTAACATGGAGAAATCCCATCTCCACTAAAAATACAAAATTAGCCAGGCGTGGTGGCACACGCCTGTAATCCCAGCTACTTGGGAGGCTGAGGCAGGAGAATCGCTTGAACCTGGGAGGCGGAGGTTGCTGTAAGCCGAGATTGCGCCATTGCACTCCAGCCTGGGCAACAAGAGCAAAACTCTGTCTCAAAAAAAAAAAAAAAAAAAAAAATTTAGCTGGGCATGGTAGGGCATGCCTGTAGTCCCAGCTACTTGGGAGGTTGAGACAGGAGAATTGCTT
Source organism: Symphalangus syndactylus (assembly GCF_028878055.3). Taxonomy (NCBI): domain Eukaryota; kingdom Metazoa; phylum Chordata; class Mammalia; order Primates; family Hylobatidae; genus Symphalangus; species Symphalangus syndactylus. The sequence continues at coordinate 15,937,080 of NC_072446.2, read as the reverse complement.
GAACCCAGGAGGCAGAGGTTGCAGTGAGCCAAGATCGCGCCATTGCACTCCAGCCTGGGCAACGAGAGCAAAACTCAGTCTCAAAAAAAAAAAAAAAAAAAGACTTTGATGAATAAATGAATGAACGAATGAAATCACTCTCAAACCAGAGCTTCGAGTTTCATGTTATTGGCCTCAAGTGGTTAATTTTGTCAGCATACACAAGACTCTCAGTCTCCAAATCGTGGAACTATAGGATGGCAGGATGGGAGAATCCCTGGACCACCCAGGGCCCAACCTCCAAATTTATCAGTTGAGCCAGCTGAGCCATTGCTCACCCAGTTGTCCCAGGCTGCCTGCAGGATGGAAGAACGTGGAGGAGGAAGGGTGTGCAGGGGCCAGGTCTTACCTGGACTTGTTGATTTTATTCTCAATATGATGAGAAGTCCCAGGAGACTTTAACATAATCCCTGATCTTATTTTATTTTATTTTGTTTTTTTAAAGATCATTGCAATCCCTGCAAAACCAGATTCAGGACTGGAGAGAGAAAATAAGGTATGGACTGGGGAGTCAACACACATTTGTGCCTCTTTAATGGCAAGGCCTAGGAGCACATGCCTGGGGTCAGCTTGCCACCGTGTGGCCAAACCTAAGGACTGCACATCTCCCATCTTGCTTTCCCAGGGCTCCATGTACTTGTGGAGACAGGATTTGGACCCAGGTCTCTCCTCCCACCAAAGTCCAGGGTCTACAGGTCCGAGTTCAAGTCCCGGTTCCTGCACTCCCAGCCATATGACCAAAGAGGATTCAGGTTCTGTGTCCAACTCATGGGGACAGCAACACACTCATCTCTACAGTGAAGACCCAGTAAGAAATGGCAGCTGTAGGCCGGGTGCAGTGGCTCACGCCTGTAATCTCAGCACTTTGGGAGGCCGAGGTGGGTGAATCACAAGGTCAGGAGATCAAGACCATCCTGGCTAACACGGTGAAACCCCGTCTCTACTAAAAATACAAAAAATTAGCCGGGCGTGGTGGTGGGCACCTGCAACCCCAGCTACTTGGGAGGCTGAGGCAGGAGAATGGCGTGAACCCAGGGGGTGGAGGTTGCAGTGAGCCGAGATCGCACCACTGCACTCCAGCCTGGTGACAGAGTGAGACTCTGTCTCCAAAAAAAAAAAAAAAAAGGCCAGGTGCAATGGCTCAAGCCTGTAATTCCAGCACTTTGGGAGGCCAAGGTGGGCAGGTTGCCTGAGCTCAGGAGTTTGCGACCGGCCTGGGCAATATGGTGAAACCCCGCTTCCAAAAAAAAAAAAAAATTAGCTGAGCGTGGCGGCGTGTGCCTCAAGTCCCAGCTACTCAAGAGGCTGAGGCAGGGGAATTGCTTGAACCCGGGAGGCAGAGATTGCAGTGAGCCAAGATCGCACCACTGCACTCCAGTCTGGGTGACCGAGTGAGACTCCAAACAAACAAACAACAAACAAACAAACAAACAAAAATAGGGGCTGAGTACAGTGGCTCACACTTGTAATCCCAGCACTTTGGGAGAGGATTGCTTGAGGCCAGGAGTTTGAGACCAGTCTGGGCATCATGGTGAGACCTCCACCTCTATTTAAAAAAAAAAAAACTATAATAAATAAGTAAATGTCTAACCACCTTATCTTAGGGAGGAAGAAACTGAGGCTCAGAGAAAAGAAGGTAGAAAGCAAGATTTCTCGGGCCGGGCACGGTGGCTCACGCCTGTAATCCCAGCACTCTGGGAGGCCAAGGCAGGCAGATCACTGGTCGGGAGTTTGAGACCAGCCTGACCAACATGGAGAAGCCCCACGTCAACTAAAAACACAAAATTAGCTGGGCATAGTGGTGCATGCCTGTAGTCCCAGCTACTTGGGAGGCTGTGGCAGGAGAATCACTTGAACCCAAGGGGCGGAGGTTGTGGTGAGCTGAAATTGTGCCATTGTACTCCAGCCTGGGCAACAAGAGCGAAACCCCGTCTCAAAAAAATAGTAATAATAGAAGAAAGAAATCAAGACTTCTCAAGGCTCTGTTCAAAATGCAGGACTTCCACTCCCCAGGTCAGCAGCGAGCCCAAGGCTCTAGCTCCAGCGGAAGGCTGGACAGTGTTGGGGCTGGAGGTGCCAGGCAGACACCCCAGAATGAGATTCAGCAATGGCCAGTGAGGACAGAAGCCATGGCGCTTTGGAAGCCCAGCTCCTTCTTCCTGCTGATCAACAGGCATCCAGAGAGCCTGTGAGCGGGGCTGTGTGCTCCAGACCATGTCCCAGGTGTACAGAATTTCAGGCATTTAGTGAAGATCTTGCCCAACACTTTTTTGCTTTACAGGAGAGGAAGCTGAGATCCTGAAAGAGGTGGGGCCCGGCCCGGGGTCACTCAGCAATTTTCAGTAGCTGCTCCCTACTGGAGAACTGTGTGTCTGAGGTCGCGGCCATCTGTCCAAAGAGCTTCTTCTGACTAAAGAGCTCATTTTCATAGGGTGACCACAGAGGTATGTATTTTATAACCTTACCTCATTTCATCATTCCAGCAGCCTTGCAGGGAGGTTTATTTCCATTTTGCAAATGAGGACTCTGAGGCTCAGGGAGGTGATGTGACATGCGCAAGGCTGGGAGGAGGGGTGAGGACTTGCCCTGTCTCCACTGGCCTCCAGACCCTGCACTCACAGCTGGTCCCATGTGGCATTGCAAGAACCTTTGAGCTTCTCAGGAGGGTTAATAAAGGGTGTGAGAAAGGACAGAGCTTTAGGAGGGCCGACTTCAGAGTTTACTTCTCTGTGTTCTAGAGAGAACCAACGACCCTCACGCATTGCTTTTTGGCAAAGGAAATGAAGGATTCAGGACAGTGGGCACTGGGCACCCACGGGGTTTATTCAAGCAGCCGAAGCTCCTGCTTCAGAACCTTGGCACGGTTAGGGCCCAAATAAGGGTCTTTTCCGTCTCTCTTTGAACACAGCCTTGCCTAATTTTGTTTCGTTTATATTATTGTTACAACTACAGTTATTTGGTGTGGCCACCCCCAACCCACAGCTGCTCCCACCCCTCCCTGCCGTGGAAACGGAGGAGGGAAGGCCCAGTGGCTCCAGTGTGAGGGGAAGAGACCTGACTGCACCTGGGCTGTGTCTTCTCCATCCACAGTACACCCGTGGGAAGAGGAGTCGGGGCATCCCTTACTGGAAATACCCCAGCCCTGAAGGATGCTGGCAACACCCACCATTCAATTCAGAGCAAAAAGTCCACTCCAGGAGCCCCTGAGAGCGTCAAAAAGAACAAGGTGGGTGGGTTGGGGGGAAACATTGCCGAGAGGCTACCTAGGCCTGGATCCCCAGCAGATGCAGGTCCACAAACCCACTCCGACCACCAGCCGGCCCTCCCGAGTGTCTGACTGCGGGACTACCTGGCATCCAGTCCCTGCGCCCCAGCCCCTGTGGACACTCCCTCAGGAGCATTTCTAACTAGGCCTGGGCATGTGAAACAAGAGGAATCCTTTCGCAGAAGGCAGGCTGGACCTGGGAAAACAGTGCTCCATGGATGGAGAAGTGAGGGGATAAAGGATGATGAACGTAGCTGTTTTCTTTCCAGTCCACATTGTCTCTAGGTTCTTTGGAACCAGGAGTCATCTTTTATCTCCCACAGTAACTCATGTCTGCCTTAGATTTATTTCCAACCCCTCAAGTCCAGTTGAAGATCTTTGTAGGATCTACACATTCATACTTTAGTTACTGACACCCCACAACCTATAAACCATAACAAAATGCACCTTCTGCACACATCTGAAAGGTTTCCTTTTGTTTTGTTTTGTTTTGTTTGAGACAGAATCTTGCTCCATTGCCCAGGCTGGAGTGCAATGGCGTGATCTCAGCTCACTGCAACCTGTGCCTCCCAGGTTCAAGCGATTTTCCCCCCTCAGCCTCCCAAGTAGCTAGGATTACAGGTGCACCACCATGCCCAGCTAATTTTTGTATTTTTAGTAGAGACGGGGTTTCACTATGTTGGCCAGGCTGGTGTCGAACTCCTGACTTCAGGTGATCCGCCCGCCTCGGCCTCCCAAAGTGCTTGGATTACAAGCGTGAGCACTGCGCCCAGCCAACATTTTCTTTGCGGTAAAATGTTTTAAAATGTATAACTGAGTTTTGCCAGCTGCATATAGTTCAATTTGTTCTTGTGATTCAAACTTTATTATGTTTTTATGTAAAGCTCTATCAAGAATCCAAAAACATTCTATACATTTGGAAGTTTAAAGACAAGCCTCTAAATAAGTCACGATCAAAGAGGAAATCATGATGTAAATGGGAAAATACCTAGAACTGAAGGACAATGAAAGCCCTACCTGGTTAAATGTGTGGGAGGCAGGTAAGGTTGTACCTAAGAGAAAATATGTGGCCTTAAATAAACGCACACATATGATCAGGAAGAAAGACTAAAAAATAATGAGTTAAAGGTTCAACTCAACAAATTAGAAAAGGACACCAGAGCAAACCCAAAGAAAATGAAAGAGAATGATAAAAATAATAGTAGAAATTAATTAGAATGCACTCAGAGTATCAACAAAACCAGAAGTTGGCTCTTTGAAAATAAAGACAAATAACTAAGACTCTGATGATATTATTTATGGAAAAAAAGAAAATGTATACATTTTATGAATGAAAACAGAAGCACTACAGACATGGTAGAGATTAAAAAATAAAAGGACAAGCCAAAGACACTGGCACATGCCTCTAATCCCAGCTACTTGGGAGGCTGAGGCAGGAGGATCACTTGAGACTAGGAGTTTGAGGCTGCAGTGAGCTGTGATCATGCCACTGCACTCCAGTGTGGGCGACAGAGGGCGACCCTGTCTCTGAAACGTAAATACATAGAGATAAGAGAACACTTTGAAGCAGCTATATACCAATGAATTTGAAAATTTAGAAGAAAATGACAATTTTCTGGGAAAAACCTACCAAAATCACTTTTGAGGACTGCAGTACACCTGCATTCATTATATTGAGTCAGTAGTTTCACATGCAGCCAATAGACTCTACAAAACCTCTGTGATTTTGCAAGAAGGTCCTAGCAAATAAAAAACAGATAATCCTTATAACGTTCCAGAGAATAAAAAATGAGGGAAAACTCCCTGTGCTAGTCTGTTTTCACACTACTATAAAGAACTTCTCTGTCCGGGCGCAGTGGCTCACGCCTGTAATCCTAACACTTTGGGAGGCTGAGGTGAGCAGATCACCTGAGGTCGGGAGTTTGAGACCAGCCTGACCAACATGGAGAAAACCTGTCTGTACTAAAAATACAAAATTAGCCAGACATGGTGGCGCATGCCTGTAATCCCAGCTACTCAGGAGGCTAAGGCAGGAGAATCACTTGAACCCAGGAGGTGGAGATTGCAGTGAGCCAAGATCACGCCATTGCACTCCAGCCTGGGCAACAGAGCGAAATTCCGTCTCAAAAAAAACCAAAAAACAAACAAACAAAAAAACTTCCCTGAGACTGGGTAATTTACAAAGGAAAGAGATTTAATTGACTCACAGTTCCACATGGCTTGGGAGGCCTCAGGAAACTTACAATCGTGGCAGAAGGGGAAGCAGACACATCCTACATGGCAGAAGGCGAGAGAAAGCGTGTGTGAAGGAGCAACCGTCAAACACTTAGAAAACCATCAGATCTCCTGCGAACAGCATGGGGGAAGCCACAGCCATGATCCAATTTCCCCCTCCTCTGACACGTGGGGATTACAAGTCTTTCCCTTCACATGTGGGGATTACAATTTGAGATGAGATTTGGATGGGGACACAAAGTCAAACCATTTCACTCCTCATCTCCTTGGTTTTTCTTTTGAGACTGAGTGTCACTCTGTCACCCAGGCTGGAGTGCAGTGGCGTGATCTAGGCTCACTGCAACCTCTGCCTTCTGGGGTCAAGCAATTCTCCTGCTTTAGTCTCCCAAGTAGCTGGGATTACAGGCGTATGCCACCACATCTGGCTAATTTTTGTATTTGTAGTAGAGATGGGGCTTCACCATGTTGGTAAGGCTGGTCTCCAACTTCTGGGCTCATGTGACCCACCCACCTTAGCTTCCCAAAGTGCTGGGATTATAGGTGTGAGCCACCTCACCCAGCCCCCATCTCATTTAGTGAGGCTAGATTCAGCTTAGTACAATATCAGAGAGGAGAGAAACAAACACCATGGCCAATATTGCTTAGGAACACAGTTCAAAAATACTACATAAAGAATCATTAAGCCAAATGGAACTAAATATGGAGAACATATATTTTGTGTGCCCTCTGTGGAAGTCCCTGGGACAGGGTGGGGCAGCAACCTGGCAGGGAGCTGGTGCTCATATTGTCAGGGTGTCTGGGAGATCCAGTGGCCCAGTAGTTCAGGAGATTTGCTGCACACAGGGTGATGGAGAAAATGAGTCAATATATGGAGGATTTCTGGGATCCAAGTTTCTTACTTTTTTTTTTTTTTTTTTAAGAGACAGAGTCTCACTCTGTTGCCCAGGCTAGAGTGTAGTGGCACAATCTCAGCTCACTGCAAGCTCTGACTCCCGAGTTCACGCCATTCTCCTGTCTCAGCCTCCTGAGTTGCTGGGACTACAGGTGCCCGCCACCATTCCCAGCTAATTTTTTTTTTTTTTTTTGGTATTTTTAGTAGAGATGGGGTTTCACCGTGTTAGCTGGTCTTGATCTCCTGACCTTGTGATCTCCCCGCCTCACCCTCCCAAAGTGCTGGGATTACAGGCATGAGCCACCACGCCTGGCGCAAGTTTCTTATTTTCAGAGAGAAAAAAAAGTCCAATTATGGAAGGAGGAAATGCTAGAATGAATCCTGGGGAGTTTTTTGGAATGGGAATAATTAATATGAATGTTTTTCCATATAAATATATAAAACAATCAATGTAAATGTGTACACACTCACACCCACACCCCAGTAGTCACGAGCACACATAGTAGTCAGATCTGTGTTTCTAAACACCATCTTCCACTAAACGAAACCAGACCTTCGGGAGGTCAAGGCGGGATAATCCCTTGAAGCTAGAAATTTGAGACCAGCCTGAGCAACATGGCACGACTCCATCTCTACAAGAAATTTGTTAAATTAGCTGGGTGTGGTGGTGTGTGCCTGGAGTCCTAGCTACTCAGGAGGCTTATGGGGGAGGATTAACTTGAGTCCTGGAGTTTGAGGCTGCAGTGAGCTACAATTGTGTCACTGCAGTCCAGACTGAGCACAGTGAGACTTTGTCTCTAAAAAGAATAAACTGCCTAAACAAAGATGATCCTTCAGGCTGGGTAGAGACTTCAGGTGACTGCAGCCCTAATCTGCTCCTGGATTTGCGATCCGTGGAAACTCTGTGAGACAATACATATTTATTGTTTTAAGCCGCCAAATTGGCCGGGCACGGTGGCTCATGCCTATAATCCCAGCACTTTGGGAGGCCGAGGCGGGTGGATCACGATGTCAGGGGTTCCAGACCAGCCTGACCAACATGGTGAAACCCCGTCTCTACTAAAAATACGAAAAAAATTAGCTGGGCGTGGTGGCAGGTGCCTGTAATCTCAGCTACTCAGGAGGCTGAGGCAGGAGAATTGCTTGAACCTGGGAGGTGGAGGTTGCAGTGAGCCGAGATCGCGCCACTGCACTCCAGCCTGGGCGACAGAGCAAGACTCTGTCTCAAAAAAAAAAAAAAAAAAAAAAAAGCCACTAAGTTTTGGGTAATTTGTTTACACAATAGATAACTAATGTGCGTGGAAATACAAGTGACCAAGGAATTGCTTATTGCTTTTTGTATGATCTTCATCTCTCCCACTGCTCATTCCCCATCATCCCCTGACTTTGGCCATCTGCACCCCAGTTGCCCTCAAGCAAGGTCAGGCTCCACTGTCTAAGCTGGGCTTGTACTGTCGGGGTTCCCTTGCTGACGGCTCTCCCCATGAGACTCTGGTTTTCCCCAAGACAGACCTTCCCCCTCCTTTTCCTTTATGTGCTGAGCAGCAGGGTCCCTAGTGTTGGGCAAAGACCCTGGCAGACCGTGGGCAGTTAGGAATTGTCAGTGGGAGGAGTTATAGCCAGTCATAATTGAGGACCCAGTGATGGTTGGATTTATGATGACTGCCAGGCACCATGCTGAATTCTGCAAACCCTACATTCTAGACCAGGGGTTCTCAAAGTGCACTCCCCACCCAAGCAGCATCAGTATCCCAAAATTCCTGGGCCTCACCCCAGACCTACTGAATCAGAAACTCTAAGGGTTGATCCTAGCAATCCATGGTTTAACAATTTCTCTGGGTGGTTCTGGTCCACATTTACATTTGAGAGCCACCGTTCTAGAGTTTGAGAAGACAATGAATTAGAGCAATTGGGTCAATTCCCAGCAGAGAGAAGCAAGAATCTTTTCTGAGGCCCACACTGAATTCCAGCTCTTTCCTGGGCTGATGTCACCATTGTCCTTCACTGGGTGGGTCCACATTTCCAGTCGCCCACCTGGGGAGCTGGTGCAGCAGAGAATGTGCTTAAGGCTCAAATCCCAGCTTTTTTCCTGTTTTAAATCTTGGCTTTATTTACTTTTATTTCTCCAAGTGGGACTTCATGTGACTTATGGGGTAGCTTTTTTTTTTTTTTTTTGAGACAAGAGTCTTGCTCTGTCCCCCAGGCTGGAGTGCAGTGGCGTAATCTCACCTCACTGCAAGCTCCGCCTCCTGGGTTCAAGCCATTCTCCTGCCTCAGCCTCCCGAGTAGCTGGGACTACAGGCGCCCACCAGCACACCTGACTAATTTTTTTGTATTTTTAGTAGAGACAGGGTTTCACCATGTTAGCCAGGATGGTCTCGATCTCCTGACCTCATGATCTGCCTTCGTTGGCCTCCCAAAGTGCTGAGATTACAGGCGTGAGCCACTGCGCCCGGCCTGAATAAGTAAATTAAAAAAAAAAAGAGGCCGGGCATGGTGGCTCATGCCTGTAATCCCGGCACTTTGGGAGGCATAGGCAAGTGGATCACGAGGTCAGGAGTTCAAGATCAGCCTGGCCGAGATGGTGAAACCCCGTCTCTACTAAAAATACAAAAAATTAGCTGGGCGTGGTGATGGGCGCCTGTAATCCCAGCTACTTGGGAGGCTCAGGCAGAGAATTGCTTGAACCCAGAAGCTGGAGGTTGCAGTCAGCCGAGAGAGCGCGACTGCACTCCAGCCTGGCGACAGAGGGAGAGACTCTGTCTAAAAAAAAAAAAAAAAAAAAAAAAGAACCAGGTGTGGTGGCTCACGCCTGTAATCCCAGTACTTGGGAGTCCGAGGTGAGTGGATCACCTGAGGTCAGAAGTTCGAGACCAGCCTGGTCAACATGGTGAAACTCTGTCTCTACTAATAATACAAAAATTAGCCGGGCATGGTAGTTCACACCTGTAATCCCAGCTACTCGGGAGGCTGAGGCAGGAGAATCACTTGGACCCAGGACGTGGAGGTCACAATGAGCCGAGATCATGCCATTGCACTCCAGCCTGGGCGACATAGAGAGACTCTGCCTCAAAAAATTAAATAAATAAATAAATATCTAGAGACAGGGCTCCGTGTGTGTGTGTGTGTGTGTGTGTGTGTGTGTGAGATAGAAGGAGGGAGGGACATGGGCCAGGCACGATGGCTTACTCCTGTAATCCCAGCACTTTGGGAGGCCAAGGCAGGTGGATCACCTGAGGTCAGGAGTTCAAGATCAGCCTGGCCAACATGGTGAAACCCTGTCTCTACTAAAAAATTAGCTGAGTGTGGTAGCGTGTGCCTGTAATCGCAGCTACTCGGGAGGCTGGGCAGGAGAATCACTTGAACCTGGGAAGCAGAGGTTGCAGTGTGTGAGATGGGGCCATTGCACTCCAGCCTGGGCGACAGAGCATGGCTCTGTCTAAAAAAAAAAAAAAAAAAAAAAAAAAAGAGTTGGGGCAGGACAGAGAGAGGCAAGCTGCTTTATAGAATTCCCTTTCTCTGTTAGGTCTTTGGAACTCATTTTTCATTTTATTTTATTTACTTATTTATTTATTTATTTATTTTTGAGATGGAGTCTTGCTCTTGTTGCTTAGGCTGGAGTACAATGAGGCGATCTCAGCTCACTGCAACCTCCACCTCCCGGGTTCAAGTGATTCTCCTGCTCCAGCCTCTGGAGTGGCTGGGATTACAGACGTGTGCTGCCACCCCCGGCTAATTTTTTTGTATTTTTTGTAGAGATGGGGTTTCACCATGTTGGCCAGGCTGGTCTCAAACTCCTGACCTCAGGTGATTCACCCACCTCAGCCTCCCAAAGTGCAGGGATTACAGGTGTGAGCCACTGCGCCCGGCTGGTCTTTACAGCTTATTTTCCAGCCCATCACAAAGTCCACTCCTCCTCACCACCCCATGAACTTTCTCGTTGTTCTTGCTCCTGTCTAGAGTGCCATTCCTGTCTTTCTCCTTCTCCTAGAAGTTTTATGCAATCCATAGAACAATGCAGAAGTGACGGGGGGTTGGGGGAGGGTTAGGAGGAGGAGGAGGAGGAGGAGGAGGAAGGGAGAATGAACTGCTCCCAGCTCTCTGGCATATATCCTGCCCCTTGCTTCTTGCTCATGAAAAACATTTTATAGCATATTTACAGCTGCTTAGATGCAGATGCATTGTATCCATGGAAATAATCCTTGCAGGATGTACAATTTGTTGTGTAAATTAAGGAATAAATGTCAGAAGGATGAATTATGTGCCCAGTGACATATAGCAACGGCATGGCTGAGATTAGCCTGGTTATCCCAATCACTCCTGCTCTTTCCCAAGAAAATGAGTGAGGAATGTGCCCCAGCTCCTCCATGCCTAACCTCCGTGCTGAGATGTGCTGAGCACCTACAATGTGCCAGGCACTGCGCTGAGCTCTTTATACAATTAGATCGCATTGTTTCACCACAACATTGCAAGGCAGTTACTGTATCATCCTGATTCTATAAATGGAAACAGTAAAGCTCAGAGAGATACTTAAATAACTCAACCATTGTTACCCAGCCTGGGTGTGGCAGGGAAGGGATCTGAACCCAGGTAACCTAGCTTCAGAGACTGTGGGCTTCACCACTGCTTTCTATTGGCAACCTCCAGATAGTTCCTTTCTCTTTAATATTTAGTATATTCGTTTCTATTGCTGCTTCAACAAATAAGCACAAACAACACAGATTTATTCTCTTACATTTCTAGAAGGCAGAGGTTTAAAATGGATTGGTGGGACCGGGCGCGGTGGCTCACGCCTGTAATCCCAGCACTTTGGGAGGCTGAGGCGGGCAGATCACGAGGTCAGGAGATGGAGACCATCCTGGCCAACATGGTGAAACCCAGTCTCTACTAAAATAAAAAACTTAGCTAGGCATGGTGACACACGCCTGTAGTCCCAGCTACTCGGGAGGCTGAGGCAGGGGGAATCGCTTGAACCTAGGAGGCGGAGGTTGCAGTGAGCTGAGATCACGCCACTGAACTCCAGCTTAGCAACAGAGTAAGATTCCATCTCAGAAGCAAAAAAAAAAAAAAAAAAAGGATGGGTGGGACTATATTCCTTCTGGGGGTTTTAGAGGAGGATCCATTTCCTTGCCATTTCCAGCTTTTTTTTTTTTTTTTTTTTTTTTTGTTATCTTTAGTAGAGACGGGGTTTCACTGTGTTAGCCAGGATGGTCTTAATCTCCTGACCTCGTGATCCGCCCGCCTCAGCCTCCCAAAGTGCTGGGATTACAGGCGTGAGCCACCACGCCCCACCCCATTTCCAGCTTTTAAAAGCCGCCTGCATTCCTTGGCTCCTGGTGGTCACCTCCATCTTTCCAGACATCAATCCAGCCTCTGCTTCCATCTTCACCTCTCCTCCTCTGACTCAGACCCTCCTGCCTCTCCGTTCTGGAAGGCCCCCTGTGATTACACTGGGCCTGCCCAGATAATCTGGGATAATCTTTCTATCTCAAGATCCTTAATTTACTCCTATCTGTGAGATCCCTTCGCCATGTTGGGTAATATATCCATAGGTTACAGGGATTTGGATGTGGACAGCTTTTGGGGGCTATTATGGGTTCTACCACATTTGGCTGTTTCTATTTTGTAGACTAATAACAAAAAACATTTTTCAATGCCTTCATAGCCTTTAATTCTATGCGCTTAATTCCACCTGAAAAACCTGTCAATCGAGCAAAACTAGGTTATTTGGACTCCCTGCAGTAAAGGAGAACACCACGTCACCAGATTCAAATTAGAGAAATTAGGGAATGGCATTTATGGGTTTTTAGGGCCCTGGCTGGGTGATTTTAAAGCAAGTCTTGCAAGGCAGGAAACTGGTTGGGACTGGGGAGTTTCTGACATAAGAGCTTTGGAATGGTGGCCCAGGAAGACAGGGTTTCCAAGTCACATCTGATGCATAATCTTATCTTCCAGAGCAGGTATTTTTTTGGAGCAAGAAGTGAAGTGACTTTTGCCTGTCTTGATATTGCTTAACCCAAGGATTATGTTGGTTTTAGTCCTTGCTAATTACAATAATAGTATTTTTTTGAGACTGAGTCTCACTCTGTCACCACGCTGGAGTGCAGTGGTGCGATCTCGGCTCACTGCAACCTCCGACTCCCTGGTTCAAGTGATTCTCCTGCCTCAGCCTCCCAAGTAGCTAGGATTACAGGCACATGCCACCATGCCCAGCTAATTTTTTGTATTTTTAGTAGAGACGGGGTTTCACCATGTTGGCCAGGATGGTCTTGATCTCCTGACCTTGTGATGCACCCGCTTCGGCCTACCAAAATGCTGGGATTACAAGCATGAGCCACCGTGCCCGGCCATAATTTCCATTTTTTAGAGTACCTCCTACTGGCCAGGCAATTTTGAATACATTTTGACAATTAAAACAACCCTACAAGGCAGGTATTTCAACTTAATCTCAGTATGGCACAATCACTCCCCTCTTGGATTTTGGAGTCAAAAAGTCTTGGATAAAAATCCTGGCTCCTCCACCTACTTGCCAGGTGAATAGGCAGGTAAGTTCTCTGGGTGAGTCTCCATGTCTTCATCTGTAAAATCAGGATAATGATTACCACTTCGAGTGTGTAGGAGTGTGCACACTGTGTGCCCGCATGAGTAAGGGGACCATGCTTCCCTGTCATTGTTTTTGTTTTGTTTTGCTTTAAGACAGTGTCTTGCTCTATCGCCAGGCTGGAGTGCAGTGGCGCAATCTCAGCTCACTGCAACCTCTGCCTCTCAGGTTCAAGCGATTCTCCTGCCTTAGCCTGTCTGGTAGCTGGGATTACAGGTACATGCCACCATGCCAAGTTAATTTTTCATTTTTATTTTTTTTGAGACAGAGTTTTGCACTGTTGCCAGGTTGGAGTGCAGTGGTGCGAACTTGGCTCACTGCAACCTCGGCCTCCCGAGTTCAAGTGATTCTCCTGCCTCAGCCTCCCGAGTAGTTGGGACTACAGGCACACGCCACCACATCCAGCTAATTTTTGTATTTTTAGTAGGGATGGGGTTTCACCATATTGGCCAGGATGGTCTCGATCTCTTGACCTCATGATCTGCCTGCCTCAGCCCCCCAAAGTGCTGAGATTACAGGCATGAGCCACTGCACCAGGCCAATTTATTTATTTATTTTTGTATCTTTAGTAGAGATGGGGTTTCACCATGTTGGCCAGGCTAGTCTTGAACTCCCGGGCTCAAGTGATCCACCTGCCTCAGCCTCCCAAATTGCTGGGATTACAGATGTGACCGAGTGCACCTGGCCCCCTGTCATTGTTATCATTGTTAGTAGTGTCCTTTTTTTTTTTTTTTTTTTGAGACAGAATCTTGCTCTGTCGCTTAGGCTGGAGTACAGTGGTGCAATCTCGGTTTACTGCAACCTCTGCCACCCAGGGTTCAAGCGATTCTCCTGCCTCAGCCCCCCGAGTAGCTAGGATAACAGACGCATGCCACCACACCCGGCTAATTTTTGTATTTTTAGTAGAGATGGGGTTTCATCATCTTGGCCAGGCTGGTCTTGAACTCCTGACCTCGTGATCCAACCCCCTTGGTCTCCCAAAGTGCTGGGATCACAGGCGGGAACCACCACGCCCGGCCATGTCCTTTTATTATTCTCAAAAGAGTCCTTCCTTAGATGATGAATTATATGGGCATGGTTCCAGTATGGTGACGCTATGCTTATTACTTTTACTCAATAGGTGAAAGGGGATGGATCACAGAGCTTAGGTGACATGCTTAGGGCTGCACGGCTAATTGGGAAGAATTCTCCAAGTTAAAGCCGCAGAGCAGACCAGGTGCTATCCTTCTGCCTGGAACAACTCAACACAATGCCAGACTTTGTAACTATATATTTGTGTGATTTGTTTCAATTTTGATATTTTTAACTGAGACAGAATCTTGCTCTGTTGCCTAGGCTGGAGTGCAGCAGTGTGATCGGTTCCCTGCAGCCTCAACCTCCTAGGCTCAAGCAATCCTACTCCTCAAGCCTCCCAAGTAATTGGAACTACAGGCATGCACCACCATGCCCAACTAATTTTTGTATTTTTTATAGAGACAGGGTTTTACCATGTTGCTTAGGCTGGTCTCAACTCCTGACCTCAAGCAATCCACCCACCTTAGGGTCCCAAAGTGCTGTGATCATAGGGTTAAGCCAACGTGCCCGGCCCATTTATGTTACTTTTGAATTAAACCTGTCTTCCACCAGGCTCAGTGGCTCACGCCTGCAATCTCAGCACTTTGGGAGGCTGAGGTGGGCGTATCACTTGAGGTCAGGAGTTCAAGACCAGCTTGGCCAACATGTTGAAACCCCATCTCTACTAAAACAAAAATTAGCTGGGCACGGTGGCATGCGCCTGTAATCCCAGCTACTTGGGAGGCTGAGGCAGGAGAATCACTTGAATCTGGGAGGCAGAGGTTGCAGTGAGCTGAGATTGTGCCATTGCACTCCAGCCTAGGTGACAGAGTAAGACTCTGTCTCAGGAAAAAAAAAAAAAAAAAGCAAAACAAACACACAAACACAAAACTTGTCTTTTGTATTAGATCAGGAGCCCCACAAGGATCCGCAAAAGGTGTGCTTCGTTCGTGACTGTACAGTGGTGCCAGCATCAGTGGGGAGTGCATGGTGTGTCCTCACAGAGGTTTGTGACCCACGTGGAAATGCCTGGCATGCTCCCAGGTAAGTGTTCTAGAAAGGGAGAAACAATACCCATGGCTGCTTTTCCCGAGACACAGCCCTAGAGGCCTCAGAGGCTGTCTCACTCCAGCCAGCAGGAGTTTACTCCCTCCACTGTGCCTTCATCATGACCTGCCTGCAGGGACTCTGCTCCCTGTACATACTCAAGAATTGGTGACAGCAGGGCGTGGTGGCTCACGCCTGTAATCCCAGCACTTTGGGAGGCCCAGGCAGGTGGATCATGAGGTCAAGAGATTGAGACCATCCTGGCCAACATGGTGAAACCCCGTCTCTACTAAAAATACAAAAATTAGCTGGGCGTGGTGGCGTGTGCCTGTAGTCCCAGCTACTCAGGAGGCTGAGGCAGGAGAATTGCTTGAACCTGGGAGGCAGAAGTTGCAGTGAGGCATCACGCCACTGCACTCCAGCCTGGTGACAGAGCAAGACTCTGTTTCAAAAAAAAAAAATTGGTGAGAAAGAGATCATTCATCATTGTCACTGTATTTGATAAGCATCCATCTCCCACAGCTAGGCAGACACAAGAGGTGGGAGAAATTCTGGCCACGCACTGGGCGCTCTCAGGTATGGTTTATATGCCTGGCTAGGGCCTGGCTCCAAATGTCCCCCAGCAAACAGGTTTTTTTTGTTGTTGTTGTTGTTGTTGTTTTTTTGTAATTACCATACTTGGGGCTTGGCCCTCACAAGATTATCTCCCTTGAATTAGATAGGATTTTTTTGGACATGATGAAACAGTGCCTCCTCTTAACAGTTACTATATTATAATGCTTTGCCTTGGTCTTTACTCCAGGCGTCTCCTAGTTCCAGGAGGAAATTAACCCACACATATTTATGTATTAAGATGAAGGTAATATATGGTCCTGGTATTAAAACTTCAATCGGCCTGGCGCGGTGGCTCACGCCTATAATCCCAGCACTTTGGGAGGCCGAGGCGGGCGGATCATGAGGTCAGGAGATCGAGACCATCCTGGCTAACACGGTGTAACCCCATCTCTACTAAAAATACAAAAAATTAGCCGGGCGAGGTGGCAGGCACCTGTAGTCCCAGCTACGCGGGAGGCTGAGGCAGGAGAATGGCGTGAACCCCGGGGGGCGGAGCCTGCAGTGAGCCGAGATCGCGCCACTGCACTCCAGCCTGGGTGAAAGAGCGAGACTCCGTCTCAAAAAAAAAAAAAAAAAAAAACTTCAATCACTATAGAAGAGTTTTTAACAAGATTTAAAATCTGTACAGACCCCATGACTCAGCAGTTTGAACTCCAGGAACCTCATCTTTAAAAACATGCAACCAGCAGGTGTGTAGAGGATACTTCTTTTATCTCTCTTTGTAAAAGCAGGAAAAACTGGAATAACCTAAGGGTCTGTTGAGGAGAGAGGGGTTGCTGACTTACACATCAGGGTCTATCCATACAATGGAATGCCTCTCAGGTGTCAAAAATAAGGAGGCTGAGCTGAAGATGGTATCAAGGATTTGGCATTAGAGAACAAAGCAAACGTTAGCATTATGTATGCTTGCACAGAGATACTCATATAACTGCCTAGACAAGGGCCTAGAAATGCAAAGTACTTAAATCTGTTACCTCTTTGGCATTTAAAAAAGATTGTATTTAGATAATATTGAGGTCATTTTAGAAAACACACACTTACTGCATTAAAACAAGCAAAAGTTGAACAAAAAGGTAGTAACATTAAGCAGGTTACAATTCCATTGTAAGTAAATGCTGGTGTTAATAGCTCAAGTGCTTCCTTGGTCACATTAAGATTGTTTTTCCAGAGCTCGGCAACAGGAGAAATAATTTAAAATTTCATTCCAACATCCCCCTGCCAAAAAATAGCCTGAAAATTCAGCCTCAGCTCTGGTCTGAATCCGGTGACAGGACTGACTACCGGGAGATCTCTCAGCCTCTGCGCTGCTGACTTTGGGGTCTGAGTCAGTCTTGGTGCTGGGAGGCTGTCCTGTGCATTGCAGGGTGGGTATACAGAAGCTTCCTTGGCCTCTACCCATTAGATACCTGCATCACCCCCTCCCAGTTCTGACGACCAAAAATGTCTCCAGACCCAGATGTCCCCTGAAGTGCAAATTGCCCACCCCATCCCCACCCGTGGTTGAGAATCACTGGAGTAGGATGATCGACGTCAGGGTTTCCTGGGATCCACCTGGTTGGTGTCTCATGAACTGGGAAAATTACTAACTGCGCCCCCTTTTCTTCTGTGATAAACCATATGGTTACTCTGGCTCCGGCTCCTTTTTCCCTAGAAAAATGTACCCGTGCTTGTGGCATCATAATCCCCATGTCTGTCATTCTCGTCAACACTTCTCGTGGTTTTTGTCACGCGCGTCTGTGTGAAGAGACCACCAAACACGCTTTGTGTGAGCAATAAAACTTTTTAATCACCTGGGTGCAGGCAGGCTGAGTCTTGTATGCGTGCAGGTCACACAGGGGATAAGATGGCTTAGCTTGGGCTCAGAGGCCTGACAGTTTTGGTCGTAGCCATCTTCGTGGATGCATGATATACCCTTTTGAAACTTTTTCCAGAACTTTTTTTCCTTTTCTTTTTTTTTTTTCTGGAGACAGACTCTTGCTCTGTCACCCAGGCTAGAGTGCAGTGGCACAGTCTTGGCTCACTGCAACCTCCGCCTCCTGCGTTCAAACCATTCTCCTGCCTCAGCCTCCCGAGTAGCTGGGATTGCTGGCACGCACCACCACGCCCAGCTAATTTTTGTAGATTTTGTAGAGACAGGGTTTCGCCATGTTGCCCAGGCTTGTCTCGAACTTCTGGGATCAAGCAATCCTCCCGCCTTGGCCTCCCAAAGTGCTGGGATTATAGGCGAGAACCACTGCGCCCGGCCTTCTTGTCTTAGATTTGTTTTACTTAAAAAAAAGCCCTGTGGCTTACCTTTATATGAAGTTCAAAAGAAGGACATTTTATCACTCCTGTACTTAAGTCACTACTGAAGCATGTTTGGGTGAGGAAACTCTATGAACTTGGTTTCTAAGAAGGCCTTCCAGCCACAGGCACGCTACACAATGTGGGGCCACTTATTTTGCAAATCAGTAAGACTTCAAAATTTAAAAAATAATAGTATAAGAATGAAGATGGACCGGGCGTGATGGCTCATGCCTGTAATCCCAGCACTTTGGGAGGCTGAGGTGGGTGGATCACCTGAGGTCAGGACTTCAACACCAGCCTGGCCACCATAGTGAAACCCTGTTTCTATTAAAAATACGAAAAGAGAATTGCTCGAACCTGGGAGGCAGAGGTTGCAGTGGGTAGAGATTGTGCCACTGCACTCCAGTCTGGGCAACAGAGTGAGTCTCCGTCTCAAAAAAATAAATAAAAATAAATTTTAAAAATAAAAAATAAAATTAGGATGAATTGCTGGGGGGATGGAGAAATCAATTTCTATTTTTGGTCCTTCTGCCCTGTTTTTGTTTGTCTTCTGGGCCATGCAGATGTCTTGTTTTTATAATTAAAAAACTAGGCAGGGTGCAGTGGCCCACACCTGGAATCCCAGCACTTAGGGAGGCTGAGGCAGGAGGATTGCTTGAGCACAGGAATTCAAGACCAGCCTGGGCAACAGAGCCAGATCTCATCTCTACAAAAAATTTTTAAAATTAGCCAGGTGTGGTAATGCACACCTATGGTCCCAGCTACTGGGAGGCTGAGGCAGGAGAATTGCTTGAGTCTGGGAGATCGAGGCTGCAGTGAGCTGTGATCCCAGCACGGCCCTTTAGCCTGGGTGACAAAGAGAGACCCTGTCTCAAAACAAAAAGAAAAACAAAACAAGTTATTTTATTCTACATAAGTCCAAATACATTAGCACAGGCACTGAAGAGCAGCAGAAATTGCACCTAAATCTCCTTCTCCCCATGTACATATCCAACCCCACCCCTTGTTCTCATTTGTGCTCAGCTGGGGTCAAGGTCTCACCATCAGAGCTGGCTTCCGAAAGGGCTCCTTTCCCTACAGGTTTCCCCCACTGGGCTTTACCTCCAGATGCCCAGGACATGGGACATCATGCAAAGACCTAGCACATGGTGAGCATTTAGTAAATATTTACAGAATTATTCACAGTATTTATTGAGCACCTACTGCTTATTCATATCAGTTGTGATCTGCCACGCACTGCTGAGCACTGGCAGAAAGAGAAGACCCTGAGCATCTTAAATTCAAGGCAGTTGCCAGCTGGAGCTCCCATCTGAATTTCCTGGAGGAAGGCAGACCCCATTGTGACTTTCTTTCTTTTTTTTTGTTCTTGAGGCTAAGTCTCACTCTGTCTCCCAGGCTGGAGTGCAATGGCGCGATCTCAGCTCACTGCAACTGCCACCTCCCAGGTTCAACAATTCTCCTGCCTCAGCCTCCAGAGTAGCTGGGACTACAGGCGTGCGCCACCAGGCCTGGCCAATTTTTGTATTTTTAGTAGAGACGGGGTTTAGCCATGTTGGCCAGGCTGGTTTCGAACTCCTGACCTCAGGTGATTCACCAGCCCCAGCCTCCCAAAGTGGTGGGATTACAGCCATAAGCCACTGCGCCTGGCCTCTTCTTCTTTTTTTTTTTTTTCTTTTTTTTGAGACCAAGTCTCAGTCTGTTGCCCAGGCTGGAGTGCAGTGGCACGATCTTGGCTCACTGCAGCCTCCACCTTCTGAGTTCAAGCGATTCTCTTGCATTGGCCTCTTGAGTAGCTGGGACTACAGATGCCTGCCACCACGCCCAGCTAATTTTTGTATTTTTAGTAGAAACGAAGTTTTGCCACGTTGGCCAGGCTGGTCTTGAACTCCTGACCTCAAGTGATCCACCTGCCTCGGCCTCCTAAAGTGCTGAGATTACAGGCATGAGCCACTGTGCCCATCCCCCACCGGGACTTCCTAATTCAGAGTTCTAGAGTGGGACCCTGTAATTTGCGTCTCTTTTTAAAATTATTTTTTGTTATTTCCTTCCCTGCCCACCCCCCCCCCACCCCCCCCCAACCCCCCACCCACCCAGCTTTTCCTGACTGGGGAAGAACCGGGGACAGAAGGCCCGATTTGCATTTCTACTATTTTCCCAGGAGATGTTGACGGTGCAACAAAGAGAACCACTCAAAGAGAACCCCTCTGTGAGAACCAATGTTCTAGAGTTTAGGAAGACCATCAATTGGGGCAAGTGAGCCAATTCCCAGAAGGAATGGGGAAGGACTTTTTCTGAGGCATAATCTGAATTTCCTGGGCTGATGTTGCCCTTTGTTATTTCCACAGGGAATCTGCATTTTCAATCACTCACCTGGGGAGCCGCCAGATTCTGGCCACTCTGCTTTTTTCCCTCACTGTGGGTTCTTCAGAGCCCCATGGTTTAGACACAACAGTGGATTCTCTTGTGCCCCAATTACCACATGCGTCATGGGGAGAAGAGCTTGAGCCCCCCAGAGGGTCAGGTCCAGGTGAGAATTCAGGGTGACACTGTAGGGAATTTAGCTAGGTGGGCGCTGTGTACCCCATCACTGCCTGCTCCTTTCACAGTTTTGCATTTGTGTGTTGTAGAGCTACGTGTCTCAACCTAGAGGGATCTCTAGGATGTATCCTTGGATGGAAAAATCTAGGTACTAGAATCTAGGCCGGGGGCGGTAGCTCATGCCTGTAATCCCAGCACTTTGGGAGGCCGAGGCGGGTGGATCACGAGGTCAGGAGATCGAGACCATCCTGGCTAACACAGTGAAACCCCATCTCTACTAAAAATACAAAAATTAGCCGGGCACAGTGGCATGCACTCGTAGTCCCAGCTACTCGGGAGGCTGAGCCAGGAGAATCGCTTGTATCCGGGAGGCGGAGGTTGCAGTGAGCCGAGATTGCACCACTGCACTCCAGCCTGGGTGACAGAGTGAGACTCCTCCATCTCACACACACACAAAAAATTAGCCGGGTGTGGTGGTGGGTGCCTGTAATCCCAGCTACTACTCAGGAGGCTGAGGCAGGAGAATCGCTTGAACCCAGGAGGTGGAGGTTACAGTAAGCCAAGATTGCACCACTGCACTCCAGCCCGGATGACAGAGCAAGACTTTGTCTCAAATAAATAAATAAATAATGTAAAAATAAAAAAAATTTAAAAAGAAATCTATATTGAGTTTTGTACCTACCTATGATTCAGGGATACCTACCAGGGAAAAAGCAGAATAAAAACATGCACAGAAAGAAATATTCCAAATTCTGCTTGCCTGGGTGGTAACTTGCTATAATGTTTTACTTCTGTAATGAGAGGGAGTACACATGTGGCTATGCTATTATTCCTCCCATGTTTTCATATCTGAAATATTTCATAATTTAAATGTTTATGTAATAAATTTTGTCAACGTCTTTCAAGTCTTGGTGTTAAAATCATGTGTATTACTAAACCTTTTTTTTTTTTTTTTTTTAATTTAAGAGGCAGGATCTAGCCCTGTCACCCAGGCTAGAGTACAGTGGTGTGATCATAGCTCAGTGCAGCTTCAACCATTTGGACTCAAATAATTCTCCCACCTCTGCCTCCCCAGTAGCTGGAACTACACGTGTGAGCCATCATGGCTGGCTAATTATTTTTATTTCTTGTAGAGACAGGATCTCACCATGTTGCCCAGGCTGGTCTCAAACTCCTGAGCTCAAGCCATCCTCCTGCCTTGGCCACCCAAAGCGCTGAGATTACAGGCATGAGCCACTGCACCTGGCCTTAAACACTTTTTCTTCCTAATATATTTTTATACCTTTAACTCTTTGCTATATCTGATGGCCAGCCCTCCATATCCATGGGGTCCTCATTCATGGATTCAAGCAACTGCAGGTGGAAATTACTAGAAATAAAAAAGGATGGTTGTGCTTGTACTGAACGTGGACAGTTTTTGTTATTATTCTCTAAACAATACAATATAACAACTATTTACATAGAATTTACATTGTATTAGGTATTAAAGCTAAAGACTGCACAGCAGGTCCTCAAATAACTTTTTTTTTTTTTTTTTTTTTTTTTTTGAGATAGAGTCTTGCTCTGTCACCCAAGCTGGAGTGCAGTGGTGCGATCTTGGCTCACTGGAACCTCCACCTGCCGGGTTGAAGCGATTCTCCTGCCTCACCCTCCCAAGTAGTTGGGATTACAGGTGTCCACCATCATGCCCAGCTAATTATTGTATTTTTTAGTAGAGACGGGATTTCACCATGTTGGCCAGTCTGGTCTGGAACTCCTGACCTCAGGTGATCCGCCCGCCTCAGCCTCTTAAAGTGCTGGGATTGCAGGCATGAGCCACTGTGCCTGGCCAACATTCTTTCATTTAACATTGTTTCATTGTATCATTGATGAGAAAACAAATTGGTTTTGTTTATACATCCTTTCCCTTTAAGTCAAAGTTTCTAAGAATCTTAACTGTATACAGAAGGATGTGTGGTTGGTTACATGCAAATACTACATCATTTTCTGTAAGGGACTTGAGCATCCATTGATTTTGGTGCCTGAGGAGAGTCCTGGAACCAATCCCCCATGGATACTGAGGGACAACTGTAATCTTTTTTGGGATAAGGAATTAAAAATTTCCCAAAATGCTTCTCCTTAATGTCATTTATTGAATAACTTGTTATTTCTCCACTGATGGCAAATAATACCTTTTACCATTTACCAAACCCCCATATATATGTGGATGGAATTCTAAATGCCTTATTCTATTTTATTAAGTTTTCTGATTACCCTATACCCGTACCAGATCACTTAATTAAAATTGGTATTATTATCAAGAGGACACATGCTTCTGGTAAATGATGTTGAGACAACACCTAGAGAGTTTAATTTCCCACCTCTCCTAACCGCACTTCCCAGAGATAAAGCTCTGGGTTAGGGTTTGCAGCAGGATTAGGGAGCCAGAGCCCAGCCGGAGTGCTGGGGAGCATGCAGGGCCTTAGGACCAGCGAAGGGAGGTCTCAATCATTTCCCCAGGATTCTGGGTGGTCCCTGTTCATTAGCTAGAAATGATGCACCTTTGGGGCTAACAATGAGCTGTGCTTGTTAGTACTTTATTGATGAAAAAAAATGAGGTCATGAGTGGCTGTCTAATCCAAAATTATACTGCTAGGGAGTAGGTGAAATTCCTCAAGTTAAAGTTGCATACCGCCGGGCGCGGTGGCTCACGCTTGTAATCCCAGCACTTTGGGAGGCCGAGGCGGGCGGATCACGAGGTCAGGAGATCGAGACCACGGTGAAACCCCGTCTCTACTAAAAATACAAAAAAAAATTAGCCGGGTGTGGTGGCAGGCGCCTGTAGTCCCAGCTACTCGGAGAGGCGGAGGCAGGAGAATGGCGTGAACCCAGGAGGCAGAGCTTGCAGTGAGCCGAGATTGCGCCACTGCACTCCAGCCTGGGCGACAGAGCAAGACTCTGTCTCAAAAAAATAAAATAAATAAATAAATAAAGTTGCATAGCAAGACACATGCTGTTTCTTTTATTTGGAATATCTTCCCTCCTCCATCACTCTTTCACATGTTGTAGCACATATATGTGTATATATATGGTGTGTGTATATATATAATATAAATATGTGTATTTAATTATTTTATATATTATATATCACATATTATATATTACATATATTATATAAATATATATTTGAGTGAGGGTCTCACTTTGTCACCTAGGCTGGAGTGCAGTGGCACAATCATGGCTCACTGCAGCCTCAACCTCTCAACCTCCTGGGCTCAACTGATCCTCCCCCGTCAGCCTCCTGAGTAGCCATGACTAAGGCATGCAATACCACGTAGATATTTGTTTGCTATGGCCCCAGTAGACCAGAAACTCCACAGGGTTAGGCACCAAGTCTATTTTGTTCACTGCTCTATGCCCGATGCCTGTAATTGTGAGAGTGTATGGTAGGTGCTCAATGGATGTTTGCGGATTGAGAGGAAAACCCTTATCCTACTGCCTGGTGCCTAGGAAAGGGTTAAGACATACTAATAAGGTTGGACTTGGTGGCTCATGCCTGTAATCCCAGCACTTTGGGAGGCTGAGGTGGGTGGATCACCTGAGATCAGGAGTTCGAGACCAGCCTGGCCAACATGGCAAAACCCCGTCTCTACTAAAAATTCAAAAAGTAGCTGCGCGTGGTGGTGGGTGCCTGTAATCCCAGCTGCTCGGGAGGCTGAGGCAGGAGAATTGCATGAACCTGGGAGGCGGAGGTTGCAGTGAGCCGAGATTGCACCATTGTACTCCAGCCTGGGTGACAAGAGTGAAGCTCAGTTTCAAAAGGAAAAAAAAAAGGGCCGGGTACGGTGGCTCACGCCTGCAATCTCAGCACTTTGGGAGGCCGAGACAGGCGGATCACCTGAGGTCAGGAGTTTGAGGCCAGCCTGGCCAACATGGTAAAACCCCGCCTCTACTAAAAATACAAAAATTACCCAGGCATGGTGGCACGCACCTGTAATCCCAGCTACTCCAGCTGAGGCAGGAGAATTGCTTGAACCTGGGAGGTGGAGGTTGCTGTGAGCCGAGATTGCACCATTGCACTCCAGCCTGGGCGACAGAGCAAGACTCCATCTCAAAAAAAAGAAAAAGAAAAAAAAAAAAAGACATGCTAATAATTATGTGCCAGAGGGCTTTTGATCACAGGCAGGCTCAGTCTCCAAATGTCTAGTACAGAATCCTCTAAACATGTTCGCAAGTCCAGCAACATGGTATGTATTCCAGTAACAGAAAAGCCTCTGCTTCCACCAGTTACCTGTGTGGGTGCTATGACCCTGTGCCTAAGTAACCCAGAGTCTGAATAAAAGCATTCCTCATTTTGGTTGCTTTTATTTAAACATTGGTGCCAAGCCACCTTTCAATCAGCTAGACCTGGCCAGCGTGGTGGCTCATGCCTGTAATCCCAGAACTTTGGGAGGCTGAGGCGGGTGGATCACCAGGTCAGGAGCTCAAGACCAACCTGGCCAATATGGTGAAACCCCGTCTTTACTGAAAATACAAAAAAATTAGCCGAGCATGAGGGCACACGCCTGTAGTCCCAGCTATTCGGGAGGCTGAGGCAGGAGAATCACTTGAACACGGGAGGCGGAGGTTGCAGTGAGCGAGATCATGCCACTGCACTCCAGCCTGAGTTACAGGAGGCTCCGTGTCTAAAAATAAAAATAAAAATAAGCTAGACTCAGGAAGCAGAAATCATGCCCATGCCCTGGGTTCTCTTGGTTATGGTTTATGTGCCAGTGCTTTTGTCCTGTCTCCTAGATGGGCTATTCATGCTCACAAGACTTTCCCTTAATCACCACACTTGGGGAGTGGGGGTGTCTCATAGATTTGCTGCCACCTGACAGAATGAAAATTCTAAATTCTCCTGGAATATTTTCTTGGTTACTAGAATAACAAATCCTACAAATCTTGATCTCCTACCGCAGGAGAAAATTATTGTTTCTATATATCAACTAACTTACATTCCTTAAGGTGGACTTTTCCCCAGATGTTAAAAAATGCATGCTGGGCATGGTGGCCCAAGCCTGTAATTCCAGCTACTTGGGGACTGAGGTGGGAGGATCTTTTGAGCCTAGTAGTTGGAGGCTGCAGTGAACTATGATTGTGCCACTGTACTCCAGCCTGGGAAACAGAGCAAGACCTCGTCTGTATTTACAAACAAAAGAGAAAAGACTGGGCACGGTGGCTCACGCCTGTAATCCCAGCATTTTGGGAGGCCGAGGTAGGAGGATAGCTTGAGCCCAGGAGTTCGAGACCGGCCTGGGCAACATAGGGAGACCCCGTCTCTACAAAATATAAAAATTAGGGCCCCAATTTCTACGCGCACTAGAAGACGGAGGTCCTCTTTCCTTGCCTAATGCAGCCATGGCTCGTGGTCCCAAGAAGCATCTGAAGCAGATAGCAGCTCCAAAGCATTGGATGCTGAATAAATTGACCGGTGTGTTTGCTCCTCGTCCATCCAACAGTCCCCACAATTTGAGAGAGTGTCTCCCCCTCATCATTTTCCTAAAGAACAGACTTAAGTATGTCCTCACTGGAAATGAAGTAAAGAAGATTTGCATGCAGCAGTTCATAAAGATCAATGGCAAGGTCCGTACTGACATAACCTACTCTGCTGGATTCATGGATGTCAACAGCATTGACAAGTCAGGAGAGAATTTCCATCTGATCTATGACACCAAGGGTAGCTTTGCTGTACACATGAGGAGGTCAAGTACAAGTTTGTGCAAACTGAGAAAAATCTTTGTGGACACAAAAGGAATCCCTCAAATATATATATATATATAAATATATACATATATATATAAATATATACATATATAAATATATATATATTTATATATATATGTATGTGTGTGTGTATATATATATAATATATATATATATATTTTCCCCAAAGGAAAAAGAAGACGTGAGCCACCGCGCCCAGCCTCCACAATTGTGTTATACATATATCAAAATATGTTGTACACTGCAAATATACATAACTTATTTGTCAGTTTCAGCTTAATAAAATTGGAGGAAAAGGCTAGTAGAGAACAAAATGAGATATGGGCATAGATAATAATGCAGAAGAATGGACAAGAATATTGCCAAGTGGTCTATTTATATAAAATAGCAAAGAATAAGATCCTCATTATAAAAGCTGTATGCAAGGCCAGGCGCGGTGGCTCACGCCTGTAATCCCAGCACTTTGGGAGGCCAAGGCAGGTGGATCACCTGAGGTCAGGAGTTCAAGACCAGCCTGGCCAACATGGTGAAACCCCATCTCTACTAAAAAATACAAAAATTAGCCAGGTGTGGTGGCCCGAGGCTGTAATCCCAGCTACTAGCGGGGGCTGAGGCAGAAGAATCGCTTGAACCCAGGAGGCGGAGGTTGCAGTGAGCTGAGATGGTGCCATTGCACTCTAGCCAGGGTGACAGAGAGAGACTCCACCTCAAAAAAAAAAAAAAAAAAAAAAGCTGTATGCAGAGATATGTACTTAAATATATAGAAAAGGCACTCCAGGGATATTTACCATGTTTCCTTCTGGGGAGAAGCGAGGCAATTCCTACTTGTTGGTATGGGAAGAACACCTACCAGGGCAGAGCCTGAGAGAAATATCCTATTAACCTCAGGAATAATGTTCAATTCTGGGAAAAAGGCAGGAAGATGGACAGTTATGTGTTCCATAGCAATACACTTATACATATTTTAAGAGTATTTTATAACCAAAATATACGTATGCCTTCCTGGATTTTAAAAATATATTATACTAAAAGCTAACAGAAAGTTATAAAGTGGAAAAAAATGCAAGTCTCTGTCTTGACCCACCCACCACTCAGCTGCCTTCGCCACTTCCAGGTAGCCACCATAAACAATGTTCCCTTAGATCTGGAATTGTTCCTTTGTAAGCAAATATTGTTGTTAAGAGAAAATGCTAATAGCAAGGGTTTTCTGCAGCAAATTTCCGTGGCTATGCACTGGGTGTGGTCATGGGAGGAGAAAGAAATTAAACCATCCCTCCAATGGGGGGTGGGGGGGGAAGGAAAGAAAGAAAGGAAGAAAGGAAAAAGAAGACGATGACCCACAGAAGGAGTACCTCTGAGTCTGATCCGAAACCCTTCTACGCGTAGTGCACAGGTACGACAGTTGACTACCAGGCCTTAATTATTATTATGATGTGATTATTTTTTAACTCAGAGTTTCGCTCTTGTTACCAAGGCGAATGTACAATGGTACAATCTCGGCTCACCGCAACCTCTGCCTCCCAGATTCAAGCGATTCTCCTGCCTCAGCATCCCAAGTAGCTGGGATTACAGGCATGTGCCACCACGCCCGGCTAATTTTGTATTTTTAGTAGAGACATGGTTTCTCCATGTTGGTCAGGCTGGTCTCGAACTCCCAACCTCAAGTGATCCGCCCGCCTTGGCCTCCCAAAGTGCTGAGATTACAGGCATGAGCCACTGCACCCGGCCAAATTTTATTATTTTAAAATTGTAGGCCAGGCGCGGTGGCTCACGCCTGTAATCCCAGCACTTTGGGAGGCCGAGGCGGGCGGATCACGAGGTCAGGAGATCGAGACCATCCTGGCTAACACGGTGAAACCCCGTCTCTACTAAAAATACAAAAAAAAATTAGCCGGGCGAGGTGGCAGGTGCCTGTAGTCCCAGCTACTCGGGAGGCTGAGGCAGGAGAATGGCGTGAACCCCGGGGGGCGGAGCCTGCAGTGAGCCGAGAACGCGCCACTGCACTCCAGCCTGGGTGAAAGAGCGAGACTCCGTCTCAAAAAAAAAATAATAATAAAAATAAAAAAAATAAAAAAAAATAAAATTGTATGTAAAGATGGAGTCTCACTATGTTGCCCAGGTTGAACTCCTGGGTTCAAGCATTCTTCCTGCCTGCCTCGGCCTCCCAAAGCGCTGGGATTACAAGTGGGAGCTTCTGCACCCAGCCCTGCCCTTTAAATAATATTGATGTTAATTAGAATAAGAACAGCAGCTATTGTGCTTGATCCTATTTCTTTTTCTTTCTTTTTTTTTTTTTTGAGACGGAGTCTCCCTCTATTGTCCAGGCTGGAGTGCACTGGCACGATCTCTGCTAACTGCAACCTCCACCTCCTGGGTTCAAGTTATTCTCCTGCCTCAACCTCTGGATTAGCTGGGATTACAGGCATGCCTCATGCCCGGCTAATTTTTGTATTGTTATTGGAGACGGGGTTTCACCATGTTTGCCAGGCTGGTCCGACCTCAAGTGATCCACCTGCCTGGGCCTCCCAAAGTGCTGAGATTACAGGCGTGAGCCACCATACCTGGCCCATTTTTCTTTTTTATAAATTGAGACAGGGTCTTGCTCTGTCACCCAGGCTGGACTGCAGTGGCACAAACGCTGCTTGCTACAGCCTCAACCTCCTGGGTTTGAGCAATCCTCCTGCCTCAGCCTCTCGTGTAGCTGGGACCACAGGCACACGCCACCACGGCTGGTTAATTTTTACATTTCCTGTAAAGATGGGGTCTTGTAGAGAACAGCCTAGGCTGCTCTGGAATTCTTGGGCTCGCTCAATCCTCCTGCCTCAGCCTCTCAAAGCGCTTGGATTATAGGTG
Organism: Symphalangus syndactylus; assembly: GCF_028878055.3. Taxonomy (NCBI): domain Eukaryota; kingdom Metazoa; phylum Chordata; class Mammalia; order Primates; family Hylobatidae; genus Symphalangus; species Symphalangus syndactylus. The sequence continues at coordinate 15,907,911 of NC_072446.2, read as the reverse complement.
TAAGCCACTGTGCCTGGCCTACCCATGGGGGTCTCAACTGCCACATTTTCTGCTGCGTGGGTTTCACCCATCCCTGTCCTCCACCCGTCCCTCCTTTCTCAGTATTGTAAAACACACCCTGGCCTCATATCATTTTACCCAGAAATACATCAGTGTGCATCTAAGCAGATAAAGGCATTCTTGCTTGTTTGTTTTTCTAACCCCCAATGTGATCATCACTCCCAGTACACGTTAATAAAAATTTCTGGGCTGGGTGCGGCGGCTTGCGCCTGTAATCCTGGCACTTTGGGAAGCCAAGACAGGGGAATGGCTTGAAACAAGGAATTTGAGACCAGCCTGAGCAACAGAGTGAGACCCCCATCTCCACACACACACACACACACACACACACACACTAGCGTGGTGTGGTGGTGGAAGACTGTGGTCTCAGTTACTTGGGAGGCTGAGGTGGGAGGATTGCTTGAGCCCAGGAGGTTGAGGCTGCAGTGAGACATGATTGTGCCACTGCACTCCAGCCTGAGTGATAGAGTGAGACCCTATCTCAAAATAAATAAATAAGCCAGGCATTTATTAATTCTGTGACTCCCATCTGTAATCACAGCACTTGGGGAGGCTGAGACAGGAAAATTGCTCAAACCTGAGAGGGGGAGGTTGCAGTGAGCAGAGATCACGCCACTGCACTCCAGCCTGGGCAACAGAGTGAGTGAGACTCCATCTCAAAAAATAATAATAATAAATGAATAATAATTTCTTACCATCTAACAACAGGTCCCCTTTTCAATTCTGTGCTTTTAAATGAGACCGGAGGAAGGGCTGGAAAGCTTTGGAAACTTGGCAAACATTGTAAAGCACTTAAATGAATGTCTTCAAGGGCTGTGCTCAAAGTGTGATCCTCGGGTGGGGCCAAGAAACCACCCTGGAGCTTGCTAGAAATGCAAAATCCCACGCCCAGGGCCCCAGATCCAGTGGAACTGAGCTACCACTGGACCAAAACCAACGGATCATTCAAGTTTGAGGTTGGCTATCTCCACTGTGTGGGAGGCAGTGGCTGGTCCACTCTGAATTAATCTACTTTTTCTTGAGGCCTAGATCTTGCTGGTTGGTAGCAGCTTCACTGAGTCTTCCCACCAGCAGTGAGAGCCCCCCATGTGTTAAACGTCAGCCAGGCCTATGGGGACAGACGCGGTCACTGCCGTCAACAGGCTCCTATTCCAGTGCAAGATACGACAAGAAGCTAATAAATGATAAAGAAATAAAGTCATCTCAGGTTGTGATTGTTTACATATGAGTTGTGTGAGGCCTCCCCAACAAGCCTATTGAAATTGCACCAGCAAAGCCAGGTGCGGTGGCTCACACTTGTAATCCCTGCACTTTGGGAGGCTGAGGTGGGCGGATCACCTAAGGTCAGGAGTTGGAGACCAGCTGGCCAACATGGTGAAACTCTGTCTCTACTAAAAGTACAAATATTAGCTGGGAATGGTAGCACCTGCCTGTAATCTCAGCTACTAGGGAGACTGAGGCACGAGAATCTCTTGAACCTGGGAGGTGGAGGCTGCAGTGAGCCGAGATCGCACCACCGCACTCTAGCCTGGGTGATAGAGCAAGCAAGACTCAGTCTCAAAAACAAAAAAAAGAAAAGAAAAGAAAAGGAAATGGTTCCAGCGCCTAAGGTGTCCTCCCCTTCTGGCTTTACTTTGCCCTGTGGCCCTGTCTCCAGATGTTGGGCCATGCATCTTACTACTTATTTGCTCATTGCTTTTCTCCCAGGCCAGGATCACACACACACTGCCATATACCCACCCTTAGGACACAGAAGGAGTAGGAGAAATACTTGTTGAATGAAAGCTACTATAATTTTTCAAACAATGAGAGTGCCTAAAAGTGATCAATACCTGATTAGTGATTGTTTTTTAATACATCTGATTCCTACTCATGGGAAGTGTTCCTGTGTGGAATGAGGCTACAGTTCTTTCACTGAAAATAAATTGCACCCTGTCCTGGGTGCTGCTCCAACCTCACCTCAGGGCTGGGAGCCTGGTGCTGCCACACCCTTGCCCTGAGCAGAAGAATCCGGAAGAAGCCTTTGGCCAGAGCCGCAGGTGAGTCATTTGAGGACTCTATGCCCTTGTGGCCATCCTTCAGTCACCTGTCTGGAATTTTATTTTTTTTAGCCCGAGGGCTCTGCATCAAAGAGCTGGCTTTTTTTGTTGTTGTTCCAGCTATACCTAAAAGGGACCAGCCTCATTCATATAAAGATCTCAGATCTCTCAGAAGGGATCTACAAATTAAGAGTAATTCTGCTCAAAATTAAAGGAAAAAAAATTTTTTGGCGGAGGAGGGAATCGTGTAGAGTTGGAGAAATCCAAGAGATTGCAAAGTTCTTGTAGAGGGTGGAGTCGGTGAGAGGAGGCAGAGAAACAGGGCGAAGGCCTTTGCGCTCCATCTGATATCTGTGTCCAATAGATGGTTTCACCCACAGCACGGCAGAATCCAGCACAGGTCCAACAATGTGCAGGAATCAGGGAAATGATGAAGACAGCACTTCAAATGGGAGGGATTTTTAAGTAAATGCCATTGGGCCAATCGACTGGAAGTCTATTCATTTGGAAACAGTAACATGAGGCTTCCTCCTCATATAGACGCACATTCCACAGTTCCACACGAGCTCAAGACCCAAACCTAAAAAACAAATTCTATGAGAACGCTTGATACAAGACTAATAAAAAGAAGACTGGGCCAGGTGTGGTGGCTCATGCCCATAATACCAACACCTTGGAAGGCCTAGGCAGGAGGATCACTTAAGGCCAGGAGTTTGAGACCAGCCTGGGCAGCATGGTGAGACCCCCTTCACTACAAAAAATACAAAAATTAGCTGGGTGTGCTAGCACGCTCCTGTGGTTCCAGCGGGCTGAGGTGGGAGGATCGCTTGAGCCCAGGAAATGGAGGCTGCAGTGAACCCCGATTGAGTGATTGAACCTGGATGACAGAGCACGACCCCGTCTCAAAAAAGAAAAAAAAAAGAAACTACACTTTCAGGGATAATTTCTATAGTTGGTTACTAGAGAAGTTTCTCCAAATATGTAGAGCACCATTTAAACATAATAATAAAAAGGCTGGGAGCGGTGGCTCACGCCTGTAATCCCAGCACTTTGGGAGGCCGAGGTGGGCAGATCGCTTGAGGCCAGGAGTTCGAGACCAACCTGGCCAACATGGCAAAACCCCGTCTCTATGAAAAATCCAAAAATTAAGCCAGGCGTGGTAGCTCATGCCTGTAATCTCAGCACTTTGGGAGGCCAAGGTAGACAGATCACCTGAGGTTGGGAGTTCAAGACCAGCCTGGCCAACATGGTGAAACCTCATCTCTACTAAAAATACAAAAATTAGCCAGGTGTGGTGGCACGTGTCTGTAATTACAGCTACTCAGGAGGCTGAGGCAGGAGAATTGCTTGAACCTGGGACGCGGAGGTTGCAGTGAGCCGAGATCGTGCCACTGCACTCCAGCCTGGGTGACAGAGTGAGACTCTGTCTCAAAAAAAAAAAAAAAAAGAAACATACAAAAATTAGCCGGACATGGTGGTGCACGCCTGTAATCTCAGCTGCTCGGAGGCTGAAGTGGGAGAATCACTTGGATCAGACCCAGGAGACAGAGGTTGCAGTGAGCAGAGATCACATCACTGCACTCTAGCCTGGGCAAGAGAGCGAGACTCCTTTTTAAAATAATAATAATAATAAGAAGAAGAAGAAGAAGAAGAAAAAGAGAAAGAACGCTAAAAAGATAGTGCAATGGTAACATGAGCAAAGAGCTTAAACAGGTAGTTCACTGAAGAAGGAATACAGGTAAATACAGTAAATACAGTAAATTCCAGAAGAGTTGTCATCACCATACCATGTCTACCATCAGGGCGTGCAGATGCTAAAATGACAAACAAACAGAAAATGAGACATAGCTGTAGATAACGTTGAAGAATGGCCAAGAATGTTGCTTGGCAAATTCATGTAAAAGAGCAGTAAGATCTTCTTTATAAAAGCTGTGTGCAGAAATATGTGCGTAAATACAGTATATAGAAAAAGGACTCAAGGGCTACACACTTCTTAATCCTGGTTATTTCTGTGGAGAAGGCAGGGAGTTCCTACTCGTGATAGTGTACCAAGTGGAACATCCATTGCGGGTGAACTTACCAGGACGCAGGCTGTCTTCTTCGCTGTCGGCAGGGGTCTAATTCAATTGATGGGAGCATTTGAGAACCTAAACGTAGCATTAGCTAAAAACTCTTGGACACTACACCCTCCCTTCTTGCATTTACCCGATAGCATGCACCTGTATGATTCTGTAAGTCCTATAGATACTATAGGGGATGGATCCATTACATTCCGTAGCACTGAACTTCCCAAATGCTCACAGCCCTTAGGTCCTAAACAGCCTGTGGGGTGGCTTTTGCTTGGGCCACAGGCTATATTAAAATGTATCGCAATCAAGCAGGGGAATAGTTTAATCTTAAAGCAAGTGGTTTAGCACCTTGTGTGAGAATGTCGCTTGAGCCACCTGCCTGGCCCTAAAGGGGACATCTCTAAACATCTGCTTCTGGGGTTCCGAAGTGTGCAGTGGGGAGTCACCTTCATAGAGAGGACTTGCTGTGACCTCTAAGACACCATGCCTCTTCTCTTTCCTTCCGAGTACTGCCTGACAGTGTCCTAAGTATTTGTTTGTGGTGGTTTATCCTCCCCAATTGTGGTAAGCATTGTGAGATCAGGGGCTTTGTTGCTTTTGTTCCCCGGGGTCCCCAAGCCAGGCCTGGCATCTGGGAGGTGCTGAGAGTGTATCTGTTGCAGGAACAAGAAAGCCTTATCCACCGCCCATGCAGTTTAAGAAAAGCATCATATTTACTAAACACTCGCTGTGGTCCAAATGCTTTGTTGAGCAAGGTAGATAAGAGGATGGATGTTTGTGGACTGAAAGAACCAGCTCCTGACCCCACCCTTAGTGCTCCGATTCTGGCTGCGCTCTGGATGCCCCAGGGCCTTGCTATCCCTTCCCCTCCCCCTGCTTCCTCTAAGGATCTTCTCCATCCTTCAAGACCCTCAGGATTGCTGCTAAGCTGTCTCACCCCTGGACTGGACCAGACCCCCCGTAGCCTTCCATAGCACCCTCCTGTATCACCTCTGTAAATGTTGGGCTGGTTATGGAATTGTCCACCAAGTACGAAGGTTTATCTCCCACTGCTGATGGGAAGCCCCCTGAAGACGGGGACTTTTGGCCTCTTTTGTGTGTGTGTTTTTTTTTTTTTTTGAGACAGGGTCTCACTATCGCCCAGGCTGGAGTGCAGCTGCACAATCATGACTCACTGCAGCCTTGACCTCCCAGGCTCAAGTAATTCTCCCACCTCAGCCTCCTGGGTAGCTGGGAGCACAGGCGCATGCCGCCATGCCTAGCTAATGTTTCTTTTTTTTTTTTTTTTTTTTTTTTTTGAGACGGAGTCTTGCTCTCTCCCCCAGGCTGGAGTGCAGTGGCGCGATCTCGGCTCACTGCAAGCTCTGCCTCCCGGGTTCACGCCATTCTCCTGCCTCAGCCTCCCGAGTAGCTGGGACTACAGGCACCCGCCACCGCACCCGGCTAATTTTTTGTATTTTTTTTTTAGTAGAGACGGGGTTTCACCGTGTTAGCCAGGATGGTCTCGATCTCCTGACCTTGTGATCCACCCGCCTCGGCCTCCCAAAGTGCTGGGATTACAGGCTTGAGCCACCGCGCCTGGCCCCTAGCTAATGTTTCTATTATTTGTAAAGACTGAGTCTTCTTATGTTACCCAGGCTGCTCTGGAACTCCTGGGCTCAAGTGATCCTCCCTCCTCAGCCTCCCAAATTGTTGGGATTACAGGCGTGAGCCATCATGCCAGCCAGATTTTGGCCTCTTTGGTTGACTCTCAGCTCCCCAGCACAGGGCCTGAGAATCTGTGGAATGAATGCACGAGTACCAGACTGACAACTGGGGCAGAGGTGGGGAATCCCAGCATGGAGGGACCTGGGCAGGCCTGGGTGGCCAGTCTGAAAGGTGATGCATGTGATTCAACACCTGGCCTGACAGGGGACCACTTAGGCCTTCCCAGGTACCCACAGACACATGCAGACCCTGGGCACAGCCTGAATGAGGCCCTTGTTAGGATGAAGGGTCTGGCTTTCCAAGCCCCCCAAGTGCTCTGCAGACATTACTTTTCACTTATCTCTCCCCCAGATCCCAAGAGGTTGAGACTATCATTTTCATTTTTTTTTTTTTTTTTTTTTTGGAGACAGAGTCTTGCTCTGTCACCCAGGCTGCAGTGCAGTGGCTCGATTTCGGCTCACTGCAACCTCTGCCTCCTGGGTTCAAGCGATTCTCCTGCCTCAGCCTCCCAAGTAGTTGGGATTGTAGGCGGGTGTCACCTGCCCGGCTAATTTTTTTTTTTTTTTTTTTTTAATAGAGATGGGGTTTTGCCATGTTGGCCAGGCTGGTCTCAAACTCTTGGCCTCAAGTGATCTGCCTGCCTCAGCCTCCCAAAGTGCTGGGATTACAGGTATAAGCCACCACGCCCGGCTATCATTTTTATTTTAAATGTGTGGAAACTGAGGCACAGAGAGGTTAGGTCACTTCCAGTGAGGGATGAAGGTGGGTTGAACCTGGAGCCCTGGGACCCCAGGTCAGTGCAGCCTCAGGTGGAGCCAGCTGCCTCGGTCCTGGTTGCGCTTGAGGCCTTGCTGGTTCTGACACTGACCAAGTTTGGAAGTTCCCTCCTAACCTCCCTGATCCTCAGTTTCTTCGTCTGTAAATAGAAATATTCAAAGGACCCATTTCGCAGGGCATCGTGAAGCTCAGATGACCTCGTGCACAGGGCCCAGGTCAGGTGGGGTTCCTGCTGTGCAGGGCTGGGCATTCGCATCCCTGACCTCCTGGCGGTGCCTGTTCCATGCCCAGCGGGCCCCAGAGGAACAAGTCTTTCACTAATGCTCATTACGGGTTAAGCTGAACCCCACATTTCACATCCAAGAGGCCTTCCCCTTCCTGTGGGAGGCAGGAGGGCATCCTGATTAGTACCAAGCTCTGGACCCAAGGTTTGAGGTTTGGCTCTGGGGACTTGGTCAGTCTTCAAACTCCCCTGTGGGTGAAAGAGTCAAAACCCATGTTTCCATCTCACAGATGTGAGGAGGATCTTATCTAGATCAATGCCCAGAAATCATAATGCACTGTGCCTGGCACAGAGTCGGTGCCCAGGCAGGGTCTCAGCCTCATTACTGATGCCACTCAGCCCTCCTGCCCTCCTCTGTGGTCTGGCTTAAAGTCTTCCTGGTGGAATTAGGCGCCCAAGCTCAGAAGTTTCACCTGTTCCACCAAGGGCTCCAGAAATCTTCATAGGGATCCCCCAAGTCTTCACTTGGACATTATGATGTTTCATCTTAGGTGTCAAGATGAAGGCACACGTGGTGCCCAGACATTCGGTCAAACATTATATGGTGGCTCACACCTATAAACCCAACACTTAATCTGTGCATTTTATTTATTTATTTTATTTTATTGTTTGAGATGGAGTCTCGCTCTGTCACCCAGGCTGGAGTGCAATGGTGTGATCTTGACTCATTGCAACCTCCACCTCCCAGGTTCAAGTGATTCTCCTGCCTTGGCCTCCTGAGTAGCTGGGATTACAAGTGCCCACTACCATGCCTGGCTAATTTTTCTATTTTAAGTAGAGACAGAGTTTTACCACGTTGGCCAGGCTGGTCTTGAACTCCTGGCCTCAAGTGATTCACCCACCTCAGCTTCCCAAAGTGTTAGGATTACAGGAGTGAGCCACTGCACCCAGTCAATCTGTGCATTTTATACTTTGTAAACTAGATCTCCATAAGGTTGATTTAAAATGTTAAAAAAGAAAGTAAGCGGCTGGGCACGGTGGCTCACGCCTGTAATCCCAGCACTTTGAGAGGCTGAGGCAAGCAGATCACGAGGTCAGGAAATCAAGACCATCCTGGCTAACACGGTGAAATCCCATCTCTACTAAACATACAAAAAATTAACTGGGCGTGGTGGCATGCGCCTGTAGTTCCAGCTACTCTGGAGGCTGAGGCAGGAGAATCGCTTGAACCTGGGAAGTGGAGGTTGCAGTGAGCTGAGATTGTGCCACTGCACTCCAGCCTGGGTGACAGAGCGAGACTCCATCTCAAAAAAAAAAAAAAAAAAAAAAAAGAACGAGAAAAAGTAAATATATATCCATATATGGAAAAGGCTAATTTTATGGGGGTCGTTGTGATTCTAACCATTATAGACGATACCTAAGAGGAAAGAGGGACTGATCCTAACAACTTGGACCTGACCCTGGCATGCTGCTCAGCCTCACTCAGGGCGGGGAGCCTGGACACTCCCACACTCTGCCCTGTGCTGCCTTCATTGAAAGAAGTCAGAAGATGCCTTAGCCCAGACGCACAGGTAAGTCATATGAGAACTCTACGCCCTTGTGGCCATCCTCTGGACCACCTGTTTGGATTTTGATTTGATAACCCAGGGTTCCTCAACCTCAGCACTGTTGACATTTTGGACCAGATAATGCTTTGTGGTGGGCACTGTGCTTGTAGGATGTGGAGCAGCATCGCTGGCCTCTACCCACTAGATGCCAGGAACACCCTCCCTAGTCATGACAACTAAAAATATCCCCAAACCTAGCTGAATGTCCCCTGGGGGGGTCAGGGGCACTAAATCACCTTGGTTGAGCTACTGCTTTAATATAAGTGTTCTGCCCCAGGGCTTGCCCTTTCTAGACTGACAAGAGACCTTATCTCAGCCTCATTAGTAGAAAGATATTCAGTCTTTATATCTACCCATTCTGAGTAATTCCACACAAAATTAGAGCAAGATTTGTTTCTGTGTTGGAAGGTGGGGAAGAACAGGACACATTGGTTCTATAACTTTACTGGAAGACTTGAACCAGGGAAATGAGGCAGAAATTGAAACAAGGCTGAAAGCTACAATAATCAAAACAGTCTGGCATCAACGTAGGAATAGACTCAGTGGAACAGAATCATAGGAATAGAATCAACTAAACAGGTAAGAGGGTGCAGAAGAAGGCACATGGATAGAGGTCAGCTCATTATATGATTAAAGGTGACATTTCCAGGCCAGGTGCCATGGCTCTTGCCTGTAATCCCAGCACTTTGGGAGGCTGAGGTGGGCGAATCACCTGAGGTCAGGAGTTCGAGACCAGCCTGACCAACATGGCAAAACCCTGTCTCTACTAAAAATACAAAAATTAGCTGGGCATGGTGGTGGGTGCCTGCAATCCAAACTACTCAGGAGGCTGAGGCAGGAGAATTGCTTGAACCTGGGAGGTGGAGGTTGCCGTGAGCTGAGATTGCACCATTGCATTCCAGCCTGGGTGACAGTGTGAGACTCCATCTCAGAAAAAAAAAAAAAAAAAGATGACATTTCCATCAGCCCCGTCTGTGCAGTGAAGGCAATTCATTATATGTCTATTTGGGAAGAATACAAATTAGGTCTACTTTAGACCATAAATATACTCCCCCTACTCATCTCTGCTACCCATACTAGATGCATTGAAGATCTCAACATCAACAACAATTAATTAAAGTAGTTGGGGAAGGCCAGGTGCGGTGGCTCACACCTGTAATCCCAGCACTCTGGGGGGCCGAGGCGGGTGTATCACCTGAGGTCAGGAGTTCGAGACCAGCCTGGCCAACATGGTGAAGCCCTGTCTCTACTGAAAACACAAAAATTAGCTTGGCTGGCCGGGCGCGGTGGCTCACGCTTGTAATCCCAGCACTTTGGGAGGCCGAGGCGGGCGGATCATGAGGTCAGGAGATCGAGACCATCCTGGCTAACATGGTGAGACCCCGTCTCTACTAAAAATACAAAAAAAATTAGCCGGGCGTGGTGGCGGGCGCCTGTAGTCCCAGCTACTCGGAGAGGCTGAGGCAGGAGAATGGCGTGAACCCAGGAGGCGGAGCTTGCAGTGAGCCGAGATCGCGCCACTGCACTCCAGCCTGGGCGACAGAGCGAGACTCCGTCTCAAAAAAAAAAAAAAAAAAAAAAAAAATTAGCTTGGCATGGTGTCGTGCTCCTGTAATCCCAGCTACTCGGGAGGCTGAGGCAGAAGAATTGCTTGAATCTGAGAGGTGGAGGTTGCAGTGAGTCAAGATTGTGCCACTGCACTCCAGCCTGAGCAACAGAGGAAGATTCTGTCTTGAAAAAAAAAAAAATACATAAAAATAAATAAATAAAGTAGTTTGGGGAAAAAACTGAAGACAGGTAACACAGCAGAAAAATGGGCAAGTCACATAAATCGAAGAGAAGTAATACAAATGACCAACAAATATTTGAAAAGATGCGGCCGGGCATGGTGGCTCACGCCTGTAATCCCAGCACTTTGGGAGGCCCAGGTGGGTGGATCACGAGTTCAGGAGATCGAGACCATCCTGGCTAACACAGTGAAACTCCATCTCTACTAAAAATACAAAAAACTTAGACAGGCGTGGTAGTGGGCACCTGTAGTTCTAGCTACTCGGGAGGCTGAGGCAGGAGAATGGCGTGAACCTGGGAGGCGGAGCTTGCAGTGAGCCGAGATTGCGCCACTGAACCCCAGCCTGGGCGACAGAGCGAGACTCCATCTCAAAAAAAAAAAAAAATGCATATCAAATGTGCACTTTCTTTTGGGGTGGTTTATCTTGTTGGCAAAAAATTGAGGACTGGTAAAGTAACTCTCCTCTCAACAACATCTGGATTTAGCACTTTTCCTGCATTGCTGTAGGGAAGATGAGGGAGTGGGACCTTTTAGAGACTGCAGTCTCCTACAGCCTTACCCTGGCAGCCCCCAGGCTCTAAATAGCCTGTGGATGTGTTTGTTTGTGTCACAGGTTACTTTAAAAGGCAACTTGACTCAACTTGTTAGGGTGTGTGCTCAGCACCTAGTGTTCACACATTTTTGACACCTGCCTGGCCCTGAAGGGTGAGTTACTAAACCACTATGTTCCCTGGTTCCTTCAAATGCAAAACGAACATATAATCCTTCCTACCTCACAGGGTTCATACAAGGATTAAATGAACTAGTACGTGCAGAGGGCTGGTGAGGAACATGCGGTAGGCCTGTTAGCCATGCGGCATATGAAAAAAGACTAACAAAAGTGAAAAAAAAAGGGCCAGGCTCAGTGGTCCCCACCTGGAATTCTGTCACTTTGGGAGGCTGAAGTGGGAGAACTGCTCGAGGGCCAGGGGTTCAAAACCAGCCTGGGCAACATAGTGTGACCTCGTCTTTGAAAATAATAATAATAACATAACAAAAAAAGTCCTAACGTCCTAACATGGCAGTTATTATCTTTTTTTTTTTTAAAGATGAGATCACAGCACTGCACTCCAGCCTGGGCAACAAGAGCGAAAACTCTGTCTCAAAGAAAAAAAAAAATTTATGTTGCTATGTTGCCCAGGCTGATGACTCCACTATTGTTATTAAAAAAGAATTTGGCTGGGTGCGATGGCTCATGCCTGTAATCCCAGCACTTTGGGAGGCCGAGGCGGGAGGATCACCTGAGGTCGGGAGTTGGAGACCAGCCTGACCAACATGGAGAAACCCTGTCTCTACTAAAAATACAAAAATTAGCCGGGTGTGTTGGTGCATGCCTGTAATCTCAGCTACCCAGGAAGCAGGAGAATCGCTTGAACCCGGGAGGCGGAGGTTGCAGTGAGCCAAGATCATGCCATTGCACTCCAGACTGGGCAACAAGAGCGAAACTCCATCTCAAAAAAAAAAAAAATACAATTCATTATGAGCCAGATGTGATAGCTCATGCCTGTAATCCCAGCACTTTGGGAGGCCAAGGCAGGTGGATCATTTGAGCCCAGGGGTTGGAGACCAGCCTGGGCACCATGGGGGAAACCCCCTCTCTGCATAAAATACAAATATCCACCGGGCATGCACCTGTAGACCCAGCTGCTCGGGAAGCTGAGGTGGGAGGATCACCTGAGCCTGGGGATTTGGAGGCTGCAGAGCTGTGACTGCACCACTGCACTCCAGCCTAAGTGACAAAATGAGACTCTGGGTCAAGAAACAAACAAAAATTATTGTTTTAGCCGGGCACAGTGGTTCATGCCTGTAATCCCAGCACTTTGGGAGGCCGAAGAGGGTGGACAGATCACTTGAGGTCAGGAGTTTGAGACCAGACTGGCCAATGTGGTGAAACCCCGTGTCTCCCAAACAATACAAAAATTAGCTGGGCGTGGTGGCGTGTGCCTGTAATCCCAGCTACTCTGGAGGCTGAGGCGAGAGAATCCCTTGAATCCAGGAGGTGGAGTTTGCCGTGAGCCGAGATCATGCCACTGCACTCCAGCCTGGGTGACAGAGCGAGATCCTGTCTCAAAGAAAAAAAAATATATTATGTCTAATGTTATAGCTTTAATGTAACATGTTATATTTTCTGTATCATAAATCATACAGATTATGACTAGAAAAAGTGTAGAATTATACTTCTGTGTTCTAGTAGTTTTTATCTCTGAATGGGACTGTGGGGAAATTGGAGACTATTCTATTTCATCTACTTCCTTTGTGATTACCTTTTTTTTTTTTTTTTTTTTGAGACAGAGTCTCACTCTGTCACCCAGGCTGGAGTGCAGTGGTGTGATCTCGGCTCACTGCAACCCCCGCTTCCTGGGTTCAAGTGATTCTCCTGCCTCAGCCTCCCGAGTACCTGGGACTACAGGCGCCCGCCACCATGGCCAGCTAATTTTTGTATTTTTAGTAGAGACAGGGTTTCCCCATATTGGCCAGGCTGGTCTCGAACTCCTGACCTTGTGATCCACCTGCCTCGACCTCCCAAAGTGCTGGGATTCCAGGCGTGAGCCACCGCGCCCAGCCCGTGCTTGCCTTTTGAGCATTCAAGTCTCCACTAAAGACTGTTTCTTTTACCTGAGCACCTGTTCCTAATGCCCTTTCTCCCCATGGTTTCCCAGCCCTCGGCCTTTCTTCCTAGCACTGTCTGGCCTGAGGGTTTTATGTACCTGGTGCTTCTGGTCTTCCTTTCAATGCTTCTCGAGGGCAGGGACTTAACCTCTCTTTTGCCACTGTCCCCTGGCACAGGAGAGGGGCTGGCAAACTGCCTGCTGAGTGAATGAGGAAATCCACTCACTACCCGGTGAGATTATCAAAGGATGGAACAGCATTTTCTTTCCTAAACATCTACTCTGGGCCAAATACTCTGGAGCTAACATGCGTTAAGTAACACGTGCATCTCAGCTCTCAGTTCCTGTGGACAATGGAGCCCCTTTCAGAAGATGAGCTCCCTGTCTCTGGGTACACCAGGACCTGCCACGCCCTTCTCTTTCCCGCCCCTTGGCTTCGTGTTAGGATCTCCTTCTTCCATCCTCCCCAGTTCCAAAGTCAGCTGTTCAGTCCAGCCTGACAGTGCAGTCCAGCTGTTGGGAACCCCTAGCTAGCCTAGTCCCTCCCCAGGCTGTGTTACAGACACGCACAGCCACGTGGCCCCCTGGCCTCTGCTGAAGCCTTTGTCCTCTCAGCATTTCTTCCCTCTTGCTCTCCCTTCTTTCCTTCCTTCCTTCCTCTTTTTTTTTCCCCATTATAACTGTTTTCTTTTTTTTTTGAGACGGAGTTTCACTCTTGTTGTCCAGGCTGGTGTGCAGTGGTGCGATCTCGACTCACTGCAACATCCACCTCCCCGGTTCAAGCGATTCTCCTGCTTCAGCCTCCCAAGTAGCTGGGATTACAGGCACCTGCTGCCACGCCCGGCTAACTTTTTTTTTATTTTTAGTAGAGATGGGGTTTCATCATGTTGGCCAGGCTGGTCTCGAACTCCTGACCTCAGGTGATCCACCTGCCTCGACCTCCCAAAGTGCTGGGATTACAGGCGTGAGCCACTGAGCCCGGCCTGTAACAGTTTCCTTACGGCTTACCTCCTCCAGGTCAACATAGGCTTCATGAGTTTGGGAATGTCATCAGTTTTGTTCATGTTCTGTATCCCAGCACCCGCAATAGAGCCTGCCACAAAGTAGGCCCTGAAAAAAACTGCTGACTGGATAAATGAGTGCATCCCCTCCTGGACTAGAAGCTGCAAGAAGGCAGGTTTCCTGCTGGTTGACAGCCTAGCAGAGGTCCCGACTGTTGAATGAAGGAATGAATGTCTTAAGCTCCTCTCATTTGCTGATTCACCTGAGGACTACTGACCTGGCAGATGGACCTAGGAGGTGGACCTGGCTGATGAAGGGTGCAGGGAGGTGGTTCAGTGTAGGGCTGGGGCACCTGACCCTGGAGGCCTGGGGGTGTGGGGGATGGTCATCCTCAGAAATAGGATTCAGTCTGGGTCAGAGCGCCCCTATGCTGTGGGAATGAAGAGAATCTCAATGACAATAGTAACAGTTATGCTCAAACACTTATTTTTGCTATTACTGTCTCAACACTCTACCTATATTTTCTCCTTTAATCCTCAACCCTATGAGATAGGCACTATTGTTTTGTTTTGTTTTTTGCGACAGAGTCTGGTTCTGTCACCCAGGCTGGAGTGCAGTGGCACAATCTTGGCTCACTGCAACCTCCACCTCCCAGGTCAAGTGATTTTCCTGCCTCAGTTTCCAAGACCAGGCATGTGCCACCATGCCCAGCTAATTTGTCTATTTTTTAGTAGAGACAGTGTTTCACCACGTTGGCCAGGCTGGTCTCGAACTCCTGACCTCAGGTAATCTACCCGCCTCGGCCTCCCAGAGTGCTGGGATTCCAAGCATGAGCCACCGCACCCGGCTGGCACTACTGTTGCCTCCATGTTGTTGAAGAACTTTGATTAAGATATGGCAGAGTCAAAGTGTGGACTAGACCTGGTTTCCAACCTGTGGTCTTAACCACGAGCTTCAGGGACAAGAGTGTGGTGCATTCTGGGAAAGGCAGACACCACCTGCCTTCCAGCTCCACGGGCAACTCTCAATAAAATATGACATTTAAGGCAGTTGAGTCCCCTATTTTCTAATGCTGAGTGCCATAAAGCATGGCCCCCGCCTTTGCTCTCTGTCTTCAGCCCCCGACTAGAGCAGGCCGTAGCTGCCAGTGCCTTGTAGAGTCCAAGACAAAGAAAAATGTGCGCCTCCATATGCATTTATCAAAGAAGCCGCCCAAGTGGAAACAGTTAATAAAACTCAACAACAACAACAACAAAATGACTCTGCCGGCCATGGTG
Organism: Symphalangus syndactylus; assembly: GCF_028878055.3. Classification (NCBI taxonomy): domain Eukaryota; kingdom Metazoa; phylum Chordata; class Mammalia; order Primates; family Hylobatidae; genus Symphalangus; species Symphalangus syndactylus. Next base: position 15,892,713 of record NC_072446.2, on the reverse strand, counting down.
GCTCACACCTGTAAATCCCAATACTTTGGGAGGCCAAGGTGGGAGGATTGCTTGAGCCTAGGATTTTGAGACCAGCTTGGGCAACATAGTGAGACCTCATCTCTATTTATTTGTTTGTTTATTTATTTATTTTTTTGAGATGGAGTCTCACTGTGTTGTCAGGCTGGAGTACAGTGGTGCGATGTCGGCTCACTGCAACCTCCACCTCCTGGGATCAAGCAGTTCTCCTGTCTCAGCCTCCCAAGTAGCTGGGACTACAGGTGTGTGCCACCATGCCCGGCTAATTTTTGTATTTTTAGTAGAGACGGGGTTTCACCATGTTGGCCAGGATGGTCTCAATCCCTTGAGCTTGTGATCCACCTGCCTCAGCCTCCCAAAATGCTGGGATTACAGACATGAGCCACTGTGCCCGGCCTCATCTCTATTTAAAAAAAAAAAAGCAGCCAGGCACAGTGGCTCATGCCTGTAATCCTAACACTTTGGGATGCTGAGGCAGGCGATGACCTGAAGTCAGGAGTTTGAGACCAGCCTGACCAAAGTGGAGAAACCTCATCTCCACTGAAAATACAAAATTAGCTGGGCGTGGTGGCACATGCCTGTAATCCCAGGTACTTGGGAGGCTGAGGCAGAAGAATCACTTGAACCCGTGAGGTGGAGGTTGCGGTGAGCCCAGATTGCGTCATTGCACTCCAGCCTGGGCAGCAAAAGCAAAATTCCATCTCAAAAATATAAATAAATAAATATATATATATATATTTAAAAAAAGCATGACTCTGGATAAAGCCCCTCCTTGCCCAATCTGTTTGCTCGCCATTGTCAACTCCTAGGGCAGCAAGGGTAGGGGACAAAGAAGGGCTTGGAACTTTGAGCTGATTGGAAATAACTGGGGTGGAGGGGAAAATAAAAGGAAATAACTATTTCCATTGCACAATAATACAGGGCGGTGAAACAAACAACAGCCTGTCTTTTTTTTTTTTTTTTTTTTTGAGACAGAGTCTTGCTCTTTAGCCCAGGCTGGAGTACAGCGGTGCAATCTCGGCTCACTGCAACCTCTGCCTCCCAGGTTCAAGCAATTCTCCTGCCCCAGTCTTACCAGTAGCTGGGACTACAGGCACATACCACCACATCCGGCTAAGTTTTGTATTTTTAGTGGAGATGGGGTTTTACCATGTTGGCCAGACTGGTCTCGGACTCCTGACCTCAAGTGATCCACCTGCCTTGGCCTCCCAGAGTGCTGGGATTACAAGCATGAGCCAACGCACCCAGCCAAAAACTATTTATTTAAAACAAAGTCAAGGTCTTAATGAGTGGTGTTGAGTAGGGTAAAGTTATTGTTTAAAAGCCTAATTTGTAATAAGATTAAAGAACATCCTTCAGTACAAAAAGGGTTCACAGATCTGAGTCACAGTGAAGGATAAAGAAATCCCTATTCTATACAGTTATGGTTTTGGAACACAGAGGTTTGATTCAGTGTACACAGTTTTAAAGTCTCACATATGAATAAGAGAATAAATAATATCACCCTTGTTTTCATAGCAATCATTTATGCCAGTGGGTCTCAAACTTCAGTGTGTTCCAGAATCATCTGGAGAGCTGGTCAAGGCACAAGCTGGCGGGCTCCACTTACAGATCTTCTGATTCCAAGGAGTCTGAGGTGGGGCCTGAAAATGGGGAGTTCTAACAAGTTCCCATGGGATGCTCTTCATCTGGGGCCTTATTTGAGAGCCACTGCTTTGTGCTAAGTGCAGGATTTTTTTTGTTTTGTTTTGTGTTTTGAGACAGGGTCTCTCTGTCACCCAGGCTGGAGTGCAGTGGCATAGTCATGGCTCACTGCAGCCTCAATCTCCTGGGGTCAAGTGATCCTCCCACCTCAGCCTGCTGTGTAGCTGGGACCACAGGCACATGCCACCACACCCAGCTCATTTTTGTATTTTTTGTAGAGATGGGGTTTTGCCGTGTTGCCCAGGCTAAGTGCAGGATTTTAATGGATAAGAACTTTCCAACTGGCAAATAAATGACATTGGATGAGGGCGTAGCAGATCTGCTTACGCAGCAGTAGGACATCTTTAACCAAAATGAAAATGCATTATTGCCTCGTAGGATAAATTAGGGTAGGGAAGTGTCATGAATCTCTTTTGAGCATATCTAGGTTTCTTTTTTTTTCTTTTTTTTTTTGAGATGGAGTCTCGCTCTGTCACCAGGCTGGAGTGCAGTGGCGTGATCTTGGCTCACTGCAATCTCCGCCTCCCGGGTTCAAGCGATTCTCCTGCCTCAGCCTCCTGAGTAGCTGGGACCACAGGCACCCGCCACCACGCCCGGCTAATTTTTGTATTTTTAGTAGAGATGGGGTTTCACCATGTTGGCCAGGATGTTCTTGATTTCTTGACCTTGTGATCTGCCTGCTTCGGCCTCCCAAAGTGCTGGGATTACAGGCATGAGCCACTGTGCCCGGCCAAGCATATCTTTTCTCTTTTTTTTTTTTTTTTTTTGAGACGGAGTCTCAATCAGTTGCCCGGGCGAGAGTGCAATGGTGCGATCTCGGCTCACTGCAAGCTCCACCTCCCGAGTTCATGCCATTCTCCTGCCTCAGCCTACTGAGTAGCTGGGACTACAGGCACCCGCCACCGTGCCTGGCCCCGGCCAAGCGTATCTAAGTTTCTTAAGGAAAGGAAATGTTGGCCTGGCACAGTGGCTCACGCCTGTGATCCCAGCATTTGGGAGGTTGAGACGGGCAGATCACAAGATCAAGAGATCGAGACCATCTTGGCTAACACGGTGAAACCCCGTCTCTACTAAAAATACAAAAAAATTAGCCAAGTGTGGTGGCACATGCCTGTAGTTCCAGCTACTCGGGAGGCTGAGGCAGGAGAATCGCTTGAACCTGGAAGGCGAAGGTTGCAGTGAGCCAAGATCATGCCATTGCACTCCAGCCTGGGCAACAAGAGCAAAACTCCATCTAAAAAATAAAAATAATTAAAAAAATATTTTATTCAGTGAAGGGGAAAAATATATATATATATATATATATATGGTCTCTAAAATTTTTGTATTGGTGTGTCTGGTACTGAAAAGGGCTTGGAGATTGATATTTATTTTATACTACAGAGTATACAGAGTTGATCTAAAGAATAATATTTTTTCTTTCTTTGAGGTTCTGGTTTTAATTTGGTGTTGATTTTTGCTGGCTAGAGTTCCCCTTTGGATCTCTGGGTTGCCATGGTGACATTTTGGCCTTTATCACATTGCTGTTGTTTTTGGGCCTGCAGCTCCACTGAAATGAGTTCTTACACACAGGACTCAGGAGCTTGGCACTGGGTCTAGGGAAGCCCACGTTTGTGTGCCACGTGAGGAAGATGAGGGAGAGAAAATCAAGATACTGCAGTCTGGCTCATGAGACTTTAAAAAGTGGACAAAGGAGAAAGAACTGTTCCAAAAGGGTGTTGCTCCAGCTTCCTTGCAGACCCTTCCAGTGGGTGTTATCTTGAGGAAAGGGACCCTGGGGAGGTTGGAACCTTGTCCAAGTGCCAATTTTTCATCCTCATGTATTGTGACAAGACAAGGTGCTCCAGTTTCTGAAGACAAGTAATATATTTGGGCATTAACAATGGTTATGGCATCCTTTGGTTTTTTTAAATTGTAAAAGTAGATATTGGCCAGGTGCAGTGGCTCACGCCTGTAATCCCAGCACTTTGGGAAGCTGAGGTGGGTGAATCACTTTGAGGTCAGGAGTTTGAGACTAGCCTGGCCAACATGGTGAAACCCCATCTCTACTAACAATACAAAAATTAGCTGTTTGTGGTGGCAGGCTCCTATAGTCCCAGCTACTCAGGAGGCTGAGGGTGGAGAATTGCTTGAACCCAGGAGGTGGAGGTTGCAGGGAGCTGAGATCATGCCACTGCACTTCAGCCTGGGTAACAGACTAAGACTCTGTCTCAAAAAAGAAAAAAAAAAAGTTGATACTGTGTTACATGTTTCTTTTTTTTTTGAGACGGGGTCTCGCTCTGTCACCCAGGCTGGAGTGCAGTGTCGCCATCTCAGCTTACTGCAAGCTCTGCCTCCCGGGTTCACGCCATTCTCCTGCCTCAGCCGGGAGCTGAGTAGCTTGGACCACAGGCTATTTTTTTTGTATTTTTAGTAGAGACAGGATTTCTCTGTGTTAGCCAGGATGGTCTCGATCCCCTGACCTCGTGATCTGCCCTCCTCGACCTCCCAAAGTGCTGGGATTACAGGCGTGAGCCTCTGCACCCGGCCCGCTGTGTTATGTGTTTCTTTATTGCTGCTGCTGTGATTGTATCACATGTAACTACAACAACAACGAAAATCTTCCTTTCTGGATTAAATTTTTAAATAAAATCAGGATGTTAACAGTGATCATTGTGCTTATTTTGAGAAATAATTACAACAGGATATATTAATTGCAACCCCCGCAATAAGAAAAAACAAAAACCAAAACCCAACCATAAATAAGTAAAAAGTTGGCTTTCTCTCTATACCTCCCCTCCCCCCACCCCATCCTCCTGCCTGGGTGTACCTTTCAGTGACTCCTGTAGCAGGGACATACAGAATGGCACGTGTCGCTCTTAGACTATTAGTGATCAAAATCCTAGTCACGCCCCCAATGAAGACTTATTTTCCCTGCATTTTTGTATTCTGCCTATTTTTTGGCCCAAGAAGTAGCCAGGGATGAATGTTTAAACCCTTTTCCATGAAAGTGTCACTGTGTTGAAGTCACTTTTTGTTTTGTGCAGCGGAAAAATGCACATTCCATTCTTTTTTTTTTTGAGACCGAGTCTAGCTCTGTCACCCAGGCTGGAGTGCAATGGCATAATCTTGGCTGACTGCAACCTCTGCCTCCTGGGTTCAAGCAATTCTCCTGCCTCAGCCTCCCGAGTAGCTGGGATTACAGGTACGTGCCACTGCAGAGTAGCTGGGATTACAGGTATGTGCCACTGCAGAGTAGCTGGATTACAGGTGTGCGCCACTGCAGAGTAGCTGGGATTACAGGTGCGCGCCACTGCACCCGGCTAATATTTTGTATTTATAGTAGAGACAGTAGAGACATTTCACCATGTTGGCCAGGCTGGTCTCGAACTCCTGACCTCAGGTAATCCGCCTGCCTCGGGCTCCCAAAGTGTTAGGATTACAGGCGTGAGTCACGCGCCCAGCCTCTTCGTGCATTTAAAACACTGCCTTTGCCGGGCGCGGTGGCTCACGCCTGTAATTCCAGCACTTTGGGAGGCCGAGGCAGGCGGATTACCTGAGGTCGGGAGTTCGAGACCAGCCTGACCAACACGGAGAAACCCCATCTCTAGTAAAAATACAAAAATTAGCTGGGCGTGGTGGTGCATGCCTGTAATACCAGTTACTCTGGAGGCTGAGGCAGGAGAATCGCTTGAACCCAGGAGGCGGAGGTTACAGTGAGATGAGATCGTGCCATTGCACTCCAGCCTGGGCAACAAGAGCGAAACTCCATCTCAAAATAAATAAATAAATATAAAATAAAATAAAACAAAACACTGCCTTTGAAGGCTACTGGGGCACTGGGAAACTCTGGGAGAGGTTACTAGCAGGTGGGTGGAACTCTGCTCGCCTGCTGCTTTTTTATTTCTTCTAAGGCATGTGTAGAGGAATCTTGGATAAGTTTTCAACTCACCTCTCTTGGAAGGAAGCTGTTTGGGTTGCCTGGGCAGGTTTTGTGTGAAAACCAGCAAGAACTCAGATGATGAGAAGCAGCTTCTGTGCAAGTCTGATTTCTCCTGCCTGGCCTGGGTGATCACAGCGGGTCCCGGGATGTTTAAACTGATGTTACAGTCAACCATCAGCATTTATTTCTGTGTTTACAGTCTTCTTATTCTATTTTACTGGGCTCTTAGTTTTTGCCTTCCTTCCTTCCTTCCTTCCTTCCTTCCTTCCTTCCTTCCTTCCTTCCTTCCATGTACTTTGCCCCTTTCTTTAAGGCAAATTAGCATGTAATGTGCAAACATATCTCTCTGGCACTTAAGACCCCAAACCTCACTCCCTTTCTTCCCCTACCCCAAGAATTCACTACCACTGGTTCAATTTTAGCTGAACCCGGAAACCTGTGATGTGACATGAAGGCTGAGAATTCCCAGAAATGTTAATACTTTTGGTCTTAGAAACTAACTAACTAAAAAAAAATCCCTTGTCAGTAAGAGGTAGGCTACATTTAAAATAATTTCTGACTGAAGGAGTCCTACGTACCGCTTGTCATATACATATGTAAAGATAATTTAAAACCCTAGGGTATACCCTTTTCAAATGCAGAGTTTACAGTTTCCAAGGGGAGGAGGGCAGGGGAGGAGTAACCAAGACCTTTCCTGCCAGTCTTCCAATCGCGATAGCTCGTTTGGCTGTGAATTTCTCCCCCTTCCCCTCCCCCTCCCGTTAATTAAATAAACGCTGGAAGCATGTGTTTACCGCACACGACTGGGCCCTCGGGGAACTCTTTTTCTACGTCTCTCCTACTCTTAAACTCCTCAACTCACAGAGGGTTGGAGAGCTGGCACCATGAGCTTCCAGTTCCTACGGGTGAGAAAAGAGGTGTCTGGGTGGAGGGCAGATGCGACCCCGGGGGCTGGCAGAGAGGAGAGGCTGCGGGAGGACTCGCTGCGAAGGGCGAGGGGTGGCGCCGGGTGGGACGGGCGCCTGGGGGCGTGCAGGGTGGCTCCTGGGTGCTGCCCGGGCTGCCTGTCGCCCAGTACTGGCGCAGGAGGACGGGTCCGCGTAGCGTCTGGCAACAGTGGCCTGCTCCACGCCTGGCGGCGACCAAGTTCTGAGTTAAAGCCGCCGGGCTTAGCTGGCCTGGAAGTGTATGGTGACCCAGGACACGGAGCGGAGAAGGCCTCAGGGGACACGAGGCTCCCGCCTTAGTCCTCGGGCCTGCGCTCCGAGCGGTTAGGGTGCGTAAGGATGGGCTCCGGGATGGTAGTGGAGAGGTGACAGGAGTCTACCAAACCGCGGCTAAGCGTGTGAGGCCTCCGGCGGCCGGGGGTCCCCCGGGGCAGAGCAGGGGGAGAGTCAGGCATGTCTCCAAAGGGCTCCCTAGAACCGCTGGGAAGGTGGCCTTCAACCCTAGGCACCTTTGCGGCTTTCAGGTAGTTGGGCGACTAAAAATTCACTTTTGCCTGCTGTGAAATGGGACAGGTGGTTGTCAGGTTAGAGACTGTGCCCACGAAGTTTGGTTCGGCGGGCCGGGACTGACGTGGACGCGGGCCCTCCTCGGAAGCTTGAGAACCTGTGAGCCCCTCAGCTCCACGCCTCACTTTGCCTGTTTGAAAAAAGGAGTTGTTTGCGAGGAAGAGGTAAGGCTCAAAAGGTTCTAAACGAAGAGCATGCGGCCTGACGCGGAGCGCAAAGAAGCGAGCAGTGAACTGAGTCTGGTGGGACTGAGACCAGAGGCGTCTGTGTATGCGGCGGCCGCTTCGCGCCCTATTAAAGCAATCTGTTATTTACGATAATCATTTTTGTAATTATTTTGGAGTGGCTGTGACTTGATGTCTGTGGTGCCCCAGGGCGTGCCCTTACTGGACATAGATAGTTCAGGGTGCCCTTTGACACCAGTGTCGGTCCAGTGGGTGCCAGTGCCGCGAAGGGAGCGTGGCGGGCGTGAATGACCCTCCTCCTGGGTTTGCCGCAGGCCCGGGCCTTTCCACCCTACTTGATCCTGGCGGGTCTGCCACTTACTGAGGTCCCTACCGGCGCTCACGCTGTCCCGAGAGGCGGGACAAACGTCCGGCGCGTGGCGCGGAGTCTGCGAAAGCGCTCGGGGGCCTCCATCTTCTGCTCGGGAGTCCCCTCCCTGGGGCCGGAAGAGGAGTCGCAGATCTGCCCGAATCTTCCTGGCCGCCTTCTTCGGTCTGGGGTGGGGGCAGGGGCGGCGGATGACTCAGGCCTGGGGCCAGGAGCCCTGTTTCCAAAGGCACCAGCTCGCGCCTCTTTGGAAGTGGCGCGCTTTTGGGGCGCTCCCGTTGTTGGAGAGGCCTGGTCTGCGGTTTCATAGGGGCGTGGGTCCAGGGCTTCCAGGGAGTAAGTGAGTTTAGGCTCCCTAGGGGGCGGTAGAGGGGAACCCCCGACAACTTTCCACCCTCTTCTCCAGGCGGCTGCGAGGCCTCCGGGGTTCCAGAGGGGTCCCGTTCTGCGGGCGCCGGCTGTTTTGAGCGCGGCCACGCAGTCCGCGTCTTCACGTGGGCAAGGGGCGGGGACGTTGGAGGGGGGCTGTCTTGGATGCTGGAGCCTTCTGTTCCCGGCTCTCTGCTGAGCAGAAAAGTTGAAGTCAAGGAAGGGTTGAGGCTTCCTCACAAGGGCGCGCGCGTGCCTGGGTGCCGGCCCAGAAGCCGAGAGTGTGCGTATTCGGGAAGGGTCTCCTGTGCTGAGAAGACAGAGGATTTGTTGTAGCTGCTTTCCTTCCGTACAGAGGGCGCGGAGGTTGCGCTCCAGTTCGAGCGCTTACGCATTGGAAAGGGGACAGCGCCGGGGTCCAGGGAAGCTCCTTGGGAATGAATGGCCTTTGCCAAGCGGTTCCGGATCCTCTGGGTCCTTTGGGCCCAGGGAACGGCGCTGCGCGAGCCCTCAATGCCCACCCTCCTTTCGCATCCTGCGTAGACGCTCCCAGACGCGGAGGCATCTCCGTTCCTCGGGGCGGCTTTGGCCAGTGTTTCTGCGGGAAAGGAGAGCCAGGGCCTGGGATGGGGGATGAGCACCTTCTTGCCCATTCCGGGCCCCAGCGTGCAGGAGGTAAACTTGCCAGCACAGACGAGACAACTTGTTCAAGCTGCACCTCAGGCCGGGTCAGGGAGTAAAACTAAGGGCTAGAAGGCCCAGAATGTCGGACAGCCCAGCGGCACCCGTCAGGGAGTCCCAGGAGCCCGAAGGAGGCGCCGCACCCTTCCTCTGGAGAGTCTAGGACCCATCTTCCCGGACCTGTGCTCTGGAGTGCCTGCGGACCTGGGTCTAATTTCTGCTTCTGGCAGGTGTCCCCCTCCGCCGCTGCTAATACCAGGAGCTCTGCTCCTGCGGTAACTTATTTTTCCCCCAGAAGCCTGTTTCGGGACACAAGTGTCAGGGTCCTGTGTGTCTTTTTATGCACTGTTCTCCTTAGTGCAAAGCCCTGCAGATATGCTTGGCCGAAAAGTCTCAGTGGTTTCAATTTCCAGATTTTGTTCTCGCGTCCGGTCGGAAAACCACCTGGGATTTGGCTGCTGTCTAAGGCCGGGGGAAAGTTTCCCTTGGAGGACGCCTATTATTATTATTATTTTCTTTTAGGCCCACCTGGGTCTAAATAAATGCCAAAGTTCAAACGAACCCGAGAAGGAACAGCGAGGCGCAGTGGATGCCGCCATTCTGTGGATGGGAGAGTCAGGTCTACTCCAGGTGCGGACACCGTACTGATAGGCATTGATTATTGCACAATCGTATTCAGTATCAAATAGAAATAGTCTCCTCTAATCCGCTCAGAACGTTTAAATCCAGCCCAGGGAGCCAGTTGGGGCGTCCCAACAAATACGCCCTCGAGAATTAGCGATGTTCCCCTTACAATGAAAGTCAATTGCTGCATAATAACTGGGCCAAAGAATTTCGTTAGTTTGAATTCTAAAAATTAATATTGCACTTTGCTTTCAAGTTTGGGTGGCAAGTACCGAAGGGGAGAGGGAAGCAGCGTTTGTGTGGAAGGAAGTTTTGTTTTCTGCCTCAACATGTGGGACTTGGGTGTCTACCTCTCCAGTCGAGAGCTCTCTGCACGCTCTCTCTCCACTTCCTGCACCTCCTCACCTCCACCTTACCCGTGGCGCTCGGGTTTTATTTCTGCCCGGCGCTTCTTTCCCAGGGTGAGTAGAGGCTTCTGAGTGACCGGCCCGCCGGAGGCAGCTGCCGAGCCGGCGTTCCGCAGGGCAGGGCAGGGCAGGGCAGGGCCGGGCCGCTGGGCTGGTCCAGTGCGCGCGGGTTCCCCCCCGGCCTCAGCCAGCCGCAGGAGATGCCGCTTCGGGCGGCAGCGGCGAGAAGCCGCTGTCCGCAACTCCTGGGCGGGTAGGACCGTCTGCTGCCTTTGCCGCCCTTGGGGCAGACTCCCCAGGAGTGCCTTCCTCTCTCCTCCTGGCCGGGGGCCGGGACCGCGCTGTGCCCAAGGAGGGAACTGGGCGTCTCTGGCGGACTAGGGCTCCAGCTGCATGATCCCAGCTCAGACCTTAAGCCTCAGTGGGGTGTAGGTGGGATGGGATGGGATGTGTTTTTAGGAGATGAGGAGACCCCGGTTGTTGAGTCGCTCCCCAAATGCGCAGTTTCTTAACTCCAGGTGACATCCGTCTTCTTGAGGAAGGAGTGACGGCCGTTTAGGCGAAAATGGGGTGGGTTTCAGTATTTGGATCCCTTCCCCCAGCTCTGCCAATCTCAGGTGTGCTTACGGTGGAGGTGACAGAAGGAAGGCGCGTCGGGGGACCCAGGCCTCGCAGGTCTTCGGCTGTCAACTAGGCACCGCCCACTGACTCCGCTCTTCGTCCCTCACAGCGTGGGGCTCGGCGCTGCGCCAGGCCCGGGTGCAGGGCGGAGCTAGGCTGGGACTGGCTGGGGGCCGCCCCGCCTGGCGCCTGGGCCTCCGCGCCGGCCCCCGGGGAGGAGTTATGATAATTTCCTTCTCATTAAGGCGCTCGGGTCCCCCGGCTATTGCCAGGACACACAGTTCGGGCGCGGCTTTCCCCGTCCACTGGCAGCAGTCTTGACACCCGCGGCGGCAGCATCTACGCTCGCAGAGCCGCCGATGCGCGTCCAGTGACCCAGACAGCAAGGCCCGCGCGCGGCGGGGGCGGCGGCAGACGCCTGGTCACCGTGACCCCGATTTTGGATTTACCGCTTGGGGGCTGGGGGGAGCCTGGATTTAACTGGCGACTGTTTTGGGGGACGCCGGACGCCATGTTGTGGAAAATAACCGATAATGTCAAGTACGAAGAGGACTGCGAGGTGAGCTGGGGCTCCGGGGTGCAGCCCCGCCCCGCCGAGAACAGTCCGGGAGGCAGGGGCCACTGGACCGAGGTCGGGGACGAGGGCACAGGAGCCCTGGCCTCTCGGTGGAACGGGATCCACTTCTCCGGACACCCCTTAGTCCATTTCTGCGGGGCCCCTTTCCTGTACAGGGCCTTTTCCTAAATAGCCTCCCCTCGGGAACGAGGCCTGGAAAGAGAATGGCAAATCCCACCCACACAGCTTACCAGGCGCTTTCCTAAGCGGCAAACAGCCCTGCTTCCCGTTTTCTCGGAAAAGTGCCCCGTCTGCAACCCTCAGACGTGGCTTTTACGCACGAAGTCTCCGTCCAAAGGGGTCAGATGAGGCTACCTGCCAGGGACACCTTGGCGGACACTCCTCCAAGGCCGGCTCGTCACCTGCCCCGCTACCTCCTCGGGGAAGCACGAAAACAACCGAAGTTTGGCTTTCAAAAGAAGTGGGGGCTGGGGAGTCGGGGGGGGGTGCCCGAGGCCAGATGGGGCCGTAAGCGCTCGCGAGTGCTCCAGCCTGTCGGACAGGTTGAGCTAGAGTTTCGGAGAGTGGGAGGGAAGGAGGCGGCGAGCGGGAAGAGGAAGAAGACGCAGGCAGCGCTAGGCGAGCTCCGGGGCGCTGGGAGCGCGGAGCTCGGGCCACGGACTCGCGGGAGTTCACTGCGCCTCCGGGCCCTGGAGGGGCTGCCCCTGCCCGCAGGCCCGGGCGCTTCCGCCAGGAGGCGACAGCACCATGTTCCTCCAGGTTCCCGGCGCCCCGAGACCCCTGGGCAGATGGGGACGCATCCTTTAGAAACTAAGTCGGGCCGCCCAGGGGCGAGGGAACGTGTGCGGGGAAGGCTGCCCAATTTCCAGGGTCCTTCATGCCCCCTCTGCGCCCCGACGTGCGAGAACGCTGCCCTTGGCAGTGTAGGGCGCCCCCACTTATTACTCCCCTCGGCTGGGCCTGGCCAGCAGGGAGGGCCGCCCTGTGCGCGCGCTCCGTCTTCACTCCCTAGGGCGGCGCAGGATGGCGGGCCCTGCTTTGCGAGCGCCGCCCGCCCGGAGGTCTTTGTCCCGAGGGCGTGGAAGGGAGGGTCCCAGGGGCGGGGGAGGTGCGCATTTCCCGCGCCGCGCGCTCTATCCGCGCCTGCCGCGCTGCCACCTCCTGCAGTCCCTGCGCCATGGGCGGGCTCCACGAGATCGCTCTGCACCGGGCGTCCGGCTCCTTCGCCCCGGGCTCTGGCTCCTTCGCCCCGGGCTCTGGCCCCCGCCTTTTCTGGCCCAAGACCCAGGGTTCGGACTTGGCGCCTCCGAGCGCCTCGGGTTTCGGAGCAGCGCCTAGACCTTCGCCGCCGGGCTTTGAGAACTCGTTCCCCCAGGTCTTTTCACCAGACTCTCCTCCCTCCGCGCACTCTTTGCTTACAACGAAATCCTCGGGGCGCATTGCCCCCGGGTACCTTCCGACCTTGGGCAAGCCCCGCGGGGCCGGGTGGGGTTGGTCCTCTGGGGCCCTCCGCGCAGCCCGGCGATGCCGGCCAGTTCGCAGTAGCGGGGTTTCGCACTAACGGGGTCTCCTGTTTTTTTTTTTCCTTCCAGGATCGCCACGACGGGAGCAGCAATGGGAATCCGCGAGTCCCCCACCTCTCCTCCGCCGGGCAGCACCTCTACAGCCCCGCGCCACCCCTCTCCCACACTGGAGTCGCCGAATATCAGCCGCCACCTTACTTTCCCCCTCCCTACCAGCAGCTGGCCTACTCCCAGTCTGCCGACCCCTACTCGCATCTGGGGGAAGCGTACGCCGCCGCCATCAACCCCCTGCACCAGCCGGCGCCCACAGGCAGCCAGCAGCAGGCCTGGCCCGGCCGCCAGAGCCAGGAGGGAGCGGGGCTGCCCTCGCACCACGGGCGCCCGGCCGGCCTGCTGCCCCACCTCTCCGGGCTGGAGGCGGGCGCAGTGAGCGCCCGCAGGGATGCCTACCGCCGCTCCGACCTGCTGCTACCGCACGCACACGCCCTGGATGCCGCGGGCCTGGCCGAGAACCTGGGGCTCCACGACATGCCTCACCAGATGGACGAGGTGCAGGTGAGCGGCGCTGCGGCTCCTGCCCGGATCTGTTCGCACTACGGCCTTCTGCCCCAACCCCGCACCCCTCTAGGCTCCCCCGAACTTAAGGGAATTTTGTCCTCTCTCCCCCAGAATGTCGACGACCAGCACCTGTTGCTGCACGATCAGACAGTCATTCGCAAAGGTAAATAGCAAGGTGGCATCGTCTTCCTCTGGTCACACGATCTGGGCTTATGAAGTTGACTGGCAAGGTTGGGGACATTTGGTGGCCAACGTGGGACATTTGTGGTAGAAGGGACTGAAGGGGATTCATGGAAGCTAGATTTTAGGAGTGAGAGAAGGGGATTTCCCTCCGACCTCCTAGGAGCTCTCTCTTCATCTCCGGAGTTGTTACTGCCTAGTTTTTTTTCTTTGAAAAATGCCCTTGCATTCCAGTGGGTGTTTCACAATGTGAGAGAAAGTCTTCCAGAGCGAGCGAACACTGATTTAATTTGAAAAACAACAACAAAAAAGTCACAGGCACACCTTCGTTGAGTGGCTGGTTCTGTAACGATTTTAATTGTTGAATAAGTTGTGATTTTATTTTTGATTTCAAACACGTGTATGGAAAACCTCCTTAATTCTGACCTGCAAGAAAAGTTTTGAAGCGATTTGGCCTACCAAAATGAATACCTCTAAAAGGAAAAGAGCTTGGAATGATCTGTCAGAGGGAGGGTTTTGCAGGATGGGGGAGGAGGGGATTTGGAAAATTGGATTACTTGGTGAGTGAGTGGTTTATGAAATTAAGTTACTTAACTGACAAGATTACCAGGATTACCATTTTGACTGTTTTGGGAAATAGAGTAGGCCTAAACTGAAGGTAGTTTCAGTCTGTTACTTGAACTGCTTAAATGGATTGAGGATGGAGGAAAAATGGATTTTAAAGAAAAACTCAGAAAAGACTACAAATTTTCAGTAAACTGAGAATGTATTAGTTTGGATGATTAAATTTACTGTGATCAACTGCCCTGAAAAATTTTGGCAAAGAATCTTAATGTGTCCTGTGATTTTGGTTGTTCTTGAGTGGGGAAAAAAACTCACCGTTTATTTAGTATTGAAGCAGTCTTCTGAAAACAAGTCTTCTAATTAAATAGTTTTCAGCAGCTGCTAGGAAAAAAAAAAAGAAAGAAACCCTCCAAGCTTGGGATCTTCACTAATTAACTTCCAAAGGTGTTAACTTGTGAATTTCAGATTAGATTTGTCTCTGAAGTAGGGGGCTTTTTAAAAAAGTCAGCCATGGCCAGGTGCAGTGGCTGACGCCTCTAATCCCAGCACTTTGGGAGGCCAAGGCAGGCAGATCACTTGAGGTCAGGAGTTTGAGACCAGCCTGGCTAACATGGTGAAACCCCATCTCTACTAAAACAAAAAATTAGCTGGATGTAGTGGTGGGCGCCTGCTGGAGAATCACTTGAGCCCGCAGGCTGAGGCTGCAGTGAGCAGAGATCACACCACTGCACTCCAGCCTGGGCCACAGAGTGAGACTCTTTTTTTTTTTTTAAATAAAGTCAGCCTGCAGTTGATCGTGGGGTGTGCAACGATGCTTGTCTAAAGATCACTTTCAGCTTTGGTTAGTGGTTTTGAAAAGGTCTCTTTTGCTCAGAGAGAGCTTTTGTGACTGTCAGCTCTGACCTTCATTCACAGGTCCCATTTCCATGACCAAGAACCCTCTGAGCCTCCCCTGTCAGAAGGAGCTGGTGGGGGCCGTAATGAACCCCACCGAGGTCTTCTGCTCAGTCCCTGGAAGATTGTCCCTCCTCAGCTCTACGTCTAAATACAAAGTGACAGTGGCCGAAGTACAGCGGCGACTGTCCCCACCTGAATGCTTAAATGCCTCGTTACTGGGAGGTGTTCTCAGAAGGTACTTGGGGCACAATTCTAGGCATGGTGGTTGGGTAGTTGAAGGTGAGTGTATCAGAGGCCCAGGAGGTATTTTTAACATTTATGTGAGTTTATGCCTACCACTGAATTCTAATCGGGTTAGAGTTTTTAGTACATTTCTTCTCTTTTAGAAAGTGCCAAATGTGGGAAGAAGTGCTAAAACGACGCTCACAAATTGTCATTTGGTTAGAATTTGATCCCATGTATGAAGTGATAGCATCTGTATTGAGGGGAGGTGGGGAACACCCTGGGTTTGTTCCCCAGGGGGTTTCTGTGGGGCTGTTGTAGTTTCACAAGTGAAAATTTATCTGCTCCCATACAGTTTGAAATATTCTGGGATGCAAAGTTTGATGTTAGGAAAGATTGATTTTGTATCTTACGGGGACTAATTAAAAGAGGACCTTGCTATCACTTTTCATTATGGTTCACGTGATGTAGATGGTCTTTGACGGATTTCAGCTTTGACAGCAGCACTTTAGGAGTTTAGAATTTTTAAAGTGCATGTTCTTTTTTTTGAGAGTAGCCAGAGTCAATTTTTCTTTTTCTTAGAGCCAAGTCGAAAAATGGAGGCCGGTCCTTGCGGGAGAAGTTGGACAAGATTGGGTTGAATCTTCCGGCTGGGAGACGGAAAGCCGCTCATGTGACTCTCCTGACATCCTTAGTAGAAGGTCAGTGGGGCTTTGTTTTTGGTTTGTGATGTTTTTAATTTGTGCCTGTGTCTTTAATATTTCTTGCAGAAAAAATGGAAAACAAGTCTTAAAACTTGGTTGCAAGTAGAGATGAAAGCAATTGGAATTGTTTTCTAAGTTTATTGGAATGAATCACAGTTAATTTTATCAAATAAGTTAACATTTAAGTATCTGGCTGCTCAGGTAGGCTCTTCTGTATTCCTCAGAGAATCAATGTAGGAAAGAAACTGGTTGGTTTTCCTGACCTAAGAAACCACACTCTAGGGGTGTCGGCATTTCCTGTTAAATGAACCAGTTTTTTTGAAAGATAACAGCTGATCATTTGGTACACCTTGAATAAAAGCTGGTTACTTACTGGTGAGCAGAAGTACTGCTTCTGTTTTTTGTAGCTGTGGGTTATTTTGTAGCTGGGGATTGTGGTCAGTGAAGAGAACCTCTTGTATACAGTACGACTGGCCCGATTCACAACTCTATTCTTTCCTCCCATCCAAAGAAAAAAACTAATTGAACCCCTGGCCCACGCACAAGTTCCTCTCGCCAGTGCTAAGATAGTAGGACATAGCATTTCAGTTTCTTGAACGGGGGGCCCCTTTACCCCAACCTGGACAGTAGCCAAGAATGCAACACAACCTTTAAAAGGAGCTGAAGGGAAAGTAAAATAATTTTTTAAAAACAAAACAAAGCACGTTGTTACTGCTCCCAGGAAGAGTTGGACGCTGAGAGAGGCTTAGGGCTCTCACTATGGGCAGGGGAAGCCAAGGAGAAATGGGCTCCCCGTGGTAGTACCCTCTTTTGAAGACTTTCTTTCCTTGCTCTGATGGCGTGACCGTGGTGCTCAAAGAGACTTGGCAGAGTCCCTGCTCTACCTTTTACGAGTGCCTTTGGAGGTCAGGGCAAGGAGAAAGGAACTGCCTGTCTGAGAACAGCTGTCCTGCCTGTAGAATCGGCGGTTCTGCTGGGGTTTCTTGCTAGCCAGGCAGGGTGATTGAATAAGAAAGTGTGTTCCAGAACAATGGCCCTCCAAGGCTGCTTCAGTCAACCCAGGGGGCACCTCCACCATCTGGGTTTTTGCAAAGCTCAGCAGTCCTGCACCCTGGAGCCAGGGAAGGTACCTCTTGGGTGGGAGATAACTCTTGGTTGCCTCCCTTAGCTCTTGCACTGACTCGGACAGGGAAAAGGGTGCTCCAAGTTGGGTTTTAGGAAGCACATCCCTCCCATCTTTTTAAAAAGAAACATTCTAGAGATCTGCCCTTCAGTAAAAAGGCACTATTAAAAAAAAGTAAGGTGTCAGATGTTGTCGCTGTTTTATAGAGAAGTGACTAGTTTGCTTTTGTCAAACATGTTTATAGCCCTTAAATTTTCCTACTTCCCCAAAATGATACTACTTAATATAAAGAGAAAACATGGGTATGTTTGATTATCTGTTGAGCAGAGGACTGGTAAACGTTTTTCAAGTTTACTCATCTCAGTATCCATGGGGCACTGGTTCCAGGTCCCATACCAAAACCTGAGGATGTTCAAAATGTTATATCTGTATATAACCTACACACATCCTTCCATATAGTTGAAATCATCTCTACAACACTTACTTATAATACCTAATACTATGTAAATGCTATGTAAATAGTTGTCACATTGTATTGCTCAGGGAATAATGGCAAAAGTCTGTGTATGTTCAGTACAGACACAACCATTCATTATTTCCCCCCTGAATCTTTTCAGTCTGAGTTTAGATGAATACAGATTCAGAACCCACGGATACAGAGGGCTGACTTGACTGTGCAGTTAGAAGTTTCAGGGTCTTTTCTGCTCACGTTGTGTGATCTCCACCCTCTATTCCTGGGGTGGAGGACCTACTGAGAATCCCTAGAAAGTTCTTCCTACCAGCTGAGTTGTCTGCCCTGTATATGATTTCATTCTTGCATGCAATGTGTGACTGGTAGACAATGTATACTAGAAAGAGAGAAAATGGGGGCTGGGTGCTGTGGCTCCTGTCTGTAATCCCTGGCATGAGCCATTGGTTGAGACCAGGAGCTCAAGCCCAGTCTGACCAATGTGGCAAAATGCTGTATCTACTAAAAATACAAATATTAGCTGGGTATGGTGGTGTATGCCTGTAATCCCAGTTATTCGGGGCCTGAGGCACGAGAATTGCTTGAATCCCGGAGGTGGAGGTTGCAGTGAGCAGAGATCGGGCCACTGCACTCCAGCCTGGGCAACAGAGCGAGACTCCGTGTCAAAAAAAAAAAAAAGAGAGGAAAAGGGCAGTTTGGCCTCAGTGACCACAGCCATCCTAAAAGCTGTTGCTGATTATTCTAGGTGAAGCTGTTCATTTGGCTAGGGACTTTGCCTATGTCTGTGAAGCCGAATTTCCTAGTAAACCAGTGGCAGAATATTTAACCAGACCTCATCTCGGAGGACGAAATGAGATGGCAGCTAGGAAGAACATGCTGTTGGCGGCCCAGTAAGTATCTGAACTTGAATTTGATGATGACTCAATGCTCTAGACCGTTGAGGTTGAGAAGATTCCCCCTCCACAGTTCCGACGGTTCAACAGAGAAATATTCTTGAAATAAATTAGGGCGGAGCAAAAGAAAATGGCGAGGAAGCTTCTTTTACAAAGTCAAATACGAACTTTTTGTATGATTTAGAAGAGTGCATGACTCAGCCATGAGTACTTTTGAGCTGCTTAGTTATTCAGCTCAAAGTAGTTGAGCTGCCCTTTTCATTATTGTGTTTGCATATCTTACAAAAATGTGTTGAAAACCTGATTTGTTTTGTCACAACCAGTAAAGAGAGATTGTGTGCCTTCTACCTCCTGATAGCAAGACTTTTGTCTTTCAAATGTAAAGATCAGGGTGGATTTGTAGATGTGGGCAAATTAACTGTCTCAAAAACGACTTATGCAGCTGTGGATTTTCTCATAGAAACCAACAGTAAGTTGATTTTAAAATGATGGTAAATGAAGCAGAACTAGTCGAGCCAGGAAATGGGGTAAAATAGAGCTCAGTGAACCAGGCTGTGTCAGGAGTCAGAGTTTCAGGGGGATGCTTCCTTCTCCCGGTTCCTCACGGAATTTGTTTATTGGAACCAACTTGTACCAAGGTAAACTCATGGGTTGGAATCCAGGCCCCATTACTTTTACCAGTCCTGGTGACCTTGGCCAGTTAGCTGGGGTTAAGTTAATCCTGTTGTCTTTTCTAATTGCAGTGAGGATTAAATAAGATAGTGCTTTAAAACAGCTTAACTCAGAGCCTGGCGCAGAATAGTTGCTAAGCGCAGCAGTTGGCTATTAGTATTAAATTCTCCTTCCTCGGTTGAAGCAGTTGTGCTTGCCTCCCAGGCGCCAGCCTCAGGGTAGTTGGTTCTATGCTCTTGACCTGTAAGGAGCTAGATGGAACTCACCGAGTCAACTGACTGTCTTCACAGGCAGCTGTGTAAGGAATTCACAGAACTTCTCAGCCAAGACCGGACACCCCACGGGACCAGCAGGCTCGCCCCAGTCTTGGAGACGAACATACAGAACTGCTTGTCTCATTTCAGCTTGATTACCCACGGGTTTGGCAGCCAGGCCATCTGTGCCGCGGTGTCTGCCCTGCAGAACTACATCAAAGAAGCCCTGATTGTCATAGACAAATCCTACATGAACCCTGGAGACCAGAGTCCAGCTGATTCTAACAAAACCCTGGAGAAAATGGAGAAGCACAGGAAATAAAATTGGGACAAAGAAAGGTTCGGAGAGTAGGGAAGGAACAGGACTGCAAAAATCCTTCTCCACCGCACAGACTGGGAACCCCTCTTGACCTGGGGGAAGAGTTTGTTACCTACCTTACTATTTAAAGGGCCTTCACTGGTTCTGGATCATCCGCCCCTGGATTCCTTAGTTGTTTCTCTAGCGCTGAGCTATCTCCTAACTTTGGACCTATTATCAGAAGGTGACAAGTACTGGCTCTTTATTCGTTAAGCTTTTTTTTTTTTTGAACCCCATTCTTTCCTTCTCTGAAAGTGGTGCTACGAGTTTTAGAATTTTTAAAATACATTCCGTGGGCCAACAGACCCACACACTTAGCCATTGAAATGTCAAATTGATGTGCTCTAGATCAACAGATCAACAATACCTTTCTTTTCAGTGTTAAGGTAATGGCTGGTTTTTGTGTCCGCTAAATATTTACCTTGAAAAAAAACAAAAGTGTGTATCTAGCTTCTTCAGAGATCAAGTCCTCTGGTAGGAGGCAAAGGTTCTATCTGCTTAGCAACTAGTTAATAGGTGGTATCTGACACACTCTAAACCCCGTGTTGAAAAGGGGGCCTTCTGGTTTTAGGAAACTTGTAGAAACGAAGCCTGCTGATTGATTTTTTTTCCTTTTCTTATTTTTAACTTTGAAAGTTAACTCTTCAAATGGGAGACTCTTTGAAATGACATGTTCCTTTAAGGTACTGAAGCTTTATTTGCATATTTATTTCAGATGTTTCGAGTAAACTTGAAAAGGGTAGGCACGAAGCAATTTGTTGCTGCTTGTCACCCCCAAGTCCCCGTGGAGGTTCTGTATTTTAAGAAACGGTGTGTTGAGTGTACAGATTTTATTTATGCATAACTTAATGGGGTCTGTAAATACTGGTGCACTTCTTACAACTTTTTTGAGACGTGGGATCCAATTTTAATATTAACTTTTAATGGTGATGGGGTAATCTATAACATCGTAAGGTTTTATTCATATATATACAGGGTATTAAGAATTAAGAGGATGCTGGGCTCTGTTCTTGGCTTGGAAGATTCTATTTAATTGAAACTCTCTGTTCAGAAAGCAATAACTTTGTCTTGTTCCTGTTGGGCTGAACCCTAAGGTGAGTGTGCAGTACAGTGTGTGTGGGTGAAATGGAGATTTGGAATCGAACTCTCTGCCTGTAAATGTTCTCCAAATAATTGTTGTGTGTATGATATGTGTATAATAAAAGTATTCTTCTTAGAATCTGAAAGTCTGGCTATAGGGTTTTTTTTTTTTTTTTTTTTTTTTTAAGTCTTTCGGGTGAATGGAATTAGGGCAGAGCTGATTTATGGCTTGACTGTGGCTCAGTTAATGCCCTGAGCAGGCAAGTTTCGTGTGCTGTTGGGGAGGAACCTGAAGTTTCATTTTTTCTCCCTAGTGAGACTGTTCAGCTACCCCAGGTCTTACGCTGTCATCAGTGTCTCTCAACTGCAGATGGATAGAATCATCCTCCCCACCCCGGAGGTGTTGGGAAATGTCTGAGGGACAGTTCATTGACATTAAGAGGGGCCAATGTTTTGGGAACAATGTCTCGTGGAAGGTTACTGTATTGAGGACAGGTACACTGACATACTCTACTCAGCATACTGTACAGTGGTCAAGAACGGAAGTGAAATTATTATGGGTGTTCTTGGGCAGATGTTTGTTTTTTTTTTTTTTTTTTTTTTTTTAAGTCTTTCGGGTGAATGGAATTAGGGCAGAGCTGATTTATGGCTTGACCGTGGCTCAGTTAATGCCCTGAGCAGGCAAGTTTCGTGTGCTGTTGGGGAGGAACCTGAAGTTTCATTTTTTCTCCCTAGTGAGACTGTTCAGCTACCCCAGGTCTTACGCTGTCATCAGTGTCTCTCAACTGCAGATGGATAGAATCATCCTCCCCACCCCGGAGGTGTTGGGAAATGTCTGAGGGACAGTTCACTGACATTAAGAGGGGCCAATGTTTTGGGAACAATGTCTCGTGGAAGGTTACTGTATTGAGGACAGGTACACTGACATACTCTACTCAGCATACTGTACAGTGGTCAAGAACGGAAGTGAAATGATTATGGGTGTTCTTTGGGCAGATGTTTGTTTGTTTTTTTTTTTTTTTATAAGATGAAGTCTCGCTCTTGTCCCCCAGGCTGGAGTGCAATGGCATAATCTCGGCTCACTGCAACCTCCACCTCCCGGGTTCAAGCGATTCTCCTGCCTCAGCCTCCCGAGTAGCTGGGATTACAGGTGCATACCACCACACCTGGCTAATTTTTGTATTTTAAGTAGAGACAGGGTTTCACCGTGTTGGTCAGGCTGGTCTCGAACTCCTGACCTCAGGTGATCCGCTCAACTTGGCCTCCCAAAGTGCTGGGATTACAGGCGTGAGCCACTGCGCCGGGCTAGGCAGGTGTTTCTTAGGAGGACTTGGCATTCAGTCGAATGCAAGCAGTGGAAGTGTAGCATGCCAGTGTTTTCCATTCATCTAAGTTCTCATTGGAAATGAGATCGTGCTCATCCACCCAAGACATCCTCTTCATTTCGTCTGCCTGCAGGGGAAACCAGAGATTGAGTCTTTGTGCTACTCGGGGAGCAGAGGAGTCTGGCAGGGGTTATGTACTTGCTGGATGTTTGTGATGCACACTGCAGGTACTTGATCTCGAGTTGAAGCAGCCTGGCATCTCCTCCAGGAAGTGATGTGTTTAGAGTTTGCCATGTGTGGCCTGGCTTCAAAGGAACTGGGAGCCATAGGATTTTCCCCATTGGATAAGGCCATTGCTTCAATGCCAGTTTTATAATCTTTAATTCATAATTCTCTACCAAATGCCCAACGATTCCTGACTTAATGTTGGCATTGGATGTTATTAAGTAACTTAAACTCTGCCAACCCAATGCTTTGCTCTTGGCATCTTGTCCTTGGCCACCAAGCATTCCCATTAAGTTGGATTTATCTGGTTGATATGACAAGATCACAATTGCTTTGCTTTGGAGCGGTGAAAAGAGATCTTAGGTTGGCAGTTATCTCTTAATCAAGGCTTGAAATGTTGAGTGTTAAGAGGAAGTTATGGGGGCAAAGGGCTGAAGGAAAAAGGGCTATTCTGTTACCAGCATCTTAACTTGCTTTTGGACCAGAGTCTGGCTTTTAGGAGCTGTGCTGAATTGCAATGCAGTCAGGGTTCTGGAAACGCCCCAAAGTCAACCAAGGATTGAAGGGAATCAAAGCAGTGCTTCTTTTTTTTTTTGAGATGGAGTCTCTCGCTCTGTTGCCCAGGCTGGAGTGCAGTGGCTCGATCTTGGCTCACTGCAAGCTCTGCCTCCCGGGTTCATGCCATTCTCCTGCCTCAGCCTCCTGAGTAGCTGGGACTACAGGCACCCGCCACCACGCCTGGCTAATTTTTTTTGTATTTTTAATAGAGACAGGGTTCCACCCTGTTAGCCAGGATGGTCTCGATCTCCTGACCTCGTGATCCACCTGCCTCGGCCTCCCAAAGTGCTGGGATTACAGGTGTGAGCCACCACGCCCGCCCAAGCAGTGCTTCTTACTTGCTGGGTTCTTTCTCTGCATCCCCACTGGAAGTCTGGGGACTGCCACTGAGCTCTTAAGTCTGATGCACGATAATGAGTTTTTCTTCCCAACACCTGAGCTGATGCTGTGGCCAAAAACCAGGTCCCCTCAAGAGGATCCTACTGAAACATTAGCTCCCTTGCAGATTTTTTTTTTTTTTTTTTTTGAGATGGAGTCTCCCTCTGTTGCCCAGGCTGGAGTGCAATGGCGCGATCTCAGCTCACTATGAGCTCCGCCTCCCGGGTTCACACCATTCTCCTGCCTCAGCCTCCCGAGTAGCTGGGACTACAGTCGCCCGCCACCACACCCAGCTAATTTTTTGTATTTTTTACTAGAGGCGGGGTTTCACCATGTTAGCCAGGATGGTCTCCATCTCGTGATCCACCTGCCTCGGCCTCCCAAAGTACTGGGATTACAGGCGTGAGCCACCGTGCCCAGCCCTCCCTTGCAGATTTTTCTGGAAACTCTTGCTTACTTGGGAAAGAAGGGTACAGTGCCCTTTGGCATTAGGTTGGTGGACCCTCGCTTCTCGTGGCCCAGGGTGGGTTTTATTTCAAGCCCCAAGTTAGTGGGAATCACCTTCCCTTTTCCCCCTGCTCTGTGCTGTTGTGGCACACTGGCTGTGGAGGCACATGATATCACTGATGTCTTGGTCCTCTGACAAGAAATGAAGATACACTTCCTTTTTTTCCCTGGTTGCACTGAAAGAAACCCCATCAGTTGTCTGAAGGTATATACTGCCTAGAATTCCACTTATGTGAGAGACTCTGTCCTGTTGGCGGGATTGCCCATCTGTTGACTGGGTACTTTGGCCATCTGGGTACCTGGCACTTGGAAGGTGCTCTGGGCCCTGCAGATAGGGGCACCTAGAGATTTCCTGAAAGGGCAGAGAGTGTTTTCAATAGGAGTTCTTGGTTGTCTTACCTTCCATGTGTGCACAATTTAAGTTGTGGGTTAGAAAAGGGATGACTGGTCTGTTTCTCATTGAAATGATTCCATGCAATGGCCGTCATTCTTTTATTTTGGGGGGTCTAGTGTCAGTAAGCTCTGAGACCAAAGGTTCTTATATTTGAATGTTAAAAAACAAAACAAGGTAGGGTCATGGGTGGGTGAGAAGCAAAGAGAAACTTCTCTGATGATTTGGCAGTGGTTGGGTTTCTGGAGCCCATCGAGATTCCCTGGGGAAACGTTGGCTGCTGTGCATTATTAAGGAGGTTGCTGTTACTTCCTAGGACTTCTGAGTGTTTGCCAGTCTTTTCCTTTTGCAAGCTGGTAGGGGGTGTCATGGAGTGGCAGTTTAATTTGCCTTCCTTAGCAAGTAGGTGAAGAACCTGGAAGCAGCTGCTGTTGCCACAAAGGGGAAGAACAGCCCTGAGATTCTTTTGCTTGTGTTTGACAGGTGATGGAGTGAAGCCGGGACCCTTAGCAAAGTCCTCCCTGGCCAGCTGAGCTCAGTGGGCAGTACAAGTTTTCCCCTTGTTTAGAGATAAAGGGTTTGCTTTTGGCATTTTGATGTTGCAACACTTGGATACGCTCTTCCCAGGAGTAGATCTTGCTCTTGGATGATAATGGTAATTTTTTTTTTTTTTCCTGAGATGGAGTTTCACCCTTGTTGCCCAGGCTAGAGTGCAATGGCACAATCTTGGCTCACTGCAACCTCTGCCTCCTGGGTTCAAGCGATTCTCCTGCATCAACCTCCCAAGTAGCTGGGATTACAGGCATGCACTACCATGCCCAGCTAATTTTTGTATTTTGAGTAGAGACAGGGTTTCACCATGTTCCTCAGGTTGGTCTTGAACTCCTGACCTCAGGTGGTCTGCCCTTCTTGGCCTCCCAAAGTGTTGGGATTACAGATGTGAGCCACTGCATCCAGCTGATAATGGTAATTGTTGACTTAACTTTTTCAGATCTCAGTATACCGTGGGTTTCTCTTCCATATTAGTAGTCCTCATTTGCTTTTCTGAAATCTACAGGTCACCACCCTGGGAGGCTTGATGATGCTTGGAGCCATCAAAACCTCACCCCTCCCAGGTTTGCCAGTACAGACTGCTATCATGCGCAAGGTCCATATTGATACAAGGCAGACCATACCTTGAAGGTCTCTGTCTGCTAGTAACATGGAACATGATCTTCTGCAGAAACAAACTTGACCTTTAGGCTTTACAAAAAGTAACTCTTATGTTAGAGCCCATAGTTGCATGGAACGCTCAATTATTTTTGGCACAGACATAAAAGCTGTAATTTCCTGGCTTCTTTTGGATAACATCTAGATGGGGGAAATGGGTAGAAGAAAAGCATGGAAACCAAATAGAATTGAAAGGCATAATTCCAGGGTCCTGTCCAAGGAATGTTTACGAAGTCAAATCTGTGTGTGTGTGTGTGTGTGTGTGTGTGTGTGTTTTAAGACACATGTAGTGTTACTGTGGCTTCTCAACATTTTCCAGGAAGATCTTAGCCTTTGGGAGTGATGCTCCGTAAGAGAATGTGAACGTGGGTGAGTTGAAGAGACACCTTGGCATCTGGCCTTTGCTGAGGCTGGAAAGCATTTGGGACTTCATAGTTGTTGTGGGTTGAATGCTGCCCCCAAAAGATTTGTTCAAGTCCTAAATTCCCAGTACCTCAGAATGTGACCTTATTTGGAAATAGGGTTGGTGCAGGTAATTTAAGCCAAGGTCATACTAGAGTAGGGTAGGCCTTAATCCAGTAAGACATGTTCATATAAGAAGAGAATAAGAGCCTGGGCGCGGTGGCTCACGCCTGTAATCCCAGCAATTTAGGAGGCTGAGGTGGGCGTATCACCTGAGGTCAGGAGTTCAAGACCAACCCGGCTAACATGGTGAAACCCCGTCTCTACTCAAAATACAAAAATTAGCTGGGCGTGATGGTGAGTGCCTAATCCTAGCTACTTGGGAGGCTGAGGTGGGAGAATCACTTGAACCCGGGAGGTGGAGGTTGCAGTGAGCTGAGATTGTGCCATTGCACTCCAGCCTAGGCAACAAGAGTGAAATTCCAACTAAAAAAAAAAACAAAAAAAAAAACAACAAAAAAACCCGGGTGTGGTGGCTCATGCCTGTAATCCCAGCACTTTGGGAGGCCGAGGCGGGCGGATCACGAGGTCAGGAGATCGAGACCATCCTGGCTAACGCAGTGAAACCCCTTCTCTACTAAAAATACAAAAAGTTAGCCGGGCGTGGTGGCGGCCGCCTGTAGTCCCAGCTACTCGGGAGGCTGAGGCAGGAGAATGGCGTGAACCTGGGAGGCAGAGCTTGCAGTGAGCCAAGATTGCACCACTGCACTCTAGCCTGGGTGACAGAGTGAGACTCCATCTCAAAAAAAAAAAAAAAAGAGAGACAACACAGATGGGATAATGCTGTGTGACCAGGGAAGTGGAGAGTGGAGGGATGCAGCTAAAAACCCGAACATTAAGGATTGCCGGCTACCACCAGAAGCTGAAAGAAGCAAGGAAGGATTCTCCCCTGCAGATATCAGAAGGAGCACAGCGCTGCTAATTTTAAAATTTTGTGTACAGACAGCATTTCTCCATATTGCTCAGGCTGGTTTTGAACTAACTCCTGGGCTCAAGTGATCCACCTGCCTCTGCCTCCCAAAGTGCTGGGATTAAAGGCGTGAGCCACCACACCCGGTCTGCTTGTTTCTTTTAACTGGGTTCTTCAAGGTATCCCCTCCAAACAGTGACTGCTAAACCTATCAGGTCATCAGAAGTGTGTGGAAGGATTAATATTGATGCCCTTGTGTGGCCTTTGACTTAGTGAATCAGGAACTCTGGGTTTAGGATCCAGGAATCTGTATTTTAAAAACAGACTTGGTGATCTTGACCATGAGCTGAGTTTAGGGACCACTGCCTTCCATCTTCTAGTTCAAAAATGTTACTGAGTCACATCCATTCTGGAGAGGGGTGTAACTTGCTCTGTGTCCCCAGCATCTTCTCCAGGGAATGTTCTACTCTTGGGCTCCTACTGCACCCAATGGACACCAAGCAGTTGGGACACTGTGGTTCAAGGCCAGCTTGGGGAAGATAAGGAGACTGTCTCTACAAAAAGATAAAAAAAAAATTAGGCTTGGTGGTGCTTGCCTGTAGCCCTAGCCACTTAGGAGGCTGAGGTGAAAGGATCCCTTGAGCCCAGGAGGTTGAGGCTGCATCAAGCTGTGATGGTGCCACTGCACTCCAGCCTGGGTAACAGAGCGAGACCCTCTCTCAAAAACAGTCTGGGCCGGGTGCGGTGGCTCACGCCTGTAATCCCAGCACTTTGGGGAGGCCAAGGTGGGCGGATCACAAGGTTGGGAGATCGAGACCGTCCTGGCTAACACAGTGAAACCCTGTCTCTACTAAAAAAAAAAAAAAAAAAAAAAAAATACAAAAAATTAGCTGGGCGTTGTGGCGGTCACCTTTAGTCCCAGCTACTCGGGAGCTGAGGCAGGAGAATGGCTTGAACCTGGGAGGCAGAGCTTGCTCCAGCCTGGAGCCTGGGTGACAGAGCAAGACTCCGTCTAAAAAAACAAACAAACAAAAAAAACACAAAAAAACCCAAACAGTCTGGCTTTTTCAGTAGACCCTAAGCTCATGAGGGCCGGGACCATGTCTGTCTTGTGCTTGAGGGTCTCTCCATGCACTAACTAGCTCAATGCCCAGTAAACACCCACATTGAATCATACAGCTGAGCTGGGGCTATGGGGTGGGGTTTATGGGCAGTTCCTTTTCCAGAGCCTCTTCAGGGCTCAGGGCCATGTGTGGATCTGGGGCCGACCCACCGGAAGGAATTTCACCTCGGCCTCCCCAAGTGCTGGGATTACAGGCTTTAACTCCTGCACCCTGACCCTTCATGTATTTTTAGGCTGCTATCCTGCTTCCTTCAAACCTCTCATCTTCTCCAAACTTAGGATCTCCAGGTCTTTCAGTGAGTCCTTCTGTGCCTTGGTTTCTAGAATCTGTTCCTCTTAACAAATGGTTGGAGAAAATAAAAATAAATGTTCCACATGGGAACACACACACAAACTTGAGCCAAAGCCGGAAGATGAGAGGGCATGCAGTGCAGATACTTAAGGAGGGAATCCCAGAGAGGGAGCAGCATGTGCAAAGGCCCTGAGGTGGGGTGTGCTGGGTATTTTCATGGGAGAGCAGAGAGGACCCTGTGGCTGGAGTGGGGAGGGTGGGGTGAACAGCAGATGTGGGGAGCACACAGACTCTGGATCTTACCCCCAGGGACATGGGGAAGCCAGTGGGATTTGGGCCACAGAAACTTCCAAATCTTGTGTTTTGAAAGGAGCACTCAGCTGCTGGATGCTGAATAGACTGGGTTGTGTGTGTGTAATTCCAGCTCCGTCCATTTCTCTCGAGCACTAAGCACAACTTTCTCTATACTTCTTCACTTTGGAGGGGCAAGGATGGGTGAAGTCTTGCTGGTTGTGTTTCCATTTATTCAACAAATGTTTGTTGAATACCTCCTCGAGGCTGGGCTCTGTTCTAAGCATGGGGGCATAGATGTGAACTGGGTAGAGTCTGGCCCTGCTGGCAGGGAGCTCGGTCTAGTGGTGGAGCCAGACGATAAAGAGCATTTTATTTTATTTTATTTATTGAGACGGGGTCTTGCACTGTTGCCCAGGCTAGAGTGCAATGGCATGATCTTAGCTTACTGCAACCTCTGCCTCCCGGGTTCAAGTGATTCTCCTGCCTCAGCTTCCCGAGTAGCTGGGATTAAAGGCGCCTGCCACCACGCCCGGCTAATATTTTGTATTTTTGGTAGAGACGGGGTTTCACCATGTTGGCCAGGCTGGGTCTCGAACTCTTTACCTCAGGTGATCCACCTACCTTGGCCTCCCTAAGTGCTGGGATTACAGGTGTGAGCCACTGTGCCCGGCCCCCGAAGAGCATTTTAGATAGCAGTAGTGCTTGGAAGAAAATAAAACAGGTAGTGACCGGGGCAGCTCATTTCAGACAGGTGCAGTCATGGCAGCTTCGTGGAAGAGGTGACATCTGAGCTGAGCCTTGACTGATGCAAAGGTCTGCCTGAACCTACTGTGTGTGTGCTTTTTAGCCAAATTCCCACTGACCTATGAAGATTATACATTCAAACCCCAGGGGTTACCTCAGACCTCCTGGTGGAACAGCTACAGTTTCACTTCCCCTGTCTAAGGCTTGCTAGTACAAGGCTGTGTGACACCTGGACCTAACACCTTTGAGGCAGTTAAGAGACCACATTACAAGATCCCATGTGTTAAACCCTGCCTAGGTCACTGACATGGAACCGATATTGGTTAGGTTTCCTGAGACAGGGTCTTGCTCTGTCGCTGAGACTGGAGTGCCATGGTGCAATCTTGGCTCACTGCAGCCTCGACCTCCTGGGCACAAGTGATCCTCCTGCCTCATCCTCCTGAGTAGCTGGGACTACAGGCATGTGCCGCTATGTCTGGGCTAATTTTGCTTACTTTTTATAGATTTCACTAGGTTGCCCAGGCTGGTCTTCACCTCCTGGGCTCAAGTCATCCTCCCGCCTTAACCTCCTGAAGTGTTGAGATTCCAGGCATGAGGCACCACACCCGACTGCATTAGGTTTTTAAAGCTTTTTGTAGAAATTGATGCTGAAAGAAGGAAGTGGGTATTCCATGTCCTGGTACCTCTGGCTGCCAGAGGGAAGGAATGCCATCTACCTGTGCTGTCTTTGGTAGTTCTCTCCCAGGGACAAGTCTTTCCCTCAGTATTTGATGCGATGGGATGCCTGTGGCCACTGTGACGTGGGGATCAGCTGCTAAAGTAGGTCCTGCTGCACATCAGGACTCACACTACTTGTGGCTCGTGGTCCCCAAGGAACCTGCTTCCTTAGGGAAGATGAGCATTGGATATAACAATAATGATAATCATTATCGTCATCATACCATAATAGCTTCCATCAACAGAGAATTTACTGTGTGTCAAGAATTTTGTTTTATTTTTTGAAAAAAAAAAAAAATGTAGGTATTACTGGCTGGACATGGTGGGTCACACCTGTAATCCCAGCACTTTGGGAGGCTTAGGTGGAGTTCAGGCCTCCTCGCTTGAGCCTAGGAGTTCAAGACCAGCCTGGGCAACAAAACAAGACCCCATCTCTACAAAAAATTAAAAAATTAGCTTGGCATGGTGGTGCCTGCCTGTAGTCCCAGCTACTTCGGAGGCTGAGGTGGGAGGACAGCTTGAGCCCGGGAGTTGAGGCTGCAGTGAGTTATGATCGTGCCACTGCATTCCAGCTTGTGTGACAGAGATTGACCCTGTCTCTAAAATAAATAAAATAAAAATTAAAAATTGTAGGTATTATGTTCTCAGGGCTCCAAATTCACAAGGAACCAGTGAAAAGTCTTCCTCTAGCCACTGCCCCAGCATCCTAGCTCCATTCTCCAGAGGCAACCACTGTTTCTGGTTCCTTGTGTCTCCTCTCAGAGACATTTTATGAAAATGTAACAACATATGTATTTTTCTTTTTTTTTTTCCACAAATGGTAGCATATGGCATATATTTTACACTATGCTTTTCTTTTTGGAGGGGACAGGGTCTCTCACTCTGTCGCCCAGGCTGGCATGCGGTGGTACAATCTCTGCTCACTGCAACCTCCGGCTCCCAGGCTCAAACGATCCTCTGACCTCAGCCTCCCGAGAAGCTGGGACTACAGGCAGGTGCCACCATGCCCAGCTAACTATTTTATGTTTTGTAGAGATGGGGTTTCTCCATGTTGCCCAGGCTGCTCTTGAACTCCTGAGCTCACGGCCTCCCAAAGTGCTGGGATTAAAGGCATGAGCCACAGTGTTCCTGGCCTCCACTGTGCTTTTTTACTTAGTGTATTTTTCTTTTTTTTTTTTTTTTTGAGACGGAGTCTCGCTCTGTCGCCCAGGCTGGAGTGCAGTGGCACAATCTCGGCTCACTGCAAGCTCCGCCTCCCAGGTTCACGCCATTCTCCTGCCTCAGCCTCTCCGAGTAGCTGGGACTACAGGCGCCCGCCACCACGCCCGGCTAATTTATGCTTTTAGTAGAGACAGGGTTTCACCATGGTCTCGATCCCCTGACCTCGTGATCCGCCCGCCTTGGCCTCCCAAAGTGCTGAGATTACAAGAGTGAGCCACTGCGCCCGGCCTTGCTTAATGTATTTTTCAAAGTCATTTTAGGAGCTTTAAAAAGTCAGTGATGGCCAGGCGCAGTGGCTCCTGCCTGTAATTTTAGCACGTTGGGAGGTGGAGGCAGGCACATTGCCTGAGCTTGGGAGTTTGAGACCAGCCTGGGCCACGAGGAGATACCCTGTCTCTACTAAAATACAAAAAGTTAGCCGGGCGTGGTGGCAGGTACCTGTAGTCCCAGCTACTTGGGAGGCTGAAGCAGGAGAATCACTTGAACCTGGGAGGCGGAGGTTGCAGTGAGCCAAAATCGCGCCACTGCCCTCCAGCCTGAGCAAAAGAGCGAGACTCTGTCTCAAAAAAGCCCCAAGAAACCCAGTAATAATAGGTTTTATTTATTGAGGGTTTACTATCTGCTAGGCATTGTGCCACTTCAAATAGTGAGGTATGTTGTAAACATGATCTATAGTGACGTATATTGTATATGTAATGATATGTACTGTATATGTCATATAGTGACGTGACATACTGTATATACATACACTGATGTTATTTATGTGATGTCCATTGTAAACATGACATATAGTAGACACTTTTGTTTACCGGGTGCTTACTAACTGCTGTACCCTCCGTGGGCATTCTTCCATCCAGTTGGCCCATTGTCAATTCCTTGCTCATCCACCCACTCTTCCTACACAAGACCCACCTCTAAGAAAAATATTTTCAAAAATTAGCTGGGCTGGGTGCGGTTGCTCATGCCTGTAATCACAGCACTTTGGGAGGCCACGGTGGGTGGATCACTTGAGCCAGGAGTTCAAGACCAGCCCAAGCAACATGGCAAAACCCCGTCTCTACCCAAAATACAAAAATTAGCTGGGCGTGGTGGTGAGCACCTGTAATCCCAGCTACTCAGGGGGCTGAGGCAGGAGGATTGCCTGAACCTGGGAGGTGAAGGTTGCAGTGAGCCGAGATTGTGCCACTAGACTCCAGCCTGGGTGACAGAGCGAGACCCTGTCTCAAAAAAAAAAGAAAGAAAAAAAATTAGCTGGGTGTGATGGGGCATGACTACTATAGCCCCAGCTACTCAGGAGGCTGAGGTGGGAGGATCACTTGAGCCCAGGAGTTGGAGGCTGCAGTGAGTTATGATCACCGCACTGTACTCCAGTCTAGGCAACAGAGCAATACTATCTCCAAAAGTAAAAATTAGAAATAAATAAAAGGAAAAAGAGGCCTGGTGCAGTGATGCCTGTAATCGCAGCACTTTGAGAGGCCGAGGTGGGTGGATCACCTGAGGTCAAGCGTTCGAGACCAGCCTGGCCAACGTGGTGAAACCTGTCTCTACTAAAAATACAAAAAAATTAGCTGGTCTGGTCTGGTATGGTGGCTCATGCCTGTAATCCCAGCAGTTTGGGAGGCCGAGATGGGCGGATCATGAGGTCAGAAATTTGAGACCAACCTGACCAACATGGTGAAACCCTGTCTCTACTAAAAATACAAAAACTAGCTGAGTGTGGTGACATGCTCCTGTAATCCCAGCTACTCAGGAGGCTGAGGCAGAAGAGTCGCTTGAACCCGGGAGGCAGAGGTGGCAGTGAGCCGACATCGTGCCACTGTACTCCAGCCTGTATGACAGAGCGGGACTCTGTCTCAAAAAAAAAAAACAACCAAAAAACCCATCAAATTAGTTGGGCATGGTAGTGCACACCTGTATAATCTTAGCTACTTAAGAAGCTGAGGCAGGAGAATTGCTTGAACTGGGAGGTGGAGGTTGAACAGTGAGCCGAGATCGTGCCACTACACTCCTGGGCGACAACAGCAAGACTCTGTCTCAAAAAAAGAAAGAAAAGAAAAAAAGAGAGACAATGGTAAAAAAAAGAATAAATACACAATTTAGTGTTTTTGTCTTGTTTTGTTTTGAGACAGAGTCTTACTCTGGCACCCAGGCTGGCATTTCATGATGTCATCACAGCCCACTGCAGCCTTGACCTCTTGGGCTCAAGTAATCTTCCTGCCTCAGCCTCCTGAGCACCTGGGGCTACAGGCATGCACCGTTACACCCACTAATTGTTTGCTTTTTTCGTAGAGGTGGTATCTCCCTGTGTTGCCCAGGTTGGTTTCAAACTCTTGAGCTCAAGGAACCCTCCTGCCCCGGCCTCCCCAAGTGCTGGGATTACAGGTGTGAGCAATCACACCCAGCCACAATGTAGCGTTTTCTGAAACCATCACCATAGTGAACATAATGGGCATGTCCGTTGCCCAAAATGTAGTTCCCTTGTGTTCTTTTATCATCCTTCCTTCCACCCCTCCTCACAACTCTGCCCCCAGCCAGCTACTGACCTGCTTCCTGCCACTTTGGATTCATTTGCCTTCGTAGAATTGTACATAAATAGAAGCATACAGAAAAAGAGACAATGCATTATTTTTATTTTATCTGGCTGCTTTCACTCAGCACAATGCAGTTGAGATCTCCGTGTTGTTGCTTGTATCTGAAGTTTGTTCTTTTTATTGGCAAGCACTACCCCGTTGTACAGCTATGCAGCTATGCCACAATTTGTTTATCTAATCCCCAGTTGATAGACATTTGGGTTGTCTCCAATTCTCTAGTTGTTGTCTTTTACAAATACAGCTGCTGAGAATTCCTTTGTGCATCTCTGTGTAGACATGTGCTTTCTTCTTTTTTTTTTTTTTTTTTGAGATGGAGTCTCGCTCTGTCGCCCAGGCTGGAGTGCAATGGCGCGATTTTGGCTCACTGCACGCTCCGCCTCCTGGGTTCATGCCATTCTCCGGCCTCAGCCTCCTGAGTAGCTGGGACTACAGGTGCCCGCCACCATGCCCGGCTAATTTTTTGCATTTTTTTTTTTTAGTAGAGACGGGGTTTCACCGTGTTAGCCAGGATGGTCTCGATCTCCCGACCTCGTGATCCCCCCGCCTCAGCCTCCCAAAGTGCTGGGATTACAGTCGTGAGCCACCGCGCCTGGCCTTTTTCTTTCCCTTTTTTGAGACAGAGTCTTGCTCTGTCGCCCAGGCTGGAGTACAATGGCAGGATCTTGGCTCACTGCAACCTCTGCCTCAGCAATTCTCCTGCGTCAGCCTCCTGAGTAGCTGGGATTCCAAGGCATGCACCACCATACCTGGCTAATTTCTGTATTTTTAGTAGAGACAGGGTTTCACCATGTTGGCCAGGCTGGTCTCAAACTCCTGACCTCAGGTGATCCACCTGCCTCGGCTTCCCAAAGTGCTAGGATTACAGGCGTGAGCCACCGTACCTGGCCCTTTATTTATTTATTTTTTTTTGAGGAGTCTCGCTCTGTTGCCCAGGCTGGAGTGCAGTGGTGCAATCTTGGCTCACTGCAACCTCCACCTCCTAGGTCCAAGTGATTCTCCTGCCTCAACCTCCTGAGTAGCTGGGATTACAGGTTCCTGCCACCACGCCTGGCTAATTTTTATATTTTTCTTAGAGATGGGGTTTCACCAGGTTGACCAGGCTGGCCTGAAACTCCTGACCTCAAGTGATCCACCTGCCTTAGCCTCCCAAAGTGCTGGGATTACAGGCATGAGCCACCACGCCTGGCTTTTTTATTTTTTTTTTCCTTTTTGAGACAGGGTCTCCCTCTGCCACCCAAGCTTGGAATCCAGTGATGTGATCATGGCTTATTGCAGCCTTTCCCTCCTGGGCTCAAGCAGTCCTCCCACCTCAGCTCCCGAGTAGCTGGGAGTACAGGTGCGCACCACCATGCCTGGCTGATTTTTTATTTTTATTTTTATAGAGACAGGGTCTCACTATGTTGCCCAGGCTGGTCTTGAACTCCTGGTCTCAAGTGATCCTTCTGACTCAGCCTCCCAAAGCACTGGGATTACAGGAGGAAGCCACCACACCCAGCATTCTTTCCTCTGTTCTGGGGAAATACCTCACAGTGGGATGTCTGAGTCAAGTGTTCTGTGGTTGGCATTTTTATCTCCCGCCTTTTTTCCACCCAGGGAGCTTGGGTTGTGGATGGGGAAATAGAAAAAGAATAGCTGGGTTACCATCTTTCTTTCCCCACGGTCTGAAATTCATCTTGTTGCCCTCGGGATTTTGATGTGGTTCTGGATCCTGGGAACCAGCCTCTCCCTTTTTCTTGTTCCTTCTCTTCTCACCCCTTGCCAGGTTGAGGTTGATGAGAATCAACTTTTACTTTGGCATCAAAGAACCCGGCCTGGGGTTAAGTCTTGGCTCTGTCACTTGACAGCTTCATGACTGAGCGAGTATGCACCTCTCACTGCTGCACATTTATCTCTGCTTATTTTTTTTTCTGAGTTTATAGACAACATGGCACCTACCTACCTTGCAAAGTTTTTTGTTTGTTTGTTTTGAGACAGAGTCTCTCTGTGTCACCCAGGCTAGGGTGTAGTGGCGTGATCTCGGAAGTTCAGTGGTGCGATCTCGGCTCACTGCAATCTCTGTCTTCCGGGTTCAAGTGATTCTCCTGCCTCAGCCTCCTGAGTAGCTGGGACTAGAGGCACCCGCCACCAAGCCCAGCTAATTTTTATATTTTTAGTGGAGAAGGGGGTTTCGCCATGTTGGTCAGGCTGGTCTCAAACTCCTGACCTCAGGTGATCCACCTGCCTCGGCCTCCCAAAGTGCTGGCATTACAGGCGTGAGCCACCACACCTGGCCCCTTGCAAAGTTATTGAGGGGATCAAATAATAAGAGGGCAGAAAGGGGAGATGGTGTGGTATCTGAGGAAGAAAACAAAAGGAATCAAATAAAAGCAAAAGGATTTGTTTTAGGCAGAACAATGATAAGAATTGCTCCTTGGTTGATGGAGAGGTGGGTCACAGTCTGCATCACCCTTGGCGCCCTTGGAAACTTAGGCAGGTCTGGCATTTTCTATCAGTTGGGTCTGTGAGGACCACCTGCTGGTCCTTGGGGGGCTCATGAGCGTGAGATGGAGAAGGTGAAAGGACCCAGCAAACTAGAGTGTCAGGTGGCCTCTGTGTGTGGCTTTCAGTTGTCATCAGTCTGTGGCTCCCTCATTTGGACCTCTTGAGAGCCCAGATTAGAGGCATCAGCCATTGCTGCTGGCCCCACATCCAGATCACACTGAGTGCAGCTGTCTCCTCCCCACACACACCCATCGTCTTCCTCTACGTCGCTGGCATCTCCCGTCTGGCCATATCCCCTGAATGTATGTGGCCTTTCCCATCAGGCAGCCTGAGGGATCCTGTTGAAATGGAGCCAGGATTTGTCATGCCACTGCCTAACACCATGCAATCATGTCTCATTCTGCTCAGAAGAAAGTTCCAGTCTCCTTACCTGGCCTACTTACAAGTGGTCCCCTGTCCATTCCACGCCAGCCTTGCATCTTGCTGCCGATTGTGGAATCATGCTTGGTCCTGTCTCAGAATCTTGCATCTGCTGTCCTGCATGGGCTGTTTCTGGACTAGAGTGTACACTCCATGTGGGGTGCCCTATGTCACCAGCATGTCAACAAGATCCAGAATCAAGGGTGGCAAGCTATTCTTGTAAAGGGCCAGATGGTAAATATTTGAGGCTTTGGGCCGGGCGTGGTGGCTCAGGCCTGTAATCCCAGCACTTTGGGAGGCCGAGGCGGGCGGATCACGAGGTCAGGAGATCAAGACCACGGTGAAACCCCGTCTCTACTAAAAATACAAAAAATTAGCCGGGCGTGGTGGCGGGCGCCTGTAGTCCCAGCTACTCGGAGAGGCTGAGTCAGGAGAATGGCGTGAACCCAGGAGGCGGAGCTTGCAGTGAGCCGAGATTGCGCCACTGCACTCCAGCCTGGGCGACAAAGCAAGACTCCGTCTCAAATAAAAAAAAAAAAGACCAGCTTAGGCAACATGATGAGACCCCATCTCTCCAAAAAAAAAAATTAGTTGAGTGTGGTGGTACATGCTTGTAGTCCTAGCTACTTTGGAGGCTGAAGTGGAAGGACTGGAAAGAGGAGGTTACAGTGAACTGTGATCACACCACCGAACTTTAGCCTGGGTGACAAAGCATGAACCTGTCTCAAAAATATACATATGTAGCTGGGGACAGTGTCTCATGCCTGTAATGCCAACACTTTCGGAGGCCAAGGCAGGCAGATCACTGGAGGTAAGGAGTTTGAGACCAGCCTGGCCAACATGGTGAAACCCTGTCTCTACTAAAAATATAAAAATTAGCCAGGTGTGGTGGCAGGCACCTGTAACCCCAGCTACTCAGGGGGCTGAGACAGGAGAATTTCTTGAATCCAGGAGGTGGAGGTTGCAGTGAGCTAAGATCACACCATTGCACTCCAGCCTGGGTGACAGAGTGAGAGTCTGTCTCAAAAAAAAAAAAAAAATTATATATATATTTGCAGCTTTTAGAGGCCAGGTGGTCTAGTGCAACCTTAGACCATGTGCAAAAAAATGGGCATGGCCGTATCCAGTAAAACTTTATCCATAGATGCTAAGAATGTAAATTTCACATAATTTTCACGTCACGAAATATTCTTTCAATGTTTTTTCAACCATTAAAAAATGTATCACGCCTTTAAATCCCAGCACTTTGGGAGGCCAAGGTAGGATGATCACTTGAGCCCAGGTGGTCAAGACCAGCCTGGGCAACATAGTAAGACCTCGTCTACAAAAAATAAACAAAATAAGCTGGGTATAGCAGTGCATGCCTGTAGTCTCAGGTACTTTGGAGGCTGAGGAGGAAGGATCACTTGAGCTGAGGAGTGTGAGGCTGGAATAAACTATGATCATGCCACTGCACTCCAGCCTGAGTGACAAAGTGAGACTCTGACTTTTAAAAAAAAGGAAAAAATAAGAGTAAAAACCAT
This sequence comes from Symphalangus syndactylus, assembly GCF_028878055.3. Classification (NCBI taxonomy): domain Eukaryota; kingdom Metazoa; phylum Chordata; class Mammalia; order Primates; family Hylobatidae; genus Symphalangus; species Symphalangus syndactylus. The sequence goes on along the minus strand of NC_072446.2, from coordinate 15,854,856 downwards.
TCTCAGCTTGTGAGCTGTGCAAAAAACAGGTGATGGGCCAAATAAGGTTTGCTAACCCCTGACCTAAGTTACTATTGGTTAATGAGACAATAAAAAACCTGCCCCATGGTGAGATCACAGGTTAAAAACATTGTTGGTGGGGACAGGGGGATATTTGAATCTCTGTAGAGCATGCTGTGAAAATAACTCACACAGTCTCATCCACAGACAGGTGGCAGATCAAGTTTTCTGGCCCCTGGCCTGGAGTACTACTTGGCACAGAGCGGTTGCTAAGTAATTAATAAAACAATTGCAAGAATAAATGAAATTTGAGCATCATAGGAAATGTTAGTCCCATTTTAGGTGCAAATGCAAAAGCTTAGAGCTGCAAAAGGACTTAGGATCTTGAACATTCCCAAGTCAGACACGGCTGAGTTTGAGGGATGAGGTTGAGAGCTCATCTGCCTCTCCAGGCAGCTGGGCTGGCCGGTTGAGGTGGGACTCAGTCACTTCCTGGCTGTGTAGCCTTAGGCAAGTTTCTCCACTTTTCTGAGCCAATTGCCTCATGTCTAAACTGAGGATCTTAGTCATCCCCCTGTGAGGATGTTGCGAAGACAGATGAGATGGTGGTGGCTACAGGGCATGCAGCATCTGGCCGGCTGCTGGTGGGTGCTCTGCACATAGCAGCTGCTAGTATTATTAACCTGTCTCTTACCAGAAGGATTTGCAAGGTGTCAGGAGAATTTTTGTGCCTTAAATGGCTCAGGAAACTGGCAGTTGGGCTGAGAGCTGGCCTTGCTCTTATTTAGTGCCAAGGCCCTGCCCACCCCTGCCAGCGTCTGTCCTGAGTTAGGGGACCTCACCAGCATCCTCTCTACCGGTAGCTGCAGCTTACTCTGATGCACTGGGATCAGCTCCAGACTGCGAGTTCCCTCTCCTTCCCTCAGCCCTGTAATGACATGGTTGGAGGCCATTATTTTACAGAAAACTCTTAGAACTTACAGAGTCTTTTACAAGACCAAATTGATGCCCAATTGAAGGATCCTGTAGGTGCTAAGGTTTCAAATCTGGGACTTACCTTCTAAGCCTTCATTAAGTCATTTCATTAATAATCACCTGGCAAGGGCTTGTTTTAGGGCATCCAGGCTTCTAGGCTGGTCAGTGGAAGAGCAGACAAGCCTCCAAGAAGCTCCCCAGACCTTCCTCCTAGTCGGGGAAGCCGAAGACATCAGGCAGGAGGGAAGTTTCTGGCATGCTAAGTACCACAGTGCAAATAAAATGAGGTTTTGCGATGGGGAGGTGGTGGTGAAAGCAATGGCAGGGAGTCCCTTAGCGAGAGTGGTCAGGGAAGGCTTCTCAAAAGAAGGGGCATTTTTTTTTAAGCCCTGAATAATGGGAGTGAGCCAGCCATAAGTGGCCCGGGAGGAAAGATGCCCAGGGATAGAGACAAGGCCAGAGTGATGGCAAGGTGTGAGAGGTGGGGAAGCCCAGGAGACACGCTGTGCTCAGAGTCAGCGCATGAGGCTAGGATTTTATTCCAGTTGACGTTTGGTTTTAAGCAAGGAAAAAATAAAACCTAACTTGGCTTTTAAACAGACAATTCCCTCTTCTGTGGGAGAAATAGGTTAGTGTGGAGGCAGGGAGGCCAGTTACGAGGCTCCGGTAGTGATCCAAGGAGGTGGGGGGACAGGTTGGAGTGGCAGAGAGGAGCCGGGTGCCAGCATGTTTTGCTCATGGACCTGATGGAACTGGCTGCCAGGTGGACGGGAGACACCTCTAGCACTTTTCAAGTGGTTGTAAACTATTTATAGCAGCTTCTGGCACTCGGCAGTTCTCCTGGGTCTTGGTGATGACAGAGGGAGAGCCGCCGATGTATGTTCCTTCAGTCAGAATGGCTGGCCAGCCTCCTGGGTCAAATGCCTTGGAGGAGGATATGGTGGGGCCGATGGATTTCTTCCAAAATGAAGATGGCGATAATGGCAGCAAGGAACCGTGTCATTACTCTGTTCACAGGCCCCAGTCCTCTTCCCACCAATTCACCTCTTTCTCTTCCATCTCCCCTTGGGAGAAGGGTGGGGGTCAGGGGATGGGGGCAGTTTACCCACAGCTTGACCCAATGGTTCCTATTTCATGAACCAGGAGGAAGTCAACCTTTGAGCACGAGGGCTCTGAGAGAGGGTGGAATTTCCCCCTAGATGACATTTGGCAATGTCATAACTTTGGTGGGGGGTGGGGCTTGGGGGCTGCAACTGTTATGTAATAGGGAGATGCTACTCGTCCACCCATGCACAGGACATCTCCCCACAACAAAGAATTATCCAACCTCGAATGTCAGTCCAGAGGTTGAGAAATGCTGTCACAAACACAGAAAAAAATCTGGAGACTTTTTTATTTTTTTTTGAGACAGAGTCTCACTCTGTCACCCAGGCTGGAGTGCAGTGGTGCAATCTCGGCTGACTGCAACCTCCACCTCCCGAGTTCAAGTGATTCTCTTGGCACAGCCTCCCCAGTAGCTGGGACTACAGGTGTGCACCACCATGCCCAGCTAAGTTTTTTTTTTGAGACAGAGTCTCACTCTGTCGCCCGGGGTGGAGTGCAGTGGCACGATTTCGGCTTGCTGCAACCTCCACCTTCAGGGTTCCTGCCTCAGCCTCCCAAGTAACTGGGATTATAGGTGAGCACCACCATGCCTGGCTAATTTTTTGTATTTTTAGTAGAGACGGTGTTTCACCATGTTGGCTAGGCTGGTCTCCAAGTCCTAACCTCAAGTGATCCACCCGCCTTAGCCTCCCAAAGTGCTGGGATTACAGGCGTGAGCCACTGGCCTGGCCTTTTTCTTTTTCTTTTTTTTTTGAGATGGAGTCTCACTCTGTTGCTCAGGCTGGAGTGCAGTGGCATGAACTCCACTCACTGCAACCTACACTTCCTGGGTTGGAGCGATTCTCCTATCTCAGCCTCCCGAGTATCTGGGACTACAGGCGTCCACCACCACACCCGGCTAATTTTTGTATTTTTAGTAGAGACGGGGTTTCACCATGTTAGCCAAGCTGGTCTCAAACTCCTGACCTCAGGTAATACGTGTGCCTTAGCCTCCCAAAGTGCTGGGATTACAGGTGTGAGCCACCGCCGGCCACAATTATTTTTTAAGTTTGGATTTGGTGCTGTGGTTTCTCACCCGAGGCAATTTTCCATCGGGTTTTTCAGCTTGATTTCCATCCAATCAATGTTGCAGTAGATTCGGGTAAACTTGCTGTATTTCTTCCCTTTACTTTTCCAGCTGGGAGAAAGAAGGAGAAAGGGAGGGGCCTTGTGAGGTGAAGGGTGTCCTTATACAGGTGTGACAGCCCCTGGCCCAGAGCCCCCTCCCATCCCTGCTCTTGTCCTCAGCCCACTTGGAGGGAACCGCCCTTCCCCCACAGCACCCACCGCACTCTGAGCCATGGGGGGCCTCATTCTCTCCTGTTTCTTTTCTTCTTTGGCCCAAGAATACTAATTTTCTGCAAGCAGAAGACACTATTCTACTGCTAATATCCATGAGTAGTCTTCTCCCACAAGACAGAAAAAAATTCAGTGGTGGAAGGCACCAACCATTTAAGAAAATCTTCAAGAAGGCAGATTTTCTCAACTCTTTCTTTTTAATTATTGTTTTCTCTATTTGTTGATGCTAACTAATTCTAGCCAATGACAGAATGATTTAAGGTGTCACAATATCATTTTAATTGTTTTACTTTTTAACATGTTTATTTATTATTTTTTTTTCAAGACAGAGTCTCGCTCTGTCACCCAGGCTGGAGTGCAGTGGTGCAATCTCGGCTCACGGCAACCTCCGCCTCCTGGGTTCAAGCAATTCTTGTGCCTCAGCCTCCTGAGTTCCTGGGATTACAGGCATGCACCACCACGCCCGGCTGTATTTTTAGTAGAGACGGGGTTTCACCGTCTTGGCCAGGCTGGTCTTGAACTCCTGAGCAAAAAGCAATCCTCCCACCTCCACCTTCCAAAGTGCTGGGATTACAGGAGTGAGCCACCGTGCCTGGCCAATGTCTTGCCAATGTACTGCAGGTAGGCTGGGCGTGGTGGCTCAAGCCTATAATCCCAGCACTTTGGGAGGCTGAGGTGGGCGGATCACAAGGTCAGGAGATTGAGACCGTCCTGGCTAACACGGTGAACCCCATCTCTACTAAAAAATAAAAAAAAATACAAAAAATTAGCCCGGCATGCTGGCGCACACCTGTAATCCCAGCTACTCGGGAGGTTAAGGCGGAGAAATGCTTGAACCCGGGAGGCGGAGGTTGCAGTGAGCTGAGATCGCGCCCTGCACTCCAGCCTGGGTGACAGAGTGAGACTCAGTCTCAAAAAAAAAAAAAAGTACTGCAGGTAACATGCCTGTTTCTACTTAGAATATCTTTAAGGAGGCCAGACAATCACCCACTAAGAGGTTACCTCTGGGGTAGGCACTGTGGGACTGAGACTGGGGGCAGAGGGTTGTGGATGACAGGGAGGCTGACCTTTCACTTTGTCTCTTTTACTTTTTTTAATTAAATTTATTTCTTTTACATATTTTGAGATGGAGTCTCACTGTGTTGTCCAGGCTGGTCTCAAACTCCTGGGTTCAAGCAATCTTCCTGCCTCTGCCTTCCAAAGTGCTGGGATTACAGGTGTGAGCCACTGCATCTGGCCAGTGCTTGCTAATTTTTGAGCACTTGCGGTGTGCCTGCTCCTGAGAGGAATGGCCTCATGAAGGAGATGGTTTAGTGTAGTGGCCACAGTGTTCCAGTTTCAGACCATCATCATCTTCTATGAAACAGGGCTGCGGCCGGGCGCGGTGGCTCACGCCTGTAATCCCACCACTTTGGGAAGCTGAGGAGGGTGGATCACCTGAGGTCAGGAGTTCGAGACCAGCCTGGCCAACATGGCAAAAACCTGTCTCTACTAAAAGTGCAAAAATTAGCCGGGTGTCGTGGCACATGCCTGTAATCCCAGCCACTCGGGAGGCTAAGGCAGGAGAATCGCTTGAACCTGGGAGACGGAGGTTGCAGTGAGCCAAGATTGCACCACTGCACTCCAGCCTGGGTGAAAGAGTGACTCCATCTCAACAAATAAATAAATACAAAGAAAAATAAAAATACAAAATTGGCCAGGCATGGTGGCGCATGCCTATAATCCTAGCTACTTGGGAGGCTGAGGCAGGAGAATCGCTTGAACCTGGGAGATGGAGGTTGCAGTGAGCCAGGATTGCACCACTGTACTCCAGCCTGGGTGAAAGAGTGAGACTCCGTCTCAATAAATAAATAAATAAAAATAAAAATACAAAATAGACCAGGCGTGGTGGTGCATGCGTGTAATCCCAGCTACTTGGGAGACTGAGGCGGAAGAATCGCTTGAACCCAGGAGGCAGAGGTTGCAGTGAGCTGAGATCGCGCCACTGCACTCCAGCCTGGGTGACAAGGGCGAAACTCTGTCTCAAAAAACAAACAAACAAAAAAACTAGGGCTGCTATGTCATCTAAAGACATAACCAGCACAAAGCCCCAAGCTCAGCATTTGAAACAGGCATTGTACATGTGGAGTCTTTGCTACTATTTCTCATGTAACTGTGTTCCAGAGGCCTAAGACATGAGAGGTGTTCTGTGGGTACCAATTCCATCTTCCCTGAAAAATGACTTGCCTGGTCCAGCAGCTCCCTTTTGGGGGTTCCTAGTCCTTCCCAGCACATGGAGGACTCTGAGAAATTCTGCACTCAAGACAGTTTTGCTTATCCAAGTGTTACTCCAATGTGTTTGAGGCATCACTCAATTCCTCCTCCTTCCCACAATTGCATCCAACATCTCAAGAGACCAGACCCTGATGGGCTGAGAAAAACTAGCTTTAGTTGACACATCAGAGATCAGAAAAAAGATCCCCCAAACCAGGTTTATGTTATTTTTTCAATGAATGATGACCCCCCGTCTTAGGTGGGATCTCTTTGGAGTTTCAAAATTTTTCTCCATTATTTACTTGGAGATAATAAAATAGTCTCTGCCAGATCACCAGGCACTGTCTCTTTGGGGGCTCCCAGCCATCCACTGCTATCCCTCTATTTATCTCATGGGGCAAGGGGGCACAGTATGCAAACTAAGTAGTACCCATTATGCCAATTAAATAGCACACTACCCAAAGAGCTTTCTCCTAAGGATGGAAATAGGAGCTAACTTGGGTCTCTCAGGAGAACATTTTCGCCTTGGAGGATTTCAAGGTTTACTCTTGGGTATCAGAATATAAAGGGAATGGCTTTAAAACTACAGCACTCGGAAAAACTTTTTGGATGATGGAATTTTTTTTTTTTTTTTTTTTGAGATGGAATCTTGCTCTGTCGTCCAGGCTGGAGTGCATTGGCATGATCTCTGCTCACTGCAACTTCCACCTCCCGGGTTCAAGCAATTCTCCTGCCTCAGCCTCCCAAGGAGCTGGGACTACAGGCGCCCACCACCACAACTGGCTAATTTTTGTATTTTTAGTAGAGACGGGGTTTCACCATGTTGGCCAGGCTAGTCTCGAAGTCCTGACCTGCCTCGGCTTCTCAAAGTGCTGGGATTACAGGCGTGAGCCACCACGCCCTGCCAGGGGTGATACAAATATTTAAAAATGGGATTACGATAATGATTATGCATATGCAAAAAATATTAAAAGTCACAGAATTGTGCACTAACAATGGGTGAATTTTGTGATGTGTAAATTATACATCAAAAAAGTTTATTTTTTTTATTTTTGAGATGGGGTCGCACTCTGTAATCCTCTGTCATCCAGGCTGGAGTGCCGTGGTGCAGTCTCAGCTCACTGCAACCTCCACCTTCCAGGCTTAAGCCTGCCTCAGCCTCCAGAGTAGCTGGGACCACAGGAGCGTGCCACCATGCCCAGCTAATTTTTTTATTTTTATTTTTTTGAGACAGAGTCTCATTCTGTCACCCAGGCTGGAGTGCAGTGGCACAATCTCAGCTCACTGCAGCCTCCGCCACCCAGGTTCAAGTGATTCTTTGCCTCAGCCTCCCGAGTAGCTGGGATTCCAGGCACCTGCCACCAGCCCCGGCTGATTTTTGTAGCGGCTAATTTTTTGTAGAGATGAGGTTTTGCCATGTTGCCCAGGCTAATCTCAAATCAAGCTCCTGAGCTCAAGCGATCCACCTGCCTTGGCCTCCCAAAGTGCTGGATTATGGGTGTGTACCACCACACCTGGCTAATAAAGTTGTTTTTTAAAAAAACAAAAAGATTAAAAGTCAGGGCTGGGCACAACGGCTCAAGCCTGTAATCTCAGCATTTCGGGAGGCCTAGGCGGGAGGATCACTTGAGCCCAGGAGTTCAAGACCAGCCTGGGCAACATGGAAAGACTGCGTCTCTCTTTTTTTTTGAAGATGGAGTTTCGCTCTTGTTGCCCAGGCTGGAGTGCAATGGCGCGACCTTGGCTCGCTGCAACCTCTGCCTCCCAGGTTCAAGTGATTCTCCTCCCTCGGCTTCCCAAGTAGCTGGGATTACAGGCGCTGCCACCATGTCCAGCTAATTTTTGTATTTTTAGTAGAGACGGGGTTTCACCATGTTGGCCAGGCTGGTCTTGAACTCCTGCTCTCAAGTGATCCACCTGCCTCAGCCTCCCAAAGTGCTGGGATTACAGGCGTGAACCACTGTGGCTGGCCAGGTGAAATGTTTTTTGCCCACATCAGCCCCTCCCTCCCGCTTTCCAGTGTGCCCCGTGACAAGGCTTTGCCCTTGCTCTGCTCATGGCAAAGCAGGCATGGGCATCCTGACTGATCCTGGAGGTTTGAAATCACCTTTTAGTAAGTTTCTGCGTCCTCCACCTTACTAGCCCTTCATGTGTAAGGTATTTATTGATCCTTTACTATGTGCTGCCTCATTTATAGCACATGGTGATGAACAGAATAGACCTGGTCCCTGCCACGGAGGTGACTGTCCAGTGATGATGGTGGCCACTAGTGGTGGAGCATTATGACACTGATGCCCTTTGCCATTTGGCCCTACTACCATGAATCCTTGCAGTGACTCCTCTCCAAGGAAGGCACCATCGTGCTCTCCTTTCCCAGATGGGATCATCAAATGGTGAGTGGGAGCTGGGATCCCAGCCAGCCCCTCCTCACGTCACTTCCATTTGAATACTGACTACCAAGCCTCCCTGCTCAGGAAGCCTCCCTGCCGCGGATGAACTGTGTACATCCCAGGCTGGAACTCAGTGGTCCCATCCTTCAGTCTCTACTAGGAAAAGCTGGAGAATCCTTGGGCCATCAGGGAAGGGCAGACATATTTGCATAATAAATGAAAATTCTATCTGAGTTCCCACCCTGCCCGGAGATTTACAATTCCCAAACAGCTCTGGGAAGGAAATAGAGAGAATGCTGGTGGGGGATGGGTACTGTAGACTAGGCTGTCTGGGCTGCCTGGAAGAGGCATCATTAGAGCGGACACTTGAAGGATGACACAGACCCGCCATGGGAAGGGTGTTGGAAAAGCATTCTTGGCGGAGGGAACAGCATATGCAAAGGTATGATGGGAACAAGGCCTGGCCCGTGTCAGAAGCAGACGGAAGGCCTGGGCGACTGGGCTGGCAGCACAAAGAGCCAATGGTGGGGATGAGGCCGGACAACGGGCAGGCCTTGGTCAGGCAGCACCTTTCGGGCTGAGGTGTGGGGTTTGGACTTAGTTCCGAGAGCACTGGGAAGCTACTGGAGAGTTTTGGGGTTTTGTTTTCAGATCGCTGCTCTCAGGCAGCGGGTGGGTGGAGACCAGGTAGGAGCCCATTTGATGAATCAGTGAGGAGTGGACGGGGCCGGGCTGGAGGTGGTAATTCGCAGGTACACAGTAGGCACTCCATAAACTCCATCTACCTAGAGTTGAAATTCAGACATGCAGGTTTCAGGAACTAAATATGGGGGACCCTGAGGATGACTGCGCCCCCACCCCACAAGTATCCATGACCAGCACTTGGCCATCTATCAGGGGTGGGGGCTCAGTTCTGTTTATTTTCAGTCTGTCACTCACCAAGACTTTTATAAAATACAATAAAAATGAATGACTTAGAAAAACAAAAGGGGGAGCCTGATGCGGTGGTGCACGCCTGTGATTCCTGCTCTGTGGGAGGCTGAGGAGGGAGGATTACTGGAGCCTAGGAGTTTGAGGTTGCAGTGAGCTATGATCCTCCCACTGCACTCCAGCCTGAGTGACAGGCAAGATCCAGTCTCTTTTTTTGTGTGTGTGTGTGGGGGGGGCCTCTTTTTTTTTTTTTTTTTGAGACTGAGTCTTGCTCTGTTACCCAGGCTGGAGTGCAGTGGTGCGATCTCAGCTCACTGCAACTTCCGCCCCCCACCCAGGTTCAAATGATTCTCATCCCTCAGCTTCCCAAGTAGCTGGGACTACAGGTGTGCACCCCCATGCCTGGCTAATGTTTTGTATTTTTAGGAGAGATGGGGTTTTGCCATGTTGGCCAGGCTGGTCTTGAATTCCTGACCTCAAGTGATCCACCTGCCTTGGTCTCCCAAAGTGCTGGGATTACAGGTGTGAGCCACTGTGTGCAGCCAAAATCCAGTCTTAAAAAAAAAAAAAAAAGAAAGAAAGGAAAGAAAGAAAGAGAGAGAAAGAAAGAAAAGAAAAGAAAAGAAAGAAGGGCCGGGTGTGGAGCTCTTGCCTATAGCGCTTCAGGAGGCCAAGGCAGGAAGATCACTGAGCCCAGGAGGGGCAACATAGTGAGACCCCCCAGCCCAAAAAATAAAAAAAAAAAAAAGAAGAAGAAAGTCCACTGGTGTAAATCAATTTAAAAATGTGGAGAAGGGACAGTAGGATGCTAATAAGCAGCTGGGAAGGTGAGATGGAATTAGAAAGCAATCTTTGGCACTTGGCAAATCATCATAATGATGAGTTCAGGCAAGAATCATCAAAGAATGCCACAATGAGTGGGCCTCAGGGCTTGAATGGAAAGAAATGTCCATGACCTAATAAGGCCCTTGTGAAAGTAGCCTTATTTGGAAAAACAATTTTTGTAAATGTGTTTAAGTTAGTAATCTTGAGATAAGGTCATCCTGCATAACTGGTGGCCCTAAATCCAATGACACCTATTCTTTTTTCATTTTCTTTTTCTTTTTTCTTTTTTTTTTTGATATGGGGTCTTGCTCTGTTGCCCAGGCTGGAGTACAGCGGTGAAATCTCAGCTTGCTGCAGCCTCCACCTGCTGGGCTCAGGCAATCCTCCCACCACAGCCTCCAGAGTAGGTGGGACTATAGGCACACACCACCATGCCTGGCTAATTTTTTTATATTTTTGGTAGAGACGGGGTTTTGCCATGTTGCCCTGGCTGGTCTTGAACACCTGAGCTCAAGCCATCTGCCCACCTTGGTTTCTCAAAGTGCTGGTATTATAAGTGTGAGCCACTACACTTGGTCTGACACATTATTTTTATTTTTTAGAGATAGCGTCTCACTCTGTCACCCAGCCTGGAGTGCAGTGGTGTGATCATAGCTCACAGCAGCTGCCAGCCTTGAACTCCTGAGCTCCAGTGATCCCCTTGCCTCAGCCTCCCAAGTAGCTCTGACCGGCGACACATACCATCATGCCTGTCTAATTTAAAACATTTTTTTTTTTTGTAGAGATGGGTCTTGTTATATTGACCAGACTGGTCTCAAACCCTTTGGCTCAAGTGATCCTCCCGACTTGGCCTCCCAAATTGCTGGGATCCACCATGCCCGGCTGACATGTGTTTTTGTAAGAGATAGAAGAGACAGACACTTGACGAGGAGGGCCATGGGACCACAGAGGCAAAGACGGCGCGATGCAGCCACAAACCACAAACACCTGGGGCCACGGGGCGCTGGAAGAGGCAAGGAGCTGATTCTCCCCTCCAGCCTTTGGAGGGAGCACAGCTCTGCTGAAACCTTGCTTTTAGACTCTGACTGCCAGAGCTGTGCGAGAATACATTTCTGTTGTTTTAAGACACCCAGCTTGTGGGGATTTGTTAGGGCAGCCAAAGGAAACAAATAGAGTGGATGCGGCCAGGAGTGGTGGCTCATGCCTGTAATCCCAGCACTTTGGAAGGCTGAGGCAGGTGGATCACATGAGTCCAGGAGTTTGAGAGCAGCCTGGGCAACATAATGAGACCCTGCTGCTCAAAAAATAAAAAACTAAAAATAAATAAATCAAAATAAGAAACTAATAGAGTGGGTGTGAAGTTGGAGAGCAACGGGATAGTTACATGGTCTCAAAGTGCCTTCCCGCAGGGGAAGCATAGGAACTTTACAGTGGAGAAGCCTGGCCAATGCCGTGAGCATGTGAGCCGTGCTAACCTCGTCAGAAAAGGGACCCAGGCAGCGTGTGCCTCCTGCCAGGGTGCACCGGGAGCCGGGCATCTGGTCAGTCTGAGGTGCCTGCCTGAGGGCAGAGCCAAGTCCCACCCAGACCTGCTCCCTCCAAGGCATCGGGGAACTCTGCACGTCCCAGGTTTTGCGAACATGCCTTCCTTTTGCACAGGGTCTCCCTCCCATCGCAGACATCTGGGGCCACAGGTCAGCCTTCTGAGAACGAGGCCGCTGGGAGGCGCAGGTGCAGGACAGACACTGTTAACCACGGACAAGGGGAGGCGTTTACCTTCCCTTTCTGTGTGCTCTGTGGGAGGGCTTCCTAGTAACCCCGCCAGCTTCTCCATTGCTCGGGGAGGAAGACAGAGGCCAGCGCATCATAGCCATCACCAGGTGCACTGGCCGGTAAGCAGCAGAGCTGGGCGTTTCATAAGGGCTGGGGTCAGGCAAAAGCCTGTGCTCCCTCCACTCGGGGAGCACTGGGCCCTTTGGTAGGAGGGGATGGTTCTCAGAAAGCCTTTCTTCTGTAAGCCGCGTTCAAGCCAGTAGGACAGAAAGATGTCTTTTGCAGCTAGGGGGTGAATCTTTTGAAATTAAAAATTTTTTTGAGACAGGGTCTTGCTCTGTCACCCAGGCTGGAGTGCAGTGGCGTGATCTCAGCTCACTGTAACCTCCGCCTCCTGGAGCTCAAGTGATTCTCCCACCTCAGCCTCCAGACTAGCTGGGACCACAGGAGTGTGCCACCATACCTGGCTAATTTAAAAAAATCTTTTGTAGAGACGGGGTCTCGCTATGTTTCTCAGGCTGGGCTTTCAGCATTTAAACTACATCCAACTCACACCAGAAGGGACGTCCCACCTGTGACTGGGAAGAACACTAAAGCTCACGCGTAGCTGCCCTGTGCATATTAATAATGACCATGAAGTGCCAGTTTAGCTGTGCTACTTACACTTTTTTGCTAACTCACCTTAAAAGAAACACAGAACTGTTGGAATAAAAGTTAAAATAGCCATTGGAATACTACTTAAAAACATTCATGGGCCGGGTGTGGTGGCTCACGCCTGTAATCCCAGCACTTTGGGAGGCTGAGGCGGGTGGATCACCTGAGGTCAGGAGTTTGACACCAGCTTGGCCAACATGGTAAAACCCCATCTCTACTAAAAATACAAAAATTAGCCGGGTGTGGTGGAGTGTGCCTGTAGTCCCAGCCACTCAAGAGGTTGAGGCAGGAGAATTGCTTGAACCTGGGATGCAGAGGTTGCAGTCAGCTGAGATGGCACCACTGCACTCCAGCCTGGGTGACAGGGCGAGACTCCATCTCAGAAAAAAATTCATGAATGCCACTAGATGGCTGGTTCTCAAACTTGGCTGCATGGTGGAATCACCTGCAGAAATTTATGAAACCCTGATACCTGGGCCCCACCCCTGCAGATTCTGATTAATGGATCTGGGGTGCAGCCCAGGGCAGTGGGGTTTAAAAAGCTTCCTCTAGGGCCGGGCGCGGTGGCTCACGCCTGTAATCCCAGCACTTTGGGAGGCCGAGGCAGGTGGATCATGAGATCAGGAGATCGAGACCACTGTGAAACCCCGTCTCTACTAAAAATACAAAAAATTAGCCGGGCACAGTGGCAGGCGCCTGTAGTCCCAGCTTCTCGGGAGGCTGAGGCAGAAGAATGGCGTGAACCCAGGAGGTGGAGCTTGCAGTGAGCTGAGATCACGCCACTGCACTCCAGCCTGGGCGACAGAGCAGTCTCCGTCTCAAAAAAAAAAAAAGCTTCCTCTAGGGTTTCAATAGGCAGCCAAGGTTGAGAACTCTGCAATTGACAAACAGATGTGACCCAACAACAGATTTGGGGTCACATGCTACTGCCTTAGTAAAGCTGTATAGCAGGAGGATGGAGAGGACCTCCCCTAAGCTTACCCCTACTCCCTGAAGTCTCCCTAAACTTGCCCGCCCACCCTGCCCTTTCCTTCTTGGACATACTGAACCACAGCATCACTTGCTAATTGCCTCCTGTGTGGAGGACTTGGCTCCCCAAGGAGAGATTGTAAGAAGGTGGGGGTGGCATCACCAGATTTTTGGGGGACGACACACACCACTTCGTGTTTTTTATTTATTTATTTATTTTTTGAGACCGAGTCTTGCTCTGCTGCCCAGGCTGGAGTGCAGTGGCGCGATCTCGGCTCACTGCAACCTCTGCCACCCAGGTTCAAGTGATTCTCCTGCCTCAGCCTCTCGGGTAGCTGGGACTACAGGTGCCTGCCACTACACCTGGCTAATTTTTGTATTTTTAGTAGAGACGGAATTTCACCATGTTGGCCAGGCTGGTCTTGAACTCCTGAGCTCAAGTGATCTGCCCACCTCAGCCTCCCAAAGCGCTGGGATTACAGGTGTGAGCCACCGCGCCTGGCCAACACACACCACTTCTGAATCTGCCACAGTATGCAGCCCAGGCCCACAGTAGGAGCTTATTAAAGACGAAAGCCGGATGGTCATGAATTGGAGCTGTAAACTTGGCTGCTTCATGGGATTATTATGGACTCCCAGAAATGCCGATTATAACCTCAATCAAATGTCAAGAATGTCCCTGCTCAACAGTATGTCGGGTATTATGGAGGACACGGAGCTGTTTTCTGCCCTGAGCTGTGACCGCGGGCACTGGGAAAGGGAAGATACGTTTCCTGCCTGGAGGAGGGGAGGATGCCAGGGGAGGAGGAGGGGAGGATGTCAGGGGAGGAGGAGGGGAGGACGTCAGGGGAGGAGGAGGGGAGGATGCCAGGAGAGGAGGAGGGGAGGATGCCAGGGGAGGAGGAGGAGGATATTGGTGGTGATGGTGGTGACTCCACCTGCTTTGATTGGGGGCTCACCGTGTACAGGCTCGATGCGAAGCTCCCTGCATGCATTTTCTCACTGAATTCTCCTGTCCCCTACAAACTTGGGAGACCAAACTCTCACTCTCCACACTAGGCCATGCTCTTGAGTGTGGAGGCATTTCACTGCGGCCCCTAGAATGGAGCCCGGTGTGTTATGGGTGCCCAGGAAACATTTGGAGAAGTGAACTATTCTCGGTAGGTATTTGTCGAATCAAGCTATGTTTCTACACATGGTCTGGAAGTGGCAGAAGAGGAGCACGACCTCTGGGTCTGCTCAGACCCCACTCCAAGGCTTGCTTCAGTCCCTGACAAGCAAACGGGGATGCGGGGAAGGGAACCAGGCAGGAACTCCGAGAGAGCGCCTGGTGGCGGGGGCTGAGGCGCTGTTGGTGCCAGCCATTGGAGTTGTAAGGGTTTACATTTCAACTCCTGGCTTTAAGTTCCTGAGACATGCAGGGACTAGGGCACTGAGGAGCGTAGGTGTCGAGGGAGGACTTTTGGCTAGGGCAAGGGTCATTTGTTTGGAAAGTCTGGCTCCTCATGGAATGGTACACGTGGCCCAGAGAGAGTAAGAATGTGTTTCTGCCTTTCAGGGATTTATCAGTCGGAGTTGGCGGACTCCACTCGGGATTGTTATTTTCAATTTTATTATTTTACTTTATTTTATTTAATTAATTTATTTTTTGAGGAGTTTTTGCTCTTGTTGCCCAGACTGGAGTGCAGTGGTGCGACCTCGGTTCACTGCAATGGTGAGTTCAAGTGATTCTCCTGCCTCAGCCTCCGGAGTAGCTGGGATTACAGGCACAGGCCACCATGCCCAGGTAATTTTTTTGTATTCTTTAGTAGAGACAGGGTGTCACCATGTTGGCCAGGCTGGTCTCGAACTCCCGAGCTCAAGTGATCTGCCCGTCTTGGCCTCCCAAAGTGCTGGGATTACAGGAGTGAGCCACCACGCCTGGCCAGTTATTTTTAATGTTAAAAATCTCTAGATAAAAAAAAAGTTAGCATGGTAAAAATATTCCAACACAACCGAAGAGCTGTATTTGTTGGAAAGTAAACTTTGTTGTCCGGTCTGACCCCATCCTTCCCCCTGGAGGCAGCCACTGTTAACTGTTAACACTTTCCTTCCAGAAAGTCTGTACAAATATAAGCGCGTGAGACAGACCTCTTCTTTTTTCTACAAAAGGGCACTTACTTTGCACACTCCTTTGCATTTTGCCTTTTCTCTTTCTTTAAAATAGTAGCAGTTAGCCATTATAGCTCTATTATTTCCATGGTTGCATGCTATTCTATTGTGCATATATAGCATAATTTATTGACCGTTTAACATCAGCATTATTTTTCTTTTGCTAATACAAACTATGCTGCAAAGAACCTACCTTTCACTCATCTTTCTGAGCATGTGGAAGAATAGATGTACATTCTATTACATAAACATACATATTATATAGTAGTAGGAGTTCTGGAATAAAGGGCATATGCATTTAAAACTATTACAGTTATTGCCAAATTGTTCCCCTGAGAAATTGTATTAATGTTTATCACAACGAATCTCATGAATATGACTCTTTCCCCATCTACTTTTTTTTTTTTTTTTTTTTTTTTTGGGACGGAGTCTCGCTCTGTCACCCAGGCTGGAGTGCAGTGGCGCGATCTCGGCTCACTGCAAGCTCCGCCTCCCGGGTTCACGCCATTCTCCTGCCTCAGCCTCTCCGAGTAGCTGGGACTACAGGCGCCCGCCACCACGCCCGGCTAATTTTTTTTTTTTGTATTTTTAGTAGAGACGGGGTTTCACCGTGGTCTCGATCTCCTGACCTCATGATCCGCCCGCCTCGGCCTCCCAAAGTGCTGGGATTACAAGCGTGAGCCACCGCGCCCGGCCACTTTTTTTTTTTTTGAGACGGAGTTTTGCTCTTGTTGCCCAGGCTGGAGTGCAGTGGAGTGATCTCGGCTCACCACAACCTCTGCCTCCCAGGTTCAAGTGATTCTCCTGCCTCAGCCTCCCGAGTAGCTGGGATTACAGGCACGCGCCACCACACCTGGCTAATTTTGTATTTTTAGTAGAGACGGGGTTTCTCCATGTTGGTCAGGCTGGTCTCGAACTCCGGATCTCAGGTGATCCTCCCACCTTGGCCTCCCAAAGTGCTGGAATTACAGGCGTGAGCCACTGCACCTGGCCCCCATCTCCTTATCAACACTGCATTATCAAACTTTTTGATATTTGTGAATCTAATGGGTAAAAATGGCATCTTCTTGTCTATGTGAACATTGACTATGAGGTTGAGAATTTTTTCATGCATTTGTTTTTTATTTTTGTGAGCTGCCTGTTTGTGTTTCTGGTCTTTGTTCTTTTTTTTTTTCTTTTTGAGACAGAGTCTCGCTCTGTTGCCCAGGCTGGAGTGCAGTGGTGTGATCTTGGCTTATCGCAACCTCCGCCTCCTGGGTTCAAGTGATTCTTCTGCCTCAGCCTCCCAAGTAGCTGGGACTACAGGTGCCCACCACCATGTCCAGCTAATTTTTTATATTTTTAGTAGAGATGGAGTTTCACCATGTTGCCCAGGGTGGTCTCAAACTTCTGACCTCAAGTGATCCACCTGCCTTGGCCTCGAAAGTGCTGAGATTACAGGCGTGAGCCACCACGCTCAGCTTTTTTTTTTGCTTTTTTTATTTTTTAAGACAAGGTCTTACTCTGTTGCCAGTGCAGTGGAGTGATGGCAGCTTTGACCTCCTAGGCTCAGGCGGTCCTCCTACCTCAGCCTCCAGACTAGCTGGGACCACAGGTGCGTGCCACCACACTTTGCTAATTTTAAATTTTTTGTAGAGGTGGGATCTTGCTATGTTGCCCAGGCGGGTCTTGAACTCCTGGACTCATTTGATCTTCTTTTTCTATTGGAATGTTTGTTTTTTTAATATTGGTTTGTAGGAGTTTTTATATATTAAGCAGCTTAATACTTTCTCTGTCTTACCATATTGGATGACACAGTCTGTTTTGGGGTCTTTGTGTAGTGATGGAGATGAGCCCAGAATAATACAGGATCAAAGGCCAAGGGGTCTCCAGTGCTGTGTGAATTTGCATGAGTCAGGAGAGGCTTTGTGGGGAGATGATGTGGAGATGAGGTTTTCTTTTCTTTTTTTTTTTTTTTCTGTCACCCAGGCTGGAGTGCAGTGGTGCGATTTGTGCGCACTGCAACCTCTGCCTCCCAGGTTCAAGTGATTCTCCTGTCTCAGCCTCCCGAGTAGCTGGGATGACAGGCACGTGCCACCAAGCCTGGCTATTTTTTGTATTTTTAGTAGAGATGGAATTTCACCATGTTGGCCAGGCTGGTCTTGAACTCCTAACCTCAAGCGATCTGCCTGCCTCGGCCTCTCAAAGTGCTGAGATTACAGGCATGAGTTACCATGACCGGCCTGGAAATGAGTTTTAAGGGATGACGTGGAGGAAGAGGATGTCTCAGCAGAGTGGATTTTATAAGCAGAGTGTCATGGAAGGAAATTGTGTGGGTTGGTGGAAGGTTGGGGAAATTTTAAATAATCCTGTCTTCTGGAGGTGGAGTGCTGGGAGGGGTGCCGTAGGGGTGAAATATGATAACGTTGAAGGCCAGTTGAGGAGTTGGTTCAATTTCCTATAGGCAACAGGGAGCTGTGGAAGGGATTTGAAGCAAATGACTGGATCTGTGTTTTAAGAACACTACACGGGTTGCCTTTTTAGACTGGATTGCAGGCAAACAAGATTAGAGAAGGAAAACCAGTTAGGAGACTATTGCAGCAAGGAGATGACAGTGGCCCAGGCAAGGTAATGACGTGACACTAAAAACCATTTGTGCTTGGAAGGCAGGATTGGCAGAGCTGGTGATTAGATAGGTGTAGAAAATAGTAATTCAGTTATGTTTCTCTATGTGCAAGGGGAATTCACAAGACGTCAGTGGGCATGGGAGGAGGTGAGAATAGGGCCAAGGTGTGGAGAGTTGGAGGGAGGATGTTTGAGGGTCCTCTTCGCAGCCAATGATGTTCTAAAGATTCCTGACTCCAGATTAGACATCTTTTGGGATGTCTGCCCAGCCCACACCTCCTCTGAGACCTGCCCTCCTTTCCACAGGTGTGGGCTCTTATTGCCAGGTGATGCTGCCTCTCTATGGCTCCCTGGCTCAGGTGCAGAATCCTGACCCAGAGGACACCAATACGAGCCTCTATTTTGGAAATCTGGAATCTGAATGTGGACGCACTGGGTCAGTTGGCTATGAGACCAGGGCTCAGCTGGCTTGTCCTGCGAGCTCCGGGTGGCTGCGTTTGTGCCGTGTGTGACTGGAGCAGAAGCAGCAGAGAGGGATGAAGTGAAGTCCCTGGACAGAGATAGGCAGGAACCTCTGGCTCAACAAGACAGATTGAACCTGCCTGACTAACGAGGCAGTAAAGGAATGAAAACATGTACATTCACTAGGGCAGGAACAGGAAGGGGAGATGACAGCTCTTCAGAGATGTCAGAAAGTTTGGAAGCAGGAAAGCCAATGGACAAATGACAACAGGTTTATTTTTATTTATTTATTTATATTTTTTTGAGACAGGGTCTCATTCTGTCGCTCAGGCTGGAGTGCAGTGGCGTGATCTCAGCTCACTGAAACCTCTGCCTCCCGGATTTAAGAGATTCTCCTGCCTCAGCCTCCAGAGTAGCTGGGATTACAGGCACCTGCCACCGCGCCAGGCTAATTTTTGTATTTTTAGTAGAGACGGGGTTTTACCATGTTGGCCAGGCTGGTCTCAAACTCCCGACCTCAAGTGATCCACCCGCCTAGGCCTCCCAAAGTGCTGGGATTATAGGCGTGAGCCACCGTGCCTGGCCTGAAGGCTTTTAAAAGGGATAGTTAGACTCGCATCCCCATCGCTTTGGGCAGCTAGTCATCTACCCTTTTCCATCCCAAGAAAAGACCAACTAGGGTTTCCTCTGAAGGCTGGAACCAGGGGAACCTGGATTTAGAGATTCCAGCCTAACTGCGGCTGCAGGTCATGCACTGAAAATGGAATTTCAGGAAAGTCTACTTAAAAAGCAGCGAAACGCTGGCATCTTCCTTGCTCAGCTTCCAGAATGCTGGTGGCCAGGGGCCTGAGGCTGGAGGATTCTTCTCAGGTAGGGTTGCTGGATAAAATACAGGATGCATTGTTACACTGGATTTCAGATAAGCAACAGAGACTTTTTTTTGGTATAAATATGTCCCCCGAATTACAAATTTTTATGAGTAAAATCTGGCAATGCTGTTCAGAAGAAACTAAGAGGCCCAAGAGAAAAGTGCTGGGGGCGCCAGCCCTGGTCCATTCCCAGTTAATGCTTTAATCCCTTCAGCTCCTACCCAGAGGCCCGAGAGTAAGCCTGGTCCGTGCCCCTGCTGGAGCTTCCAGTAAGCGTTTGAGAGTCTTGTCTTTAAATGTGAACAAATAGACAAGATCACGCAATGGAAAAATAAGCTAAGGCTTGGCCAGTGGGGGTCCAGAGGTCCATCTTGCTTCAAATCCCTTCCATAGCTCCCTGCTGCCTACAGGTGGCTAATGCCTGTAATCTCAACACTTGGAGAGGCTGAGGTGGGAGGATCACTTGAAGCCAGGAGTTCTAGACCAGCCTGGGTGACATAGTGAGACCACGTCTCTACAAAAAAAAAAAAAAAATTAGCTGGGTGTGGTGATGTGCACCTGTAGTCCCAGCTACTGGGGAGAAGGAGGGTGATTGCTTGAGCTTAGGAGTTTGAGGCTGCAGTGAGCTATGATTGTGCCACTGTACTCCCCTTTAAAAGACAGAGTGAGACTCTCTCTTTTTTTTTTTGAGACGGAGTCTCACTCTGTCGCCCAGGCTGGAGTGCAGTGGCACCATCTCGGCTCACTGCAACCTCTGCCTCCCGGGTTCACGCCATTCTCCTGCCTCAGCCTCCCAAGTAGCTGGGACTACAGGCGCCCGCCACCGCGCCCAGCTAATGTTTTGTATTTTTAGTAGAGACGGTTTCACCGTGTTAGCCAGGATGCTCTCGATCTCCTGACATGGTGATCCGCCCACCTTGGCCTCCCAAAGTGCTGGGATTACAGGCGTGAGCCACCGCGACCGGCCAGAGACCCTCTTTAAAAAAAAAAAAAGAAAGAAAAAGGAGCTGAAAGGATGCAGGGAGAATCTAGAGAACCGAGGAGAGCTCCAGAGACACAGAGACAAGAGAGCAGCCTCAGAGGCTGACCACCAGCCTCCTGCTTGCTCCTCAGTTCTCCACTGGTGGAGTCCCTCCTCCTTCTGTCTCTGGCTTCTGGGATAGAGTCCTCTCTCTGCTCAGAGAACCCCCTGGGGGTTTAAGTGCTGCAAATGTGTTTCCTTCTCTTCTGACCAAAGGGTTCTTCTGTACCATAACTCCCAACCAGGATGTGCCTGCCTGGACCCCCATCGTGCTAATCCCGAGCAGCTTGGAGGAAAAGGCCTCCCTTGGGGCAGCAGTCGACCCAGGGTCTCTGCTAAATGACCCTGGCAGCTGCGGCCCCCTCGTGCCCCAGGAGCCAGGGTCCTGTCTGGAGGCTCCATCCAAAAGCTGGCCCGGGTCCCGCCTGCCCTCTCGGCTGGCAGAGGATGCAGCCAGTTGGCTCCGCTTCTGAAGTGGGCGCCACGAGCTCACACTTGGCTCGTGCTCCTCACCGATGCCCTCTCTTCTCGGCCTTGCTGAGCCAAGCAGAGTTCTGGCTTCAGTGCTGCATCTTCTCTCCTCCATGAACAGAAATCCCCAAGGGTCAGCGGTCTCGAATATAATCATCTTCAGATACCTGAAGAGCTGGTGTGAACAGCCGTTTAACTCAATTGCCCCACTTTTCATCGAGCATTTCCCCTCTGCCTGCACGATTGAGGTCTTTTCTGATTTTTTTTTAGTAATTCATGTTGATTTATTTTATAAGTTTCTATTGCTTCTATTGATAATTTCATTAATTAATAGAAAATTAAGATGAGGTCATTTTGGTAGCACAAACATTGAAATAGAGTTTTGAAATAGTATGATCAACTAATTTATTGTCGTCACCAGGACTTTTTGAGAGTGAAACTGGGCTCTTTTACTAATTATGTGGGGAAAACAGGTATAAACAGGGACTGTCCCATGCAAACTGAAATATATCATCACTCTATTGAGAGACGACTTGCTCAAACCTTAACATCCCATTTATTTCCGAATTTGTTTTAATGATGGAAACAAGGGAGGGAATCTGAGTCACACAGGGAGCAGCTGCAAATGGTAACAGGTTTTCTTTTTTTTTATGCTTGCCTTATAATAGTAGTTCTCAATCTTAACTCACCCAGGGCAGGGTTTGGCAAACTACAAGGTCCAGCTGCAGTCTGTTTTTGTAAATAAAGCTTTATTGGAACACAGCTGTGGCCACTCATTTACCTTCTGTCTATGGCTGCTTTCGTGCAACACAGGGATAGCTGATGAGCTGCACTGGAGACGGGACAGTTCACTCCTAGGATATTTATATCTGGCGCTTTATAGAAAACATTTTCTCTCTGAGCACAGTGGCTCATGCCTGTAATCCCAGCACTTTGGGAGGCTGAGGTGGAAGAGTAACTTGATCCCAGGAGTTTGAGACCAGCCTGGGCAATGTAGCAAGACACCCACCTCAATAGATAGAATAGATAGATTATAGATTATAGATTGATTAAATGTTTGCTGTCCCGCAACGTTGGGAATGTAAAGAAATTCCAGTGTCTCACTCCCAAGAGACTCTGATATAATTGCCCTGTGGGACAGCCTGAGCAGCACTGAGTCTTGCTGTGTCATCCAGGCTGTAGTGCAGTGGTGCGATCTCGGCTCACTGCAACCTCTGCCTCCCGGGTTCAAGCAATTCTCCTGCCTCAGCCTCCCAAGTAGCTGGGATTACAGGCTAACATGCCTGGCTAATTTTTGTATTTTTAGTAGAGACGGGGTTTCACCATGTTGGCCAGGCTGGTCTCAAAATCCTGACCTCAAGTGATCTGTCTGCCTCGGCCTCCCAAGGTGCTGGGATTACAGATGTGAGCCACTGCACCCGGCCAACACTGGCAGTTTTAACAGTGCCTTAGGCTGACAGCTGGGTATAATGGTGCATGCCTGTAACCCCAGCTACTAGGAGGCTGAGGCGGGAGGATTGCTTAAGCCTAGGAGTTCGAGGCTGCAGTGCACTGCGATTGTACCTGTGAATAATCACAGCAACCTGGCAACAGAGTGAGACCCTGTCTCTAAAAAAATAAGAATGTCTTAGGTGATTCCACGATGGAGTCAGTGGTCAGTGCTGAGAACCAGGAAATTAAAGCCAAATTCGGCCAAAGGTAGTGTCTCAACAGGTGCCCTCATACCATTCATTCTTTCCGTGTCAGGTAACACGTTGGTGATCTTCAGTGTTTTAAATCTGGGAGAGGGGACACATGAGTTTTAATTGTTGTTACATTTTGAAAATAGTTATAAGATTTACTTTAAAATAAAATTTGAGCTGGGCGTGGTGATGGGTGCCTGCATTCCCAGCTACTTGGGAGGCTGAGGCAGGAGGATCGTTTGAGGTCAAGAGTTGTGGGCTGAAGTGTGTTAGCTATGCTGATCTGGTGTCTACAGTAAGTTTAGCATCAAATATGTTGACCTCCCAGGAGCAAGTTGCCTAAGGAGGGGTGACCACACCCAAGTTGGAAATGGCACAGGTCAAAACTCCTGTGCTGATCAGTGGTGGGATGACGCCTGTGAATAGTCACTGTACTCCAGCCTGGGCAACATAGTGAGACCCCATCTCAAAAAACAAACAAACAAAAAAAACAGCCAGACAGACAAAAAATTGAACTTGAATCAAAGACTTGGGGTGGACTTATCTGCTTTAGTCTCCACATAGCCCTCTGGGCACTGGATTCCGCTTTTCCTTTTACAGATGAGGAAATAGAGCCACTGTGGGGTTGAAGGACTTGCTCCAGGCTGCACAAAACCTCAGGCTGACTCTTTCCAAAGCAATGCTTGACTTCTTGGGAGGGTTTTTAATTTTTTTCCCCAACACCCTCCTTTCCATGACAAGCTCCTGAATATCAAAGAAGGCCAGAGAGGATGGTGTCCTGTGTTCATGAAGGCAGGAAGTGTTTATTGAGCCCATACTGGCTGCAGAGCTAGGCATGAAACTGCCACAGTGAACAGAAAAGGGCCCCGCCTTTATGGAGTGGGACGTCCACCGTGGGAGATAGGCCCCACGGGGAGTTTGGGTGAAACGTCGTTGAATGTCAGGCAAGCAGTGGCCCCGGTGCTGCTCACCTTGTCTGGGAGGGTCAGGAAAGTTTCCTGGGGAAGAGGCAGGGAGATCTGAGCCGAAACATGGAGGATGAGGCTGTGGCTGTCTGTCGTTAGTGCATGGAAGAGAATTCCTGGCAGAGGGAATAGCACGTGTGAGGACCCAGCTGGGGAGTCCAGGGCTGGCACCTGGAGAGCTCCGGGAGGGGCTCCAGGTGGAGCTGGAGAGGGCAGAAGTGGGAGGGAGGAGGGAGGCAGGTTCTGCACCACCCCCAGGGGGTTAAATTAGACTGGTGAGTCAAGATTCCAAGAAAATGAATGGCTCTTCTGCCAGAATTTTAGGCAACTCCGCATTCCAAGACAGCCCACAGCTTCCTCTAACAGCCAGGCTGTTCCCAGCCCTGCTGGAGGAGGCAGGAGCCGGCTACTAGCTGGGACACTAGGTGAGAGGTCAGGCCTCAGGTTGGCATCTGGGTCAGACGACAGAGTGGGATGGGGGAGTCCAGGACACTGGAGACCCTCAGGCCCAGGCTCAGGGTTCCCAGTCCTGCACCTGCTACTTGTCTGCATTTGCGTCCTTGGGAAACAAACTTTGAATCAGAGATTTATGTGCAGGCGGTTTAGAGGGGCGTTTTCTCGGGAGCTGCACCTGTGAGGGAGGGTAAGCAGCTGGGCTGCAGTGCTGAGGTCTCAGCCCTTCCTCATGGGAGCTCTGAGCCAGGTGGGCCCTTAAGAGATGTTCCCAATCAATCAAGGCCAAGACTTATCTACCAGTCATCAGATGCAAGCTGTCCCTCAGGGAAGGGGCCACAGGATCAGATGAGGCAACTCTCTGAGGCTAAGGGCAATTCCTGGGGAGTTGCTCGGCTGTGAGCTGCCAGCTCCCGCTCCCAGCAGCCACAGGAATGGAGTGTCCTGGTCTGGAAGGGGGGATCTGCAACCACAGCATCCACTACAGCAGCTGTGTGACCTGGAGCACACGGCCTAACCTCTCTGAGCTTCCTTTATGCAAAATGCAGTCACTGGGCTGTTGGAAGGATTCAGAATATTGCATATAAAGCACCTGGCCCCAGTCTTGAGCTCCAGGAAGCACCCAGGAAGTGTTTGTTTAGTTGAAAGGATCAGTGAATGTGTTGCTTCATAATGAGAATGAGTCTGAGAACCCCCTTTCTGGTGAAAAGATCACGGGCCCAGGACTCAGGAGAGAGTCATCGCTTCCAGCAGTAACTGGTTGTGTGATAGTAGTATGATAAGATGGTAGGCTTTCCATTTAGCTCTCTGGGCCTTAAATTCTTTATCTTGTAAACAGGGATAATGACACCTGTGCCACCTTCTCCTAGGCTATCTCCTCCTCAGTGTTGGGAAACTGAATGGAGATCATGAGATGGGAGGTGAAAGCTTTGAAAGGGAAAAGATATCATCAGTTTCTATAGGTGGGGTGGGCGTGGCAGCAGGTGGCAGAGCAGGAAGCGGCCCAGGTGAGCCAAAACCCTGGTCAGACGTGAGTGCAGCCCTGCACCCACATAAGCTCACACGTTTGCACAGGCTCCCTCACATGTGCATGCCCCTGCATGCGTGTACACACAATCATGTGTCCCCCAGTAATGCACCCACTCACAACCACCAGAGCAAAACAAAGACAACGAGTGGAGCTGTCTGCAGTGCACCTGGGGCCCCAGCTCCCCTCCCAGCCCATGACTACATTGTGGAGGGCTGAGGAATGGGGTTGCTGAGAAGGAGCCCAGGCTGGGGACCATGTGCGTGCGGGTCAGGCTGGCAAAGCCATCTGTCTGCCTCTTGTCTCAGGCTGCCAGGCTGGGCAAAGGCCACGTGCTCGGCTGAAGAGCCCAAGCCAAAGTAAATGGGCCCCTTTGAAGGTAGGGCTCATCTGGAGAGCAAGCAAGCAAAACAAGCTTAGCTTTTCATTTAGGGACCGTCACAGAAAACTCTGAAATGCACCAAAGAGTTAATGGTGTTTGGCGCTGATCAGTGGCATTGAGGGTGCTTTCTATTTCCGTCCCTTTGATTCCACTGATTTTTCTACTGTCAACATGCATTAGCATTGAGTGATTATCAGGATCACAGTGTGGGTTGGCTGAAGATATTTGTTGATGGTATTTGTCTAGCTCCTTTCTCTGCCCCCAGCACCTCAGTGGCCCTCCTGTGCTCTGAGCAGTTCTGCTAGGGCTGTGAATTATGAAAGCTTCGACCCGGTGCTGTGAAGTGGGAGTGTGGGCTGGGCCTAGTAATCTGCAGCCCTCATCCCCAGGTCCATGGTAACTGTCACATGGCCTGTGCTGGGCCAATCGGAATCCTCCCTTGTCATGTTATAGGCCGACCCTGGGGAGATAAGCTCTCCCTGAAATATTAACATTGTCTCTGGCCATGTTCCCTTTCCCTTCACCACCCAGAGAAGCAGGAGAGAGAGGCAGAGAGAGAGAGAGAGAGAGAGAGGGTAAGAGGGAGAAGAAGCCAGCTGTAGAAATAAATATGAATCCCTTTGATTGTAAGATATGATTCATTATTTTATGTACAACTGTGATGGTTAATTTCATGTGTTAACTTGACTGGGCTAAGGGATGCCCAGATAGCCCATAAAACATTATTTCTGGGAGTGTCTCTGAGGGTGTTTCCAGAATAACTTAGCATTTGAGTCAGCAGACGGAGTTAAGAAGTTCTGCCCTCACCAACGTGGCCAGGCATCTTCCCATCAGCTGCGGGCCCAAATAGAACAGAAAGGTGGAGGGAGAGCGAGTTCCGTCTTCTGCAGCTGGGATGCTCACTCATCTTCTCCTGCCCTTGGACATTGGAACTCCTGGTTGGCAGGTTTTCGGACTTGGACGGAATGACACCACTGGCTTTCCTGGCTCTCCCGCTGGCAGATGGCAGATTGTGGGACTTCTGGGCTTCCATAATCCTGACAGCTATTCCTATAATCAATCTCCTCTTATACGTCTATATGTATCCTATTGGCTCTGTTTGTCTGGAGGACCCTGATTTGTACAATTAGGAAACAAAAAAAGGCTACGAGTGAAACCATGTCTTTGGCTGTAAATCACATTCTAATTTCAGAGATACTAATACGTGAAAAACATGTACAGTCATGCATTTAACGATGGGGATATATTCTGAGAAATGCATCATTAAGCGATTTTTTTTTGATACAGAGTCTTGCTTTATCTCAATGGCGCGATCTCGGCTCACCGCAACCTCTGCCTCCCAGATTCAAGTGATTTTCCCACCTCAGCCTCTCGAGTAGCTGGGACTACAGGAGTGTGCCACCATACCTGGCCAAGTTTTGTATTTTTATAGAGATGGGGTTTTGCCATGTTAGCCAGGCTGGCTTGGAACTCCTGACCTTAGGTGATCCACACGCCTCAGCTCCCCAAAGTGCTGGGATTACAGGCATGAGCCACCACACCTGGCCTTTTAAGTGATTTCCTTGTGTGAATATCATAGAATGTACTTACACAAATCTAGATGGTATAGCTTACTACACACCTAGGCGTAATGGTATAGCCTGTGGCTCCTAGGCTACAAACCTGCATAGCACGTTACTGTAGGCAATTTTAACACAACGTATTTATGTATCTAAACATAACCCAGGCTGGACGCAGTGGCTCACACCTGTAATCCCAACACTTTGGGAAGCTGAGCTGGGCAGATCACCTGAGGTCAGGAGTTCAAGACCAGCCTGGCCAAAATGGTGAAACCCTATCTCTACTAAAAATACAAAAATTAGCTGGCCGTGGTGGCGCATGCCTGTGGTCTCAGCTACTCGGGAGGTTGAAGCAGGAGAATCACTTGAACCAGGAAGGTGGAGGTTGCAGTGAGCCAAGATCATGCCACTGCACTCCAGCCTGGGTGACAGAGTGAGACTCCATCTCAAACAAAACAAAAGACTGGCCATGCAGTAGGTTTCTTTATCTCAGCATGAGCACATGAGCAATGCATTGCACTATGACATTACAGCAGCTATGACATTAGGCAATAGGAATTTTTCAGCTCTATTATAATTGTATGGGACCACCATTGTATATGTGGTTTGCCATTGACTGAAACAGTGTTGTGTGGTGCATGAGTGTACCCAAGAATCCACAAAATGTGTATGTGGATGGATGGATGGAGAGAGAGACAGGTACAGCAAGACAGTGTGAGCAAGACCAAGACAGTGAGAGTACATGTGAGATCAAGAGAATGTGTGTGTGTGAGAGAGAGGGATGGAGAGAGGGAGATTCCTGAAGGCATCTTTGAGCACCTGGATTCAGCCATTCCTGAAACTGACATTGTTGTTAAAGGAGGCTATAAAGATTCACTTTTTCTTAGGCACATATGAATCAGATTTCTGTCATTCACAATCCAAAGAGTCTGGGCTGATTCCTTTTCTGCCTCTGATCCTGTTTATTGTAACAGAAAGGGTGTTCTTTTTCTTTCTTTTTTGTTTGTTTGTTTGAGACAGAGTCTCACTCTGTCACCCAGGCTGGAGTGCAGTGGTGTAATCTTCACTTACTGCAACCTCTGCCTCCTGGGTTCAAACAATTCTTGTGCCCCAGCCTCCTGAGTAGCTGGGATTGCACATGCCGGTCACCATGCCTGGCTAATTTTTTTTTTTTTGTATTTTTAGTAGAGACAGGGTTTCGCCATGTTGGCCAGGCTAATCTGGAACTCCTGGCCTCAAGTGATCCCTGGCCTCAGCCTCTCAAAGTGCTGGGATTATAGGCATGAGCCACCGTGCCTGGCAGGCTTTTCTGTTTCATTGTTCCCTCATGACTAAGGACTCTGTAGTCTACTTCACTTGAAGGATGCACCGTGCCCGAGAGGGACTAAACCTGAGCAGGCTCACGGCGGATACCCGTGGAGCTGAGCTGGGATCACTGTTTCTTTTTCTTTTTTTTTGAGACGGAGTTTCACTCTGTCACCCAGGCTGGAGTGCAGTGGCGTGACCTCTGCTCACTGCAACCTCCGCCTCCTGGGTTCACGCCATTCTTCTGCCTCAGCCTCCTGAGTAGCTGGGACTACAGGTGACCGCCACCATGCCTGGCTAATTTTCTTTTTGTGTTTTTAGTAGAGATGGGGTTTCACCATGTTAGCCAGGATGGTCTCGATCTCCTGACCTCGTGATCTGCCCGCCTCGGCCTCCCAAAGTGCTGGGATTACAGGCGTGAGCCACCGCCCCCAGCAGGATCACTGTTAAACCTCCTTGATTGTAAGTGTTGGAACCCCCAGTTCAAAGTAGATTAAGTGAAAAGCGGAGTTGATTGACTTGTGTGTGTGAAAAGTCCAAGAGTGTAGAAGCTTCAGGCACAGATGGATCTAGGGGCTTACATGATTTTTTTCCAAGATGTGGCTTCTCCCTTTCTGGGCGCCACTTTCTTTGTTGGCTGCACTCTCAGGCTGGCTGTTCTTTGAGGTGACTCCAGGTCAGATATAGACCCTCCAAGTCCAGAATCTCAGTGGAAAGGAATCTCCTTCCTCCAAAAAATTCTATCTGAGGGCCTAGAATTGAATACCAGCGGGCAGATGCCGTACATAAACCAATCATAGGGATTCCCTAGCCTGGAAGAGAATGTATTGATTGGGCATGTGAGGTCACATGACCCTTGGGGTGGGATAGTAAGGACCGAAAGTCCCTATCCGAAAGCAATGGAGAGGTGGTTCCCCAGAGAAAAATGCAAGTGCTGTCATCAGGAGAGGCAACGGACACCCGGTCATCATCCCCAATAATTCCTGTCCTCCTTTGAGTTACTACATCCCAGCGAAGTCCCTTAGGTCCTTCCAGAACTTAGTCTCCACCCTCTTAACCTCTCCCCAGAGAAGTGTTTCCCACTGGGCTGCCATCCAGGGATACTACCAGCCTTTGGGAGGTGTTGGGATCCTGTCTTTCCCTCTGCAGAAATGAAACAAAGGAGGCCAGAAAGAGACATCCCATCGCTTGTGGGGCTGGAAGCCGCCTGTCACAGAAACCAGGAGCCCTGGGCACCATC
Source organism: Symphalangus syndactylus (assembly GCF_028878055.3). Taxonomy (NCBI): domain Eukaryota; kingdom Metazoa; phylum Chordata; class Mammalia; order Primates; family Hylobatidae; genus Symphalangus; species Symphalangus syndactylus. The sequence continues at coordinate 15,825,454 of NC_072446.2, read as the reverse complement.
ATATGATTTTCCTCTTTTGTGTTTGCGGAAAATATGGTATTAATACAGGATGTTTGACAATGCGGGCAGGATTAAAGGGCAGCCCTAATTGACCAAGGAGTGGATTTCCAACTGGTTACTTTCTAGAATAATTCCATGCAGCAGGCGTGATTAGTCATGTCATCTTCACGTCATTTGCAGTGAAGAAATTCAACGTCCTAACAGTTTGTGACTGGCACGCCTGATGCTGAACAGGAACCAGCCACCTCGGCCCATAAAAAGGATACAGTAAGTGTCTCTGAGCTATGGCCTGACCAGCTGCAAGCCTGTCCTGCTACATTGCTAGGTGGAAGAGACCGCTTTTCTTTTTCTTTTTCCTTTTTCTTTTTTTTTGAGATATAGTTTCACTCTGTCGCCCAGGCTGGAATGCAGTGGCACGATCTCAGCTCACTGCAGCCTCTGCCTCCCAGGTTCAAACGATTCTCCTGCCTTAGCTTTCCAAGTAGCTGTGCTTACAGGTGCCCACAACCACCTCCGGCTAATTTTTGTATTTTTAGTAGAGACGGGGTTTTGCCATGTTGCCCAGGCTGGTCTTAAACTCCTGACCTCAGGTGATCCACCCGCCTCAGGCTCCCAAAGTGCTGGGATTACAGTCGTGAGCCACCGCACTCAACCCAGAGCTTATTTATTTTAAGGAAATACACTCATGTGGTTATGGAGGTTGGCAAGTTCAAAATGGCAGGCTGGAGACCCAGGGAAGAGCCAATGCTACCCTTCAAACCCAAAGGCCGTCTGCGGCAGAACTCCCCCCTACTTGGGGAGGTCAGTATTTTGTTCAATTCAGGCCCTCAACTGATTAGGTGAGGCCCACCCAGGTTATGTGGGGCAATCTGCTTACCAACCATTTAGATGTTAATTTCTTTTTTTTTTTTTTTTTTTTTTTTTTTGAGACAGTGTCTGGCTCTGTCACCCATGCTGGAGTGCAGTGGCACGATCTAGGCTCACTGCAAGTTCCGCCTCCCGGGTTCACGCCATTCTCCTGCCTCAGCCTCCTGAGTAGCTGGGACTACAGGCGCATGCCACCATGCCTGGCTAACTTTTTGTATTTTTAGAAGAGACAGGGTCTCACCATGTTAGCCAGGATGGTCTCGATCTCCTGACCTCGTGATCCACCTGCCTCGGCCTCCCAAAGTGCTGGGATTACAGGCGTGAGCCACTGCGCCCGGCCTTAAATGTTAATTTCATCCAAACACCTTCATAGGAACACCCAGAATAATGTTTGACTACATATCGGGGCACCATGGCCCAGGTATGTTGACACATAAAATTAACCATCACAGATATCAACTAAGTGGAACCATGTAGCATGCGCCCTTTTGTGTCTGGCTTTTTTGGTCCCACCTTATGTCTATAAGATTTATCCATGTGATTGTAAGTTCATTCTTTTACTTTGCTATGTAATACTCCATTGTATTATTATACTACCATTTATTTTTATTATTGATAAATGTTTGCTTTATTTCCAGTTTGGGGCTGTCATAAATAAAACTGCCGTGAATATTTTTGTTTATACTGTTTGGTGCACATAAATGCTCACTTCTGAGATTGTGGAATTGTTGAGACATGGGGATTCCTATGTCTCACTTCAGTGGGTACTGATACACCACATTCCAAAGTGGGTCTATCTGTTCACCTCTCAGCAGTGTGCGAGCATTCCAGTTGCTCTACACCCTCGTGTAGACTGAATATTGTTAGTCCTTCCGATTCAGCCATTCTAGTGGTTGTGAATTGGTATCTCATTGTGGTTTTGATTATGCCTTTATTTATTTATTTTTTTTGAGATGGAGTCTCGCTGTCACCCAGGCTGGAGTGCAGTGGCGCGATCTCGGCTCGCTGCAAGCTCCGCCTCCCGGGTTCACGCCATTCTCCTGCCTCAGCCTCTCCGAGTAGCTGGGACTACAGGCGCCCGCCACCACGCCCGGCTAATTTTTTTGTATTTTTAGTAGAGACAGGGTTTCACCGTGGTCTCGATCTCCTGACCTCGTGATCCGCCCGCCTCGGCCTCCCAAAGTGCTGGGATTACAAGCGTGAGCCACCGTGCCCGGCTAAATTTATTTTTAAATTTTTTGTTGTTATTATTATTTTGAGATGGAGTTTCACTCTTCTTGCCCAGGCTGGAGTGAAATAGCGCCATCTCGGCTCACTGCAACCTCTGCCTCCCAGGTTCAAGCGATTCTCCTGCCTCAGCCTCCTGAGTAGCTGGGATTACAGGTGCCTGCCACCATGCCCGGCTAATTTTTGTATTTTTAGTAGGGACAGGGTTTCACCATGTTGGCCAGGCTAGTCTAAAATTCCTGACTTCAGGTGATCCACCTGTCTCAGCCTCCCAAAGTGCTGGGATTACCGGCGTGAGCCACCACACCAGGCCTACTATTATTATTTTTTGAGACAGGGTCTCACTACATTGCCCAGGCTGGTCTCGAACTCTTGAGCTCCTCCCAAAGTGCTGGGATTATAAGCATAAGCCACCACACCCGGCCTCAAGACAGTTCTTAAAAGATGTGGACAACCCTGGGGATAGACTAGGCAGACAGGCAGTGCCACCAATCCTACAAGCCCCCAGCATGAAAATGAGATGTCAGGTCTCTCAGGGAACTGACGCAGCAATTGCTCCTGTGACAGGCACGGTGTGAATATGACAGATGTCGCGAAAAGAGAAAGCTGCTCCGGATGGAGCTGCTGCAGGAATCAGCTGAGGCTTGAGTGCAAATGCTTTATTTCCCATTCATCTCTGCATCAGGACCACAAGCGGCAGAGGGCAGGAGCTGAGTGTTTGCTTGCAGTTTGCTGCATCAGCCCGCTGGCATCTGGGCCGGTGACATGTCCTTACCAATTTCCCGTGAAGATTATAGATGAAGGTATTTTGCTTTGTGAAGACATTTTTATTGTTGAAAAATGTTTCGTGTTCAGGACACCTGAACACGAAACAGCAGGTAGGCATTCTTGAAATAAAAGTGAATCCTGATGTTTTAAATTTATCTATTGAAAAAAATCCATTTTCCCCCTATTTCTGTCATTTTGCTGTGGAGTAGTGAAAAATTCATTGCAGACTGGGTTTTGTGAATCACTGGGGTAATAGAAAAGTACAGACTTTGGTGCCAAACTTAGGTTTCGGTCACAAACCTGGTACTTAGGGCAGCATGACTTTGGCAAAGTCACTTCATCTTTTGAAGACCCAGTTTCTGGGTAAAGGCTTGGAAGGTTATCTGTGGAAAGTGCCTGGCACAGCCCCCAGCCCGTGGGAGGGGTTCAATAAGTGTCAAATGAATTTCTGTTGTATTTCAGGTCCATAATCCTTTAGCTACAAATGCAACATTTTTTAAAACTATGCAAACAGGGAGTGTTTTTCTTATTTTCTTATGCTTGGTTCAAATTCATTTGGCAGCAAAAGCTGACATGAGGCTATTTTATAGTCTCTATTTATCCCTATGGGTATAACTACTCATATGTTCTGCTTTAGAAATATTAACAGATTTGATATTGGTGTGTCTTCCCAGGCCTCACAGGGGGTCACGCAGTATACAGCCTACGCAAAATGTACTATATACAATCCGGATCATTCTGAATTCTGATATACATCTGAATTTTAAATGACAAACTAAATTCAGATCCACTTAGGAAAAAAAAGATATGTCATTTCACGAACATTAAAAAAAAAAAAACCCAAGGGTATTCTACCTTCAGGTACAGCTGAATCTGGGACTCAGATGATGCCTGTATGTTTCGGTTTTTCTCTCCACTCAGCTCTGAGAATCTCTGCTCTTCTTTGAGTTTTTGGCTTCATTCCCATTCATGCTCAGACAGGGTTTCTTTGCATCGTGGGAAACAGGGTCCTTTGCAGTTCTCAATTCTAAGAAAGTGAGACCCTCCCCCTCCTGGCATCGTATATTAAATTTCAGTGAAGATTCCGATTGGCTCTTCTTGCGGCACGTGCCCAGTGCTTGAGCCAATCAGCATGGAGGGGACATAGGGTCTTGTAATTGGGTCAAGTGCCTACTCCTGCAGCCCTGCTTTGGATGGGGGGAGAATTGATAGCTCTGCAAGAGAAGTATGGGGCCAGCCAAGCCAGCAGAGCCCAGGCCATCAATTACAAAGTAGCTCTGTGGCAAACAAGTCCCTCATCCACATTCCCAGGTCCAGGGAAATCCCAGTATAAGCAAAGGACACCTTGGAGGAGGTGGCGCCTCACACCTTCTGAACCTTTCCTTTTGGCTCTGCGTCTGTGCTACTTGGTGACAAGTGCATCTCTTGTGACGGCCTCACCTCTTGCAGATCCTTAAAGTCTCCCTGAATCTGCAGTCGCCTCTTTTCTGTTCCTCAACGTGACTGGAAGAGTCGCCACAAGCTGTTCCTCTGCTGGAACATTCTTGGCTCTGTCTCTCACCTGGCGAATGCTGGCTCACTTGTGATTCTCAGTTTAAAGGACAGGTCTTCAGAAAAGACTTCCCTGACTCTCTAAAGCCTTTCTTCTAGTTCCCTCCCAATCCCTACCCTTCTTTTCTTGATCACATTCATTCCATTTTGTAATTATATATTAATACTCTGTCTTTATTTGTTTAGAAACTGTCTCCCTGGCTAGACTGTCACAATTTAAAGGCAAGGCCATGTCTATTTCACCCACACTGTATCTTCTCAGAGCCAGACTCACAGAGGGTGCCAACATTTTTTTTTTTTTTTTCCGAGACAGGGTCTCACTTGTTGGAGTGCAGTAGCATGATCACAGCAGACTGCAGTCTCGACCTCCCCAGGCTCAGGTGATCCTTCCACCTCAAACTCCTAAGTAGCTGGGACTACAGGTGTGCGCTACCATGCCTGGCTAATTTTTGTATTTTTTGTGGAGATGGGATCTTGCCATATTGCCCAGGCTGGTCTCAAAATCCTGGGTTCAAGTGGTCCTCCTGTCTGGGCCTCCCAAAGTGCTGGGATTACAGACGTGAGCCACCATGCCCGGCCCCAACAAATACTTTTTGAATGAAGGAATGAATGAGCGAGTGAATGGCAAGGCTTGAATTGAAACCCTGGCCTCCTTGACAAGGGGGCTCACTGCTCATCTCTCAGGGTGGTCAGACCTGAATGAGGATCCCTGAGTCTATCTTGTTCTAGGGCACCTTTCTTTCTGTTTGACAACTCAGCCAAATAAAATTCTAGTTTATCTTTAGTTGTTGTTGTTGTTGTTGTTTTGAGACAGAGTTTCGCTCTTGTTGCCCAGGCTGGAGTGCAATGGCGCGATCTTGGCTCACTGCAACCTCCGCCACCCGGGTTCAAGTGATTCTCCTGCCTCAGCCTCCTGAATAGCTGGGATTACAGGCATGCACCACCACACCTCACCTGGATAATTTTGTATTTTTAGTACGGGCAGGGTTTCTCCATGTTGGTCAGGCTGGTCTCGAACTCCCGACCTCAGGTGATCCGCCCGCCTCAGCCTCCCAAAATTCTGGGATTACAGGCTTGAGCCCCACTGCGCCCAGCTTATCTTTAGTTTTTTGTTTGTTTGTTGAGATGGAATCTTGCTCTGTCACCCAGGCTGGAGTGCAGTGGTGTGATATCAGCTCTCTGCAACCCCTGCCTCCCTGGTTCAAGCGATTTTCCTGCCTTGGCCTCCCGAATAGCTAGAACTACAGGCATCCGCCACCATGCTAATTTTCGTATTTTTAGTAGAGACAGGGTTTCACCATGTTGGCCAGGCTGGTCTCGAACTGCTGACCTCAAGTGATCCGCCTGCCCCGACCTCCCAAAGTGGTGGGATTACAGGCGTGAGTGACCGCGACTGGCTGGCAAGGTTTTCTTGAAGTGTGAGTTTTCCTTTTTGGCTGCCTGGTCATCCTCATTGGTCTTCTGCTTCTTGGTAACAAGATTGTCATCCTGATCATTTTCAGCAGGCAGTTTGGCCTCAGCAGCCTCAGCTTCCTCATCTTTATCCCCATCTTCTTCCTCACCATCAGCTTCCTCCTCCTCCCCCTTCCTCTCCACTTTCTTCCTCTTCTTTTTTTTTTTTAATTTAATTTAATTTAATTTTATTTTGGGACAGTCTTACTCTGTCGCCCAGGCTAAAGTGCAGTGGCACGATCTTGGTTCACTGTAACCTCCACCTCCTGGGTTCAAGCGATTCTCTGCCTCAGCCTCCCGAGTAGCTGGGACTACAAGTGCATGCCACCACACCTGGCTAATTTTTTTGTATTTTTAGTAGAAACGAGGTTTCACCATTTTAGCCAGGATGGTCTCGATCTCCTGACCTCATGATCCGGCCACCTCGGCCTCCCAAAATGCTAGGATTACAGGCGTGAGCCACCACGCCCGGCCCTCCACCTTCTTCCTCTTCTTTGTCTACCTCATGGTCAGCCTCCTCCTCCCCATTGCCCTCATTAGTATTCCTGTTAGCAGGGGCATCTCTTTCATTTTCCACCTCCTCCACAACTTCCTCCTCCTCCTTTAAGTCTTGGTGGTGATCTAGGAGCTGGTGTCCACGGCTGCGTCTGACATGGGGCACACAGGTGATCTGATGAAGGGGATTAAAAAGATAGTGAGATTCGGGGACTGGTGACAAAGCTGCCTGCCAAAGGTGGCTGCAGTGAGCAGGGAGCCTGACAGCAAATAATACAAAGATGGCTTTTCAGAGCAGCCAGTGGGGGCTTCAGCACTTTTCATTTTCTTCCTTTTTCACGTATATTTCACACCTGTTAACTCCCCCTGCAAGAACCAGACTTCTCGGAGTCCTCAGCATCCTCTGTGGCTTGTATGGTAGCTCCACAGACCCCCTCCTGGCCCCGCTCACCTCTGAGTGAGCGTGGTTGGTTTGTGTTGTCACCTGGATAATTACCATGGCTGGCAGCTTCCTGGTAGATGTAGAGAGCTGGGATTACGGGTGTGAGCCACCATGCCCAGCCCCACACTTTATTATTATTATTATTTTTGAGATGAAGTTTCACTCTGTCACCCATGCTGGAGTGCAGTGGCACGATCTCGGCTCACTGCAACCTCTGCCTCCCAGGTTCAAGCAATTTCCCCTGCCTCAGCCTCCCAAGTAGCTGGGATTACAGGCGTCCACCACTATGCTCAGCTAATATTTTAATATATTTAGTAGAGACAGGGTTTGTCATGTTGGTCAGGTTGGTCTTGAACTCCTGATCTCAGGTGAACTGCCCGCCTCAGCCTCCCAAAGTGCTGGGATTACAGGCATGAGCCACTACGCCTGTCCCCCACCCCCCACTTCTAAACCACCAGATCTCATGAGAACTCATTCACTATCATGAGAACAGCAAAGGGGTAAATCTGCCCCCATGATTGAATCACCCCCACCAGGTCCCTCCCCCAACATTGGGAATTACAATTCAACATGACATTTGGGTAGCGACACACAGAAAAACCATATCAAGGCCCGTGACCCAAGCTTAGCTAATCAGAGTCCTTCCCTGGGACTTGCCTAATCCCTGGTCATGATGCCCTATGGCAGTGAAGCTGCACCCCGTGTGGCCATGGCTCTCCTCAGGGAGACAACCATTCTGAGACTCAAACTGACTCACCAGGAGCGGCAACGACAACAGAAGGCCCTTCAAATAGCGATGATCCCATTTAGCGGACATCCCCGACGTTTTTCCTAAAGCCTCCACCAGCATTAGTTTCCTTTTCTGTAAAATGGGGATGACGACGTTCTGGGAGGCTAAGGTGCTTGTCCCAGATTTCAACATGGCAGAGCCAAGGTTCCAACAGAGAGAGGCGTGCCTGCAAACACTGCAGCCTCTGAGCTGGCCCGTGGGATGCTGCCTGCCACCCATTTTGGGGAGTCCCCTGCCTTAGACCTTGTTCTTGGCCCAGGAGAACTGAGGGTATCCTTTGTATAGCTCTGTTTTCATAGTGGGTGAGGGTGGGCACATGTCTGTCTGAGCGTGGGGTGAACAATAGACCCAGTGCCAAGGTCTCCAAAGCCCTCACTCCCACCCCTCCTCTCGCTCCCTCCCACCCCTCCTCTCGCTCCCTCAGGGCAGATGCATTTGGGGTCACAGTGGAAGCTACTCTCATGAATACCTGTGTGACAAAGGGCTGCTTCATGGAAGAGAAAGTCTCTTTGCCCAACTCTAAGCCAAACGCCAATTAAACAGCTGTAAAGCACACCCATTCCAAGGAAGCATTAAAGAAAAAAATCCTGTGTCTCCCGCTTAGGTAGGCACATCCCAGGGATGCCGGGGCAGAGCTGCTGATGGCCAGGGGAATGGCTGGCGCGTCTCAAAATTGGATCACACTAGCTCCCGGCTCCATCAGCCAGAACGGGATGGCATGCACTCCCGAGGGGGCTCTGCGACCCTGGAGCAGTGCTGGGGAGCTCTCTAGAGGACAGGAAGGCCCCCGTGCGCCAGATTTTTAGCAACATCAGGATGTGGAGAGAGCCCAGCTCACCACATCCCCTTGGCGAACTATGACAAGAAACGCACCAGCTTTCAACACAGCTCTTGTTCTCCATCAATGGGTTCCATTGTATGCACGAATTCCCCAGCTCTAGGGGTTGGTTCTGTGCCCTGGCCAGAGTCTCAAACCAAGGGACCTGGTCTCCTCCACTCCCTTCCTCAGTGTTGTGCAGCATCTGCAAAATCTGGTCAAAGAGCTTCACCTCAGGGAGTGTCCTTTCACTTCTCTCTGTGGAGGAGCCGGGAGGGTGGAGAGCCACAGGAACCACTTGGCCATCCATCCTCGGGGCACTTGAGCCTTTGAGGTTTTCCCCACTGGCCCCACCTCACTGCCCTCCACTTGATATTCCCCATTCAAGCCCAGGGCGGAGATTGGCAAACTACTACCTGTGGCCCATCACTTGTTTTCCTAAATAAAGTTTTATTTGGAACACAGCCATGCTCATTGTTTATATATTGTTTATGGCTGCTTTGTCCTTGCAATGGTAGAGCTGAGTAGTCATGACAGAGATTGTACAGTTCACAAAGCCTAAAATATTTACTATCTGGTACTTTATTTTTATTTTTTTGAGACGGAGTCTTGCTCTGTTGCCCAGGCTGGAGTGCAGTGGTGCGATCTCGGCTCACTGCAAGCTCCGCCTCCTGGATTCACGCCATTCTCCTGCCTCAACCTTCCAAGTTGCTGGGACTACAGGCACCCGCCACCATGCCCGGCTAATTTTTTTGTATTTTAATAGAGACAGGGTTTCACCGTGTTAGCCAGGATGGTCTTGATCTCCTGACCTCGTGATCCGCCCGCCTCAGACTCCCAAACTGCTGGGATTACAGGTGTGAACCACTGTATCTGGTCCTTTAAAGAAAAACTTTATCTTCCCATGATCTAGGTCCAAGAAGAACTACAGAGAATTTAACTTTTGGTATTTCCATTGTTTTGGCTCAATTGACTGATTCATTCATTAGACAAATATTTCTTGAGAATCTAATATGCATTAAGCTCTGAGCTAAGTGTTCAGGATACAGAGATGGACAAGGCAGACATGTATGTGCCTGTCCTCACAGAAAGCACAGGAGATGACCACTGTGCAAGCAGCTCACACATTGTTAGTTACAATTGTGAGGGTGGTGTGCTCTGTGGACCCAGCCAAGGGGACACAGACAGCTTCCTGGTGAGAGTAATATGTCAGCTAAGACCTTGAGGATGAGTCGGAGTTAGCCAGGTCAATGGGCTAGAGGGAGAGAGGTTGGAGACTCCTCTAGACAGAGAGCCCAGCCTGGGCCAGGCAGGACAGAGCATGGCCCCCTCCAGGAACAGAGTGGGGTCCTGGGAGGAATCATGGAGGTTGAGCTTCCAGAGATGAGCCGTCACTCTACCATGACTGGATCTCACGAGGGACTGGGATTGACCCCTTCTTCCTCAAGACACTGAGGTTTCTATGTTCCCTGTGCAAATCTCAGTCTTCTTTTTTTTTTTGAGACGGAGTTTCGCTCTTGTTGCCTAGGCTGGAGTGTGGCGGTGCGATCTCGGCTCACTGCAGTTTCCACCTTCAGTTTCAAGGATTCTCCTGCCTCAGCCTCCTGAGTAGCTGGAATTGCAGGCACCCGCCACCACGCCCAGCTAATTTTTGTATTTTTAGTAGAGACGGGGTTTCGCCATGTTGCCCAGGCTGGCCTCAAACCCCTGACCTCAGGTGATCTGCCCGCCTCGGCCTCCCAAAGTGTGGGGATTACAGGCATGAGGCACCATGCCCGGCCAAAGCTCAGTCTTAATTCAGATCAACAGATAGTTTGTAAAGTGGAATTGCCCAATTTGGTAGTCACTAGCCCCGTGTGGTAATTGAAATCTAAATTAAAATTAATAAAAATAAACTTTAAAATGTTCAGATCCTTGGTCACACTAGCTGTGGTGCAAGTGCTCAAGAGCCACAGTGACCCCTCTGTTGGACAGCGCTGCTGCAGGACATTTCCAGCAGAGTAGAACATTTCCCTCGACAGCATGGCCTCGGGAAGGGCCCGGCCCCATCCTCCATCAAGAAGCCACCATGAGGACTTGTCTTTCTTTCTTTTTTTTTTTTTTTTTTGAGACAAGAGTTTCGTTCTTGTCGCCCAGGCTGGAGTGCAATGGCACGATCTCGGCTCACTGCAACCTCCGCCTCCGGGGTTCAAGCGATTCTCCTGCCTCAGCCTCCTGAGTAGCTGGGATTACAGGCATGCACCACCACACCCGGCTAATTTTGTATTTTTTAGTAGAGATGGGGTTTCTCCATGTTGGTCAGGCTGGTCTTGAACTCCTGACCTCAGGTGATCTGCCCACCTCAGCCCCCAGAGTGCTGGGATTACAGGTGTGAGCCACCATGCCCGGCCTGAGGACTTGTCTTTCAAATGGAAAAATAGATTCTGGGCATTGGGGTTTCGGATCTTCTGCCCATGATCAAGTTGTGTGATCTTGGGCGAGTTACTTAATTTCTTCAAGCCTCCGTTTCGCCATCTTCAATACAGGCCCAGAACAGTGTTTGGTGTATTATAGGTAGGGCTCCCTAAATGGCAGCTGAAATAGTTTTAACTTTTGTAGTAGAGTGAAAAAAAAAAAAAAAAGTACAACCTTAACAATGGCCCCTAGGATCTCTATTAGAGAGAAAATTGTTTTTGTTTGTGAGAGCATTGTGCTAAGTTGCTGTTGGGGGAGGCTGGACTCTGGTGGACGGGCTGTTAGAGTCTGCACTGGGAGATCAGGAAGCTGTGTGTTATAGGAGCAGGGAGGAGGCAGAGAAGTGGCAGGAGGCTGGGAATCAGAAGGGATGGAGTGGATGTGTGGCAGGCACTGAACATACTCATTGGCTTGAACTGGAGCTTAGCTCTTCATCCATCCATCCATCCATCCATCCATTCATTCACTCATAGATCCAACAGGCCTATTTTGGCTGCATGGGTCCAAAAACCTAATTGAAGGAAAGAATTAATGACTTATGTGACAGAATCATAAGCCAGAGGTGAATCAAATCCGGCTTTAAGGAAAGCTGGATGCAGGGCTCTAGCTGAACAAAAGGATGAGGTTTCTCTCTCCTCTGTATTGGCCCCACTTTTTCCATCTCACAAGATGGCGGCCAGGAGCTCCAGGGCCACGTGGGCTTCCTGATTCCAGAAGAAGGGAACAGTAAGAACCTTCCGGGGATCCTGGTGTCAGTCTCCTTGTGAGTCTTTGGGTTAGACTGGGTCACGTGCTTATCCCCGAGCTCATGGAATAGAACGGTCTGCTTGGCTCCAGCTCTCAATATTCCCCACGGGCTGGGCCAAAGAAATTAAGGAACAAAGTAATTGAAGGGTCAACAAATTGAGGAAACCAAAGAACATGGAGAAAGCTGAGTGGATGCTGGGCATGGAACAAGAGATGTCCGCTGTAACGAATTCACTCAACTCTCTAGGGCTGGGCTCTGGGGGCAACAGAAAACAAGCTGAGCCCTCGGCCTGCATGGAGCTTACATTCTGTTGGAAGGAAACAGCCTCATCCCAACAGCCCTTCTCTCCCTCCCCTGGGGAGACTGGAGACAGAGCCTCCTCTCCCTCCTCGTCTGAGTCCAGCCCCAGGAAAGGAGTGAAATTAACTGTCCATTGTTTTAGTGACACTTCCTGGGAGTAACAAAGGGCCTTTCACAGTGAGAAAGTGAAGCAAGTAGACGCGGGATGACCTGGAAGTCACAGAATGTGGTTGTCGAGGTGCCAGATGGAAAATGCCCAACAGGTCATGTTCAGAAATTGGAGCTGAAACAGACACGCTCCTGAAAAAAAATCCATATATGGTTGGCATTTCAGACGCACTTTGTGAAGTCAAGGACACTAGGCTGGGTACTCAGAAACAGAAAGCACCTAGAAGGTCTTGGAAAAATCAGTGAGCAATGGGATCCAAGTTCTCTTTCAGGTCCGCCCTCACTCTGCTGGGTCCATGCAGCTGTGGACCAAGGGGGAACTGAAGCACCTGGCATGTGGCCTCAGTCCCCATCCCTCTCCCTGCCATGCAAACCCTTCTCAATGGAGAATTCTAGGCAGAGGGAGTATCAAGAAAATAGACGGTGGAGGCAGGGAGCATGGAAGAATCAAGGGACTAAAAGCAGAGAGCAGAGAGGAGGACAGCAGGCGGGGGATGGGCCGGGCTGGTGAGCTGGGACAAAACTTAGAGGAGTTTGGAAGCCAAGGACATGAGCCTCTTCATTATCCCGAGAGCCCCCGGATGCTCGGTGGGAGTGAAGCTGGGGGGCGGGGTCAGGGGGACTGTGTTCATCTCCCAAGGATGCCCTAAAACGACAGAAATCTATTCTCACACTTCTGGAGGCTACAAGTCAGAAACCAAGGTGCTGGCAGAGCCACGCTGCCTCCAAAGTCCCTAGGGAAGTCCTTCCTTGCCTGGTCTGGCTTCTGGTGGCTCCCATCCATCCTGGCGTTCCTCATTTTGCACCTGTGTTGCTCCCGTCTCTGCCTCCATCTTCGAATGGGCTTTGTTTGTGTATCTCTGTGTGTCCTCTCCTCTTCTTATAAGGACACCACTCATTGGGTTTAGTGTCCACCCTAATCCAAAATAACCTCATCTTAACCAAGTACGTTTGGGAAGCCCCTATTTTCAAATAGTCACATTCTGAGGTTCTGGTGGACATGAATTTTGTGGGGAACACCATTCCATCAATGACAATGGCCAGATATGATTTTCACTTGGCAAAAAGGACTCCAGCAGCATGAAGAAGGCTCGAAGGAGGCCAGTTTGGAATCAGGAGACAGTTAGGAGGCAGGAGAGAGGTGGAGGGGGCCTCGGCCAGGATAGGGATGGCAGGAGAGAGGTGGAGGAGGCGTAGGCCAGGGTGGGGGTGGTGGCGAGGGAGGAAAGTGCATGGCATTGAAAGATGTTGAGGAAGGAAAATCCACAGGATGGGTGGGATGTGGGGCAGAGTGAAAGGTGGACTGTGATGACACCACCCAGGCCGAGTGTGGTGGCTCACACCTGCAATCTCAAAACTTTGGGAGGCTGAGGAGGGAGGATTGCTTGAGGCCAGGTGTTTGAGACCAACTTGGGCAACATAGACTTCATCTCTACAAAAAAAAAAAAAAAAAATTAGACATGGGGTGCGCGCCTGTGGTCCCACCTACGTGGGAGGCTGAGGCAGGAGGGTTGCTTGATCCCAGGAGCTCAACGCTGCAGTGAGCTGTGATCATGCCACTGCACTCCAGTCTGGGTGACACAGTGAGACCCTGTCTCAAATGGGAAAAAAATGGAGACTCCTCAGATTTCTGGGTGGCTTATCAGCCTCATCTTCTGGGAATACAATTTAGTGAGGCTTAGGATATGATAGAAAATAGACAGGCAGAGGCAAAGAAAGAAATGCTCTTTAAAAAGAGAGAGAAGAAAGCCTGAGCTTGTTGACACCCCACGAGATTTGCCCACAAGCTGCAGGAGTTCGCTTGGCCACTCCTAAACCTCTTGGCTCAGCGCGTGGGCACCACTCAGAAGCTGATGACGGCTCTCGATAGAATAAATAACCCTCCCTGTGAGCTCATTCTTCAATCAGGCCCCTCCCCGTCACTCACTCCGGCCCACGGACCAGGGGGATTGCTGGGGACATAGCCGAATGTAGCATCCGATGGCTCGGGGGCCAGGACCACTGGCGCAATGATGAGCCTCATCCTCCTCGCTTGCTCTCTGGGGTCTCAGCCAGACACGGGGGCAGGGGCAGGTCTTCAGGGCTAGGGTCTCTGACCCAAAATGCTGGGAGGGTTTCCTCCATTGCAGTTCCCTTCGGAGCTCCTGGCGACTCAGAGATAAAGACCACAGAGGCTGACCTTGGGCTGCCTGGGTTTGCCTGGAATCTGGGTGCATTTCTTGGGGCTCCCAGGACACACTAACATGAACTTGGTGGCTTAGAACAACAGAAACCTAGGCCGGGAGCGGTGGCTCCCGCCTGTAATCCCAGCACTTTGGGAGGCTGAGGCCGGTGGATCACGAGGTCAGGAGATCGAGACCATCCTGGCTAACATGGTGAAACCCCGTCTCTACTAAAAATACAAAAAAATTAGCTGGGCGTGGTGGCGGGCGCCTGTAGTCCCAGCTACTCGGGAGGCTGAGGCAGGAGAATGGTGTGAACCCGGGAGGTGGAGCTTGCAGTGAGCCGAGAACGCGCCACTGAGCTCCAGCCTGGGCGACAGAGCGAGAGTCTGTCTCAAAAAACAACAACAACAACAACAACAAAAAATCCCAATTTTTTTTAGAGATACTGGTAGATTCACATACAATTGAAAGGAATAATTCAGGGAGGTCTCATGTATTCTTCACCAAGTTTCCCCACATGGTAAGTTCGTGCATAACCAGATTGCAGAATCACAATCAGGAGGTGGACTTCGATACAACCTCCCACCCAGCTGGATGCCCCCAGTTGTTCCTGCACATGCTTGTTTGTATTTAGTCCTGTATCATTTTATCACACGTGTAGGTTGGTGCAACCCACACCACAGGTCAAGACGGGGGACCGTTCTGTCTTAGTCAGTTTGGGCTGCTGTAACAAATAACACCCTAGACCGGGTGGATACAGCAGTCCATATTTACTTCTCACAGTTCTGGATGCTGAGAAGTCCAAGATCAAGGTGCTGGCAGACCCAGTATCTATGACCCAGTGAGGTCACTATGTGCTTAACCTTGGATCCTTGGTTTGCAGCTATCCACCCTCTGGTCGTGTCCTCACCAAGGCCAGAAGGAAAATCATCTCTCTGCTGTCTCTTGTAATCCCAAATATGAGGGCCCCACCTTCATAACCAAATCACCTCTCAAAGGCCCCACCTCCTAATACCATCCGAATACTGTCACACTGAGAATTAGGCTTGCATATGTGAATCTGTGCAAACGGAAGCATGCTGTTTATATCGAGCTCCATCACATCGACCCCCTCATCTGCCCTTTCTACAGCCACAGTCGCTTTCCATTCCTTTCCATCCTGACAGCCACTCATCTGTTCTCCATCTCTATAATTTTGTCACTAAAAGAATATTAGATAGGCTGAGTGCAGTGGCTTATGCCTGTAATCCCAGCACTTTGGAAGGCCAAGGTGGGCGGATCGCCTGAGTTCAGGAGTTCAAGACCAGCCTGGCCAAATGGTGAAACCCCATCTCTACTAAAAATATAAAAATTAGCCAGGCATGATGGCAGGTGCCTGTAATCCCAGCTACTTGGGAGGCTGAGATGGAAGAATAGCTTGAATCCGGGAGGCAGAAGCTGCAGTGAGCTGAGATGGTACCATGGCACTTCAGCCTGGGCGATAGAGCAAGACTGCATCTCAAAAACAAAAACAAAAACAAAACAAACAAAAGAATGTTAGATAAATGGAATTAGACATCATAGAACCTTTTGAGATTTTTTTTTTACACAGCAGAATGCCCTTGGGTCTCCATGTAATTTTGCGTTCTATAGCGTGAGAATTGTATTCAAGTACACAGCGAGATCACAGTGTTTAACTCCCTCCTGCTGTGTAGGTTATTTTCACTTAAACATTATTTTGAATTAAGCTGTGGCAAATATCCTTGAAGCTGAGTATACACTTGTATAAGGATTTATTTCTTAAGACAGTTTCCTTGCACTGGACTTGCCGGGTCAGTGGTCTCACCAGATATTAAAGGCATTTCACCTAATTGCCCACTGTAAGCAGGGTTCTCATTTTTACCCCTCTAGCTGGTGAGGGAGACAGTTTGGCTCCCTACATCCTTGCATCCTTTCTTAAGGAGAAAACTCCTGTCCCCTGAAGCTCATCTCAGGCCCAAGAATGCTGAGAGTGGACAGAAAGCGGACGAGAGCAGAGAAGCCACTTGAGCATCAGTGAGAGAGGGGACGGGGCCTGGGCTCTGGCTGGGCTCTGCAGCACAGGGTCCCAGTTTAGTTGGAGAATTATGTGACAACCCTACCGATAGGACATGGGGAAGGAGTAGACCCTTCTCCGCCTTCTCCTTCTCAGCCTCCTGGACCTCTTGTTCCACTTAAAAGACATCACCACAGTGCAGGGGTCACAGGCATAGACAGGGGGCCGCGCAGCTCGCAGAAATGGTGATGGAAAGAAAACATGCCCCCACTCCTTTCTCCCAAGACACTCAGCCCTCTGCCTCCCTCCCCAGGCTTTCACAGAGGCAAGAGCACTGCAAGAAAGTCTCTTTCCCCTTCACCAGGAACGCGCAGACATGCTCCAGCCTCAGGGCCTTTGTCTCTGCTGCTCCCTCCAGCTGGTAGGCTATTCCCGCGCTCACCCCTCCCCTTCTGCAGGTTTTCCCCAGCGCCACCTTCCCAGTGAGGCCTTCCTTACCCACCCACAGCACTCTTAACCCATTTTCCTGCTGGAATTTTCCTGTTAGCGTTTATCACCAGCCACAAGCTATGCAATTTATGTATTCATATACATTTGTAATCTGTTTTTTTCTGGTTTTGCTGTCTTGTTCCATGCTTTATTCTCAGTGCCAAGAACAATGCCTGATGCGCAAGAAGCACTCAAAATGTCTTATTGAATGAATGAGTGAACGAATCAACCCATGAATGGGTGGATGAAAGACCAGACAAATAAACAGTGAATGGAAGCAGTAGAAGGAAGGAAGGAAGGAAAGAAAAAAGAAAGAAGGGAGAAAGAGATAAAAAAAGAAAAGAAAAAAGGGAAGGGAGAAAATAAAGAAAGGAAAATAAAAAAGAAAGAAAGGGAAAATGGAAAGAAAGAAAAATAAAAGAAGGAGGGAAGGAAGGAAAGAAAGGAAGAAAGGAAAGAAAGAAAAATAAAGAAATGAAGGAGGGAAGGAAGGAAAGGAAAAAAGGAAAGAAAGAAAAATAAAGAAATAAAGGAGGGAAGGAAGGAAAGAATGAAAGAAAAGGAAGGAAGAAAGAAGGAAAGAAAGAAAAAGGAAAAAAGGAAAGAAAGAAAAATAAATGAAGGAGGGAAGGCAGGAAAGAAAGAAGGAAGGAAGAAAGAAGGAAAGAAAGGAAAAAAGGAAAGAAAAAAATAAATGAAGGAGGGAAGGAAGGAAGGAAAGAAAGAAGGGAAAAAAGAAAAATAAATGAAGGAGGGAAGGAAGGAAGAAAAAGAAAGAAAAGAAAGAGAAAGAAAGAAGGAAAGGAGGGAGGGAGGAAGGAAGAAAAAAAAGAAAAAAGGAAGAAAAGAAGGAAGAAAGAAAGAACTCTGCCATAAGCAAAGCTGTCCTGGCATATGTGGCATCTGGCAGGCAGCAAGTCTAGACTGGGGAACAAAAGGGACTGTTGAGGCCTGGGGTAAACCAATGTGTTTTGGCCTACAGTGGGCACCTGCCATCCCACTCCAGCCCACGGCTACTTGGTCTTCAGTTTTTCAGGACTGAGCAGAAAAATCTCAACTTACATTAGCATAACCGTCTAAAGTTGCCAGTATTTGATCATTTCTTAACCCACAGGAATAGTAATCCCACACGATTCAAACTTAGTGCGCAATTCCTTCCAACTTAAATTGTTGCCAATAAATTAATAGTAACAACACCATTAACAGTAACCAACTGACTGCTTGGGCCAAAGGGACACATCTGTGAGGTGGGTCCTCCCAGGGTCACTGCTTGGCAAGCTCCACAGAGGCCTGGAGCAGCCAGTTGCCATCCCCCAAAGCCAAATGCGGAGCCCTGCTTTGGGCCAGGAGCTTGGTCTAGACACTGCGTGCAGAGAGGAGCTGGGCTGGCAGGCACTGAGAGCTGGTGATGTGGGACATGCAGGGTGAATCCCTCCTCCAGGGGTGGGGGCTCAGGTTCTTGACCAGTGGAGACCCGGCCTCTCCCTGCTGGAGCCCCAGGTGCCAACTGTAAGCCCTTGCGAGGAGCACCCATCTCAGCGAGAGGTCTGCCCCCAGCGGATCTCCGGGAGCCAGCAAGAGGCAGGCATCACCTTTGCCAGGCCCAGACTCAGCCAGTTCTTCTCCCGGGGATGTGATTTCATCAGGTGGCGAGAGCTTGTCAGCGCTGGTGCTGCGTGTAGTCAGATGGATGCACAGATGTTTGAAACTCGGAAAGGTGCTAAAGAGGCTTCTGGGCAATTAAGGGAGTTGGGGGAAGAAGAATCTTCTAGCAGTAAAACAACCAGTCACCCAGGACCATAAGGGGCCTTGGTGGGACTGAGAAGTGGGCCTATCCATGTGAAGGACTGCGTCAGGCATGAGTCTTCCCTCACAGCATCGTGACGGGCTCACTACCCAGGGCCCAGCCCAAGGGGTTCAAGTCTCCCCTTCAAGGGCAAGTAGGGAGGCTCCCCCTCCCCACTCTGCTGAGCATCCCAGGATCTCCCATCCCCTTTGGGTTTGACACAGGTCCCAAGTGCTGACAGTTCATTCTGTCGTTCATTCCCTGACTGTCTCATTCATTCAGAAGCACATGTACATTAAACATCTACCACGAGGGATCCTTAAGGGAACAGGAGACAAAGCTCTGTTCTTCTGGCTCCCGCATTTGAGTGGGGCAGATGGCAGACAGTAAACAAGTGGATATGCCATATGAGGTGGGGAGTTGTGGGAAGTTCTCCTCCAAGAGAAGTCTGGGTGGTCAGTGGGAGAGAGTTGTGGGCTGACTTTGCACATGCAAAGCATGGTCACACTCAGTGCACACATGCAACACACACACAGAGAAAGAGGGAGAGAGAGTCAGAAAACCTATAGGGAATCTCTTAATTTTGCATTCATGGAAGTTGGCCACATTCTAAATAACCACATTTTATTCCATGGCTTTATATGATCTTTTTCTTTGCTTTTTTTGAGATGAAGTTTTGCTCTTGTTGCCCAGGCTGGAGTGCAATGGCGCAATCTTGGCTCACCATGACCTCCACTTCCTGGGTTCAAGCGATTCTCCTGCCTCAGCCTCCTGAGTAGCTGGGATTATAGGCATGCGCCACCATGCCTGGCTAATTTTTGTATTTTTAGTAGAGATGGAGTTTCACCATGTTGGCCAGGCTGGTCTCAAACTCCTGACCTCAGGTGATCCACCCGCCTTGGCCTCCCGAAGTGTTAGGATTACAGGCGTGAGCCACCATGCCCGGCCTCATATGGTTTTTATTTTGATGGATGTAAACACTCTGAGTTCCTAGGGACTCAGTCAAGGCCCATTCATCAAACCCTTCCCTGGAGGTGCCCATCTGGGACTTTCTGGAATAGGATTACAGCCACCAGCCCATCCAAGAAACCCCGCGCCCCTCTCTCAGGCCGTCTTCACTCCTCTGCAGCCCTCGTGTCTTGTGCCGTAGACCTGGAAGGTCCATACACATCAAAGCCCAAGTTGCTCAAAACCAAACCCTGGGCTCCTGTTCTAGATGTTGAATCGGGGTGTCCTCAAGTGTCAGCCACTGCTACAGGCCAGGGAAAGTATTTGCCTTTAGAGGGGTGTTTGTGGGTGTGAGGGGGAGCTGTCCTTCCCTCTCATCAAAGATTGGAGTATTCCAATGCAAGAAAGAAAAAGGAAGGAGAGAAAATCATTTAGGCATCGCATTAAACAGGGACATAACAGAGGTTAAGAATATAGGGCCTGGTGGGCCAGGCGCAGTGGCTTACGCCTGTAATCCTAGAATTTTGGGAGGCCGAGGCAGGTGCATCACTTGAGCCCAGGAGTTCAAGACCAGCCTGGAGAACATGAAGAAACCCTGTCTCTACAAAAAATACAAAAATAAAAAAAGAGTAGAGGGGCTGGAGCCTGTGTGCCTGGCTTCAAATCCCAGACCCACTTTCTATTAGGTCGGTGCAAAAGTAATAACAGATTTTTACATTACTTTCAATGGCAAAAACCACAATTACTTTTGCACCAACCTAATAGCTGTGTGTTTTGGACTCCTTACCTAACCTCTCTGTGCCTGGGTTTCTTAAACTGTAAACAGGAGATAATGATAGTCTCCACCTTATGGGTTGCTGTGAGACGTAAATGGGTGAGTACATGTGCACTATTTAGGACTGTGTCTGGCATATAGAAGCCCCCAGTGAATGTCAATTTGATTATTTCAATCAAGTGGAGAAGACATGTGAAGCAGTAAATGTCTGATCCCATACCTGTGGCAGGATGGCAGCCACCTGTTGTGACTCAAGCCCTGCACTGTTTGTCCAGCCTTCACCATATAGCTGTCCCCATCTTGCAGATGAGGAAGCCGAGCCTTGGAGCCGGTCAGAGGCTTAGATGGGGTCCCGAAGCTTGAAGGGTGGGACTGAGGTTCAAGTCAGGATTGTGTGACTTGAAAGTGGATGTCCTTTTCTTCTGGGCACCACTGAAGATTGGACTGGTTTGGCCCAGACTGCCTTCCCTTTTGACAGGGTAGTTGGTCAAGCCATATTTTCTGAGCACTGCTGTGGGCGAGGCACTATGATCAAGACACAGTGGCCTGGAGGGCCGTCCGCGTGATTTGTGAGGCCCCTTGTTCAAACATTAAGACTTTCTTTTCTTTCTTTTTTTTGTTTTTCTTTGTTTCTTATTTATTTATTTTTTTTTTTTGAGACGGAGTCTTGCTCAGTCTCCGAGGTTGGAGTGCAGTGATGCAATCTTGGCTCACTGCAACCTCTGCCTCCTGGGTTCAAGCGATTCCCCTGCCTCAGCCTCTTGAGTAGCTGGGACTATGGGCATGTGCCACCACGCCTGGCTAATTTTTTGTATTTTTAGTAGAGATGGGGTTTTACCATGTTAACCAGGATGGTCTCGATCTCCTGACCTTGTGATCCACCCGCCTCGGCCTCCCAAAGTGCTGGGATTACACGCATGAGCCACTGCGCTAGGCCAAATATTCAAACTTTCAAGAAAGCAGAGCATTGAATGCAGTGCTGGGCCCTTACGAATGCGGGGCCACATGCCAGGTCTCACGACCATAAGGCCGGCCCTGTCTGCCTGCATGATGCTTGGGTAAGTGTGTCTTTTGGGGCTATGATACCATCAATAAGGTAAGGAAGACATGATATTAATTTTTTTTTTTTTTTTTGAGACAGAGTCTCACTCTGTTTCCTAGGCTGGAGTGCAGTGGCATGATCTCGGCTCACTGCAACCTTCCCCTCCCACGTTCAAGTGATTCTCCTGCCTCAGCCTCCCGAGTAGCTGGGACTACAGGTGTGTGCCACCATGCCTGGTTAATTTTTTGTATTTTTAGTAGAGGTGGGGTTTCACCATGTTGGCCAGGCTGGTCTCGAACTTCTGACCTCAGGTGATCCACCTGCCTCAGCCTCCCAAAGTGCTGGAATTACAGGCGTGAGCAGCTGTGCCCAGCTGAGGAAGACATAATATTAATATTGATACTCAAACCAAGACAGCACAACAATGGCTATAAAGGGACGCCCTAGGGTTTGTGGGGAAGCCACAGGGACTTAACCTACAAAGAAACACACATCTTGCTTAGTCTGAGATTCTTTGCTTGAAAATGAATTCTCATGGGGAACTTTTCTGCAACCCAGGACACTTTTAGAGGAATTCAGAAACACTTATCGAGAGCTGCATGTGTTTTAGGTGCTGAGATATGATGCTGAAGCCAAAAGAGGCATGGTCTGTGTGATGCTTAATACTGAGTGTCGACTTGATTGGATTGAAGGGTGCACTATTGATCCTGGGAGCGTCTGTGAGTGTTAACTCAGATTAACATTTGAGTCAGTGGGCTGGGGAAGGCAGAGCCACCCTTAATCGGGTGGGCACCACCTAATCAGGTGCCAGGGAACATAAAGCAGACAGAAAAATGTGAAAAGAGAGCCTGGCCTAGCCTCCCAGCCTACATCTTTCTCCAGTGCTGGATGCTTCCTGCCCTTGAACATCAGACTCCAAGTTCTTCAGTTTTGGAACTCAGACGGGCTCTCCTTGCTCTGCAGCCTGCAGACGGCCTATTGTGGGACCTTGTGATCGTGTAAGTTAATACTTAATAAACTCCCCATATATATCCTGTTAGTTCTGTCCATCTAAGAGAACTCTGACTAATACAGTCTGTCTCCTGCAGCTCATGGTCTAACTGGGAGACAGATGGTAGGCATTAACCAAATGACTCGATGAATGGATGAGCAGGTACAGCTGTGATAAGTGTGATAAATGAAGAGAAGGGGTGCTCTGGTTGCTTTTAAAAAGAGGCTTTGACCTGGTTTGCCAGGGATGTCTTTGCTGGGGGGAGCCCCGAAGCTTGAGCAGAATTTGACCAGATGCGAAGCAGAGAGAATAGTGTCCCAGGCAGAAGGCCGATGTATGCCAAAGCCCAGAGAGGGACGGAGGAGCCTCAGGCCAGCATGACAGTGCCCTGTGAAGGAGGAGCAGGGAGGTGGGAGAGGAAATGCTGAGGTCCCAGGGCTAGATTAAAAAATGTCACCTATGGGCCGGGTGCAGTGACTCAGGCCTATAATCCCAGCACTTTGGGAGGCCTAGGCAGGTAGATCACCAGAGGTTGGGAGTTCGAGACCATCCTGGCCAATATGGTGAAACCCCGTCTCTACTAAAAATACAAAAATTAGCCGGGCGTGGTGGCGGGCGCCTGTAATCCCAGCTACTCGGGAGGCTGAGGCATGAGATTCGCTTGAACCCAGGAGGCAGAGGTTGCAGTGAGTCAAGATTGTGCCACTGCACTCCAGCCTGGGTGACAGGGACAGACTCCATCTCAAAAAACAAACAAAAACCGTCACCTACAGCCATTCAAAGATTTCATCTTTGGAGCACTGTAAAGCCAGTGACAAAGTTTAGCAGGATTTAACTGACACAATCAGTGTTCTGAAGAGGTCACTCTATTCTCTTCTGCCACCTCCCCTCCTGTCCTACCCACTGGGACCCTCAGACTGGTTCCAAGGAGCAGAGAGGCTGAGATTTACCATGACATGACAGAAAGGGCTGTCATTTCATTTGAGCCAGCCTGCTGCACAGTGATTGTCATCTTGCCAATTACCATCCTGTTTCCAAAAGCACTTTACTGCTGGAGGAATGAATGGGGCTCGATATGGCCTTATATAACAGTTGGACTTCCCTCGCCGGCTTGAAAACAGAGATCCTGTCAGACTATCGGCCCTTAAGAGCACGCCTTGGATCTGATAAACAGACGTTGGCAAATGGGAGGTTGGAAGGTGGTGCCAAGCTCTGTGGTTTGGACTGGTCCTACGAGCGAAACAATCGAAGCAGCTAACCATCTGCAGGAGGGAAAAGAGGAAGGGAAACTCAGTCTGAGACACAAAGAGGAAGTGTGGGAGACAGAGGGGCCGCAGTGGACGAGGTCCCAGTCCCACCCCCATTACTACAGCCTTGCAGACTACTGCCTGCCCACCAGCAGGTTGCCACGTTTGTAGGGCGAGTAGACGCTCTGTTGATTTCACTAACCTTCCTTCCTGTGGTGCCTCCTTCAGGAATAAAGGGGTGGATGAGTTTGCAAGGATGGAGGTGGGAAGGAAGATTGGTGGATAATTTTGTAGAGAGCTTTTGCAGATGATGAGTTGCCCTTCATACTTGCTGATGTTCACTTAGAAGCTGTAAAGCCTTTACTGCTGTTGCCATTGGATGGTTTCAGACTGAGCTAGGCACATTCTCTTGCACGGAGCTGCTTGAGACCGTGGACAACTGGTCAGAGGCTTGGCTGCAAGTCTACCCTGCTGGCCTGTTAGGAGTTCAGGGAACCACACAGAGACCCCACTTGGGCATACTTATAAGACAACGTCTATCATTTGGATGGACAGGGGACAGAGACAAGATCTGCTCAATCAAATCCACTTCCCCAGCTTTTATCATGCAGGCCACTCTTAGGCATGTATTATTTTAAATGCAGCCCAAAGCATCCCCAATTAATACACCAGAGGGCCCCCGAATATTCTTGCCAAAGCCTTTGAGTGTGCAAGGCCTTGAGCCAGCAAGTGAGAATTCCATTCCTTGTGTTATGCTTCCTTGGTGGAAGAATGCATGGTTTAGAGAAGTAGCTCTTCAGATTTTATTCCCAGAGCCCTCTTCTTTTTAAGACTCGTCATGTTCGGCCGGGCGTGGTGGCTCACGCTTGTAATCCCAGCACTTTGGGAGGCTGAGGTGGGCGGATCATGAGATCAGGAGATCGAGACCACGGTGAAACCCCATCTCTACTAAAAATACAAAAAAAATTAGCCGGGTGTGGTGGGGGGCGCCTGTAGTCCCAGCTACTCAGAGAGGCTGAGGCAGGAGAATGGCGTGAACCCGGGAGGCAGAGCTTGCAGTGAGCCGAGATTGCGCCACTGCACTCCAGCCTGGGCGACAGAGCGAGAGACTCCGTCTCAAAAAAAAAAAAAAAAAAAGACCCGTCATGTGGCTAGAGCAGGCTTCTCTGCCTGGGCACTGTTAACCTTATGGGCGAGATCATTTCATGTTGTGGAATTATGTTCCATGTGGTGGGGCATCCCTGTCTTCTACTCACTAGATGCCAGTAACACTCTCCCCTAGTTGTGACAACCAAAAATGTCCCCAGGAGGCAGAACTGTTTCCTGTTGAGAACCATTGGACTAGAGGAATAATCTGGAATCAGATTTGTATACTGTCTACCAAAATTCTGAGCGTCCCTCTCTCCTGACCTGCCTGTTTCTTTACCCGTGTCAAAACTGCCATGCAATCTTGGTTACATCCTCATTCACAGCTAGGATGACTGTCACAGGACTCTCATGCAGAGGGAGGGCCATCTTCCTATATAGCCTCATTGGTTTGCCAGAAACACTTGAGCAAATTCTGGGTCACCGCTGGGCAGAAGTGAGGACTTGAGAAAGTATTCAGACAGCTGCTTCAGAGCTCGTCTCACAGTTAGACTGAGATAGGGGACAGCTGAGAGGCTCAGTAATGTCCATGGATTTGGCCCCAGATTGGCTATGGAGAGTAGGTTGGAACTTTAAAAAACAATAATAGATTTTCTTTTCTTTTTAGACAGAGTCTCATTCTGTTGCCCAAGCTGGAGTGCAGTGGTGCGATCTCATGCCTGAGTCTCCCCAGTAGCTGGGATTACAGGCGTGTGCCACTATGCCCAGCTAAGTTTTGTATTTTTAGTAGAGATGTGGTTTTGCATTTTTAGTAGAGATGTGGTTTTGCCGTGTTGGCCTCAAGCAATCCACCCGCCTCGGCCTCCCAAAGTGCTGGGATTATAGGCATGAGCCACTGTGCCCGGCCAATAGTGTAATTTCTTGTTAGAGGCCATCACTCCTGGATTTGAGATGAGTTAGGTGTCAAAACAGGAAGCGGAGCTTTTGGTAGAGTGAAGAGGCATTTCCAGCACCCAAATGGGCCTTGAGAATCCAGAGGCCTCATTGCGAGGAAATGGTCTTGGATGGGAAGAGAAGGCCCTGCCATCGGTGTGGCTCACTCTCCCCACAACGTCAAACAGCAGCCCAGTCTCAACGGGGGAACCTGGGTGTGTTGGGGTTTTGTCTAACATCTTGGAATGATTCATTCGTCTTCTGCTCTCAATCAAATCCACTGGCCTTGTTGAAGACCTTCCCATCATCACAGAACCCTGTTTTGTATAAAATAAATTGGAACCACTGGTGCTGAATGGAGCAAAAAATAGAGCTCTGTGAGAAATACTTGCTGTCCAGTAAGCCGGGGGCGGCTTTTCTTTACCAGTGCCTCCTTTCCTTTGAAAACAGGAAGTCACCATGGCCAAAAGAAAATGAGTTTCCAGCCGGCTGGGTCAAAATCCAGACTCCACCTCCCACTCCCACCTGTGGGCTCCATGTCAACCTGCCCAACTTTCTCTCCGGGTCTTGACACCAGCAGCTGACTAAGCCCCTGTCAACGCAGCCCTCCTCTTTGACCTGACCTTTCTGGCACTGTCTCTGTTCTTGTTCAGAGGGAAGGTTGCATCTTCCTCCTCATGTCTCCTCTTGGCCCCCTTTCCTAATCCTTGGAGTGCAGGCAAAACTCTGAATGTGTTTTTTCCTCAGGTAAATTGTAAAAAGGGGCAGGTGCCAGAGCTGTCCAGCTGGCACTCAGTATTCTTACCCACCCTGGTTTAGGGTTGAAGAGGAGAACTGTCTCAATTCTTCATACAGGTCTCTGACCTAAGACATTTCATGAGGTTTGTTTAATTACAGGAGAGTGAAAACCCTATGCAAACTTTCTTTTTCTTTTTCTTTTTTCTTTTTTTTTTTTTTTTAGATGGAGTCTTGCTCTGTCACCCAGGCTGGAGTGCAGTGGCATAATCTCAGCTCATGGCAACCTCTGCCTCCCGGGTTCAAGTGTTTCTCCTGCCTCAGCCTCCCGAGTGGACGGGACCACAGGCGTGTACCACTATGCCTGGCTAATTTTTTGTTTTTTTTAGTAGAGACGGGGTTTCACCATGTTAGCTAGGACGGTCTCCATCTCCTGACCTCGTGATCCACTTGCCTCAGCCTCCCAAACTGCTGGGATTACAGGTGTCAGCCACCACATCTGGCCACAAACTTTCTTAGATAAACCAAGAAATTTATTGACTTATGTGGTTGAAAAGGCCAGTAGCTTCAGGCACGGCTGGATCCAGGGGCTGAAGGATGCCATCCGGAATCATTCTCTATTTCTCTCTCTCTTTTTTTTGGAGACAGGGTCTTACTTTGGCCCCCAGGCTGGAGTGCAGTGGCACAATCACAGCTCACTGCAGCCTTGACCTCCTGGGTTCAAGCAATCCCTGCCTCAGCCCCCCAAGCAGCTGGGAATGCAGGCATGCTCCACTATGCCCTGTTAATTTTTGTATATATTTTAGAGATGAGATCTCGCCATGTTGCCCATGCTAGCCTCGAACTTCCGAGCTCAAGTGATTTGCCTGTCTCAGCTTCCCAAAGTGCTGGGAATCCAGGCATGAACCACCATGCCCAGCCATTCTCTATCTCTCAATATTGCTTTTCTCTCTTGGCTTTCTTCTAAGGCAGATTGTGCCCTGTGAAACCCTGACTGCCAACTTCCAGCTTACACCCTATCACTGTAGAAAGTCCAGGCAAAATGCACATTGGACAGGCAAAAATGGTGCTGCTGCTGGTCACTACCCAGACAATAGATGTCATGCAACTGCCTGTGCTTGTTTTGTTTTAAAATTTCTCTTTATGTTTTCTGGTCCTTCTCAAACTTTGAACAGTGAACATGGGCTTAGTCAGAGATATTTTGGTTGCAAACAGCAGACACCTACTCAAACTAGCTTAATCATTAAATACTTTCTTTTTCCAGGGATTTAATGGTCACTTGGGAAATCAAGGGCAGGTAGTGAGGCCTGACTTTGTGGAGGTTGTCAGAGGAAATCAGGAATCCATTAAGAATCAGCACGGTCATCTCACTTTCTCTTCATGATCGTTCGCCTCTGATCATCCTCCGGCATTAGCTCCAGTCTTCCTCTCTGTCTGATTGTTTTGCTTTTCTATGCTGGTGACAGGACGCCTCTTAAACAGGTACCTGGAGGTAGAGGTGGTGCTTGGGCTTCCGGGTACCTCTTGCTGGGATCTTAACTCACTGCAACCTCTGCCTCCTGAGTTCAAGCTGTTCTCGTGCCTCAGCCTCCAGAACAGCTGGGACCAAAGGTGTGTGCTACCACACCAGGCTAATTTTTTTGTATTTTTTAGTAGAGATGGGTTTTTGCCATGTTGGCCAGGCTGATCTCAAACTCCTGACCTCAAGTGATCCGCCCACCTCGGCCTCCCAAGGTGCTGGGATTACAGTTGTGAGCCATCATGCCCAGCCTAGGGTATTTGTTTACCAGGTATTTGAAGACTAAACAGACAATAGATTAATAACCAAAACAGCAGGTGTAATTTTATAAATAGAAAAATTAAAGATCATAGAATTAGCACTACCAATGGCTTAAATAAAAATCCTAGGCCAGCACGGTGAAACCCCGTCTCTACTAAAAATACAAAAATTAGCCGAGCATGGTGGCAGGTGCCTGTAATCTCAGCTACTCCGGAGGCTGAGGCAGGAGAATCGCTTGAACCTGGGAGGCACACGTTGCAGTGAGCTGAGATCGCACCACTGCACTCCAGCCTGGGCGACAGAGTGAGACTCCATCTCCAAAAAAATAAATAAATAAATAAAAATCCTAGATAGATGATAAGAATTACTGATGAAAAATAAATTAAAATATTTTTTCTTCAAGCAAATAAAAAACATACTAGACAAATCACAAGATTTACTACTTTTAAAATCTTTTTTAAATTTTAGAATAGTTTTACATTTACAGAAAAATCGCAAATATAGTACAGAGTTTCTATAGGCCCCACAATCCGGCTTCTTCTATTATGAACTTCTTATATTACGATTGCATATTGTCATAATTAATAAACTAATACTGATGCATTTTTATTAACTAAAGCCCATACTTGATAGACATGTCCTTAGTTCTCCCCAGTGTTGTTTCCCTACTCCAGGATAACACATGACATTGAGTCATCCTGTCTCCTTATGGTCTTCTTGGCTGCGGCAGCTTCTTAGACTTTCTTTGTTTTTGATGACCTTGATGGTGGGAGGCCAAGGTGAGTGGATCATCTCAGGTCAGGAGTTCAAAACCAGCCTGGCCAACACAGTGAAACACCCTCTCTACTTAAAAAAAAAAACAAAATTAGCCGGGAGTGGTGGTGGGCACCTGTAGTCCCAGGTACTTGGGAGGCTGAGGCAGGAGAATCGCTTGAACCTGGGAGGTGAAGGCTGCAGTGAGCTGAGATTGCGTCACTGCACTCCAGCCTGAACCACAGAGTGAGACTCCGTTTCAAAAAAAAAGATATTTTGTAAAACATACCTCAATTAGAATTTGTCTGATGTTATTCTCGCCAAACAGACTGAGTTTAGGGGAGGAAGATCACAAAGGTGAAGCCCCTTCTCATCACATCCTATCAAAAAAGTACTCACTGTCAACACGAATTATCACTGTTGATGTTGACCTTGATACCCTGGCTGTGGCTGAGGTTGTGTTTGCCAGGTTTTTCCACTTTAAAGTTAACTTTTTCCCTTTCTTACTTCTTAAATCAACCCCTTTCTTAACCTATTGTGTTTATTCGTCCACATAGTGTCTCTGCACTTGATGCATGACTCTGCATTTGATGCAAGAAGGGAAATAGAATGTCATACCGTTGTCATACCATTGAAATGCATTTTTCAAGACCATCCTGACCAATATGGTGAAACCCTGTCTCTATTAAAAATATAAAAATTGGCCGGGCGCGGTGGCTCACGCCTGTAATCCCAGCACTTTGGGAGGCTGAGGCGGGTGGATCACGAGGTCAGGAGATGGAGACCAATCTCGCTAACACGGTGAAACCCTGTCTCTACTAAAAATATAAAAAATTAGCCAGGCGTGGTGGCAGGCATCTGTAGTCCCAGCTACTTGGAGTCTGAGGCAGGAGAGTGGCGTGAACCCGGGAGGTGGGGCTTGCAGTGAGCCGAGATTGGCCACTGCACTCCAGCCTGGGGGACAGAGCGAGACTCCGTCTCAAAAACAAAAACAAAAACGAAAACAAAACAACAATTAGCCAGGCCTGGTGGCGCATAACTATAGTTCCCGCTGAGGCAGGAGAATCGTTTGAACCTGGGAGGTGGAGGTTGCAGTGAGCCGAGATCACACCACTGCACTCCGGCGTGGGTGACAGAGCAAGACTTTGTCACAAAAAAGAAAAAAAAGAAATTCATTTACAGCAGAGTTTTTTTGTTTAAAAAAAATTCTCCTTTTCAAAATATGTGGTTTTCTCAAGGGGCGAGAGCATTGTGTCTAAAGCACTGCTGCCCTCACAACGAAAGGCTGGAATGAGCTTTGGTTTCTTTTCCATTGTGACAATTCCCAGATTTGAATAATTCACCACAAGCGTAGATCTCTCTCAAGTCTCCAATTTTCAAAGTACTTTGAATTTGTGGAAAAACAGAGTTATCCAGTTATCCAGATGGTTAGGGCTGGCAGTTCTCTGGGGGACATACAAAGTGTGCTATAGAAATACACAATTGCCTAAAGAAACTGCTTTGTAAGCCTCCCTACAAGATAAGAGAAACTTTTTTTTTTTTCCCCCCGAGATGGAGTCTTGCCCTGATGCCCAGGCTGGAGTGCAGCAGCACAATCTCAGCTCACTGCAAGTTCTGCCTCCCAGGCTCAAGTGATTCTCCTGCCTCAACCTCCCAAGTAGCTGGGACTACAGCCGTCTACCACCATGCCTGGCCAATTTTTGTATTTTTAGTAGAGACGGGGTTTCACCATGTTGGCTAGGCTGGTCTCGAACTCCTGACCTCATGATCCACCTGCCTTGGCCTCCCAAGGTGCTGGGATTACAGGTATGAGCCACCGTGCCCAGCCAGATAAGAGGAACTTTTATTTTAAACAAACAAACAATCCTGCACCCAACTGCTCTGTGTTGGATTTAAGACTTAATTTAGATTATTATTTACAAATTTCCAAAGTCAAGTATATTTCATTTTTTATCAGTAATTCTTATCATTTATCTAGGATTTTTACTTGAACCACTGGTAATGCTAAGTCTATGATCTTTAATTTTTCCTATTTATAAAACACCTCTGTGCCCCCGACAACTTCATCATTGTTTTTCTTTTTTTCCCCTCAAGCTATTTTGGAGCTAAATAAAAATTTAACATTCGGGCTGGGCGCGGTGGCTTATGCCTGTAATCCCAGCACTTTGGGAGGCTGAGGCGGGTGGATCACGAGGTCAGGAGTTGGAGACCATCCTGGCCAACATGGTGAAACCCCGTCTCTACTAAAGATACAAAAAATTAGCTGGGCATGGTGGCGGACACCTGTAATCCCAGGTATTTGGGAGGCTGAGGCAGGAGAATCGCTTTAACCCGGGAAGCAGAGGTTGCAGATTACATTTTTTACTTCAACCTGCTTTGCTAAAGCTGCCAAATATTTCATGTCTAAAAAGGGAAATAAAGGACACTTTGAGTTACAAGGAAGAAGAGAAGTAGATGAAGGATAATGCTGTTTTGAAGGGTGTGTTTGTGAAAGGAAAATGTTGTGTATTGTTGGGTGGTTGGAAAGCCCTAGAACGGTGGATTTTACTAATAGAAGTTTGTTGCCCTGCTAATGAGCTACTTTGCTTCTCTAGGTACCCACCAAGCTCTCAAGTGGGCTAGCACATAGTGCAGGCTGAAGAGTGGGCAGGATGAGTGAGCCCACGTCTTATCTCTGCAGGATCCTCTTCTTACACATTGTCTTCATCAGCAGGCTTCTGGTGAAAGACAGTGATGGCAAGTGACTGAAACCCAAGATGATGATCCATTGGCTTCCCCCAAATCAAGGAGGGGCCAACTAACCAAGCCACGAGAGGCATGACACTGCTGCTGGACCTCATGAATGGTCTGGAACCAAGGGATGGGTCAGTGATATTCTCCTGGCAGAAAAGGCGGGCATCAACTTGCACAAGGTAGACCTCTCATTGGCTTAGCTTGGGTCAGGTGACTGCTCCTGGACTATGGGATTGGTTCATCTGGAAACCGGACTGCCATAGGAACCACAGGGTCCAGCGGGGCGGGATATTAACAGGAAAACTAAGAGTTCCGTTTTCAGAGGAAGGGGAGTGGTCTGGGCAGAAAAAACTGTTAAGGTCCATGACACTAACTTAATGATGAGCATATAATTAGAAAGTTATAGATGTCTCCACATGTGGTGTTTTCTCTGTTTTCTAGAGAGGAAAGTAAACATATTATTCCGTTTTAATAGGTTGCCAGGTGGCCCATCCTATAATCCCATATCCTCACGTTCTGTTAATATGTTGGTATTTTTCCTTCTAGTCTTTTCTTTTCTCCACCCCCCACTCCAGGCTATGGTTTCTTAGGCTGCCGGTTTTTGCTTTGCATGAAACTAGACCGACTTTTGGGTTCTTAGCTAACTTCCAAATCTGTGAGCTTTTTTCAGATGAAGTTGGAATAGTCTCCTTAACCAGTTATATTGACAGGAAACTCGGTGAAAAGATCTTTGAATAAATTGTTTTTCTCCGCTTGCCAATTCTAGCGAATCTTGAAATATGACTCTCAAAGAGACCATTGAAAATGACCTGGAAACTTTGGCCACTTGGTCCCATGAAATAGAGGGCCCCCAAAGTTTGCTATAACAAAATCACTTCCAAATTTTAACCTAGACGTTACAGGCTGGAAGGACTGCAGGCCAAATGTGACCCAGATGTGTTCTATTTGCCTCATACAGCTAAAAAATTTCAAATTAATTACCAACCTTTGAAATCAAGAGCTTTATCTGAATTTTGATCTTCTCTCCAGATATGGGGAGATGTGGCCGTGCCGGGTCAGCTTTCCTGAACCACACATTGGCTGGATTGCTGTGGGTGGGGCAGACTTTGTTGCTACAGAACCCCAGACCCCACTGTTACCCACTGGAGTTATTTACAAGGCCTGCCTAGTCCCTGTACGTCAGTGGCTTCAATCTGGCCAGTCTCATTGGCTTGCTGCTCCTGGAGTTGCCCATGCTGAGAACCATTCTGTTCCACCCAGCCAGCGGCCGGTGGAACTTTCCTGGCCCCTCCTGGGCCTGAAGCCCAGAGCCAGGACCGGACCTTGGTGGATCTTGATGGCTGGAGAAAATGTCTGTAAGACTCTTAGGAGAGAAATGCTAAGTGCAAAACTGCGCAGGGCCTATCATCCTCGGGTAATTTAGAAATACGTGCATATAAAATTATTCCTATCTTGGTGTTTCTGTTTGGGTTGCTACCTCTGTTCCCTAATCTTCATATCTACACCAACATTTTAACAATGTAGAATTCCGGTACATGTGCATTTCACTTCTAATTTACATACACTCCAAAGAATTTTCCAAAAACGTTCTCATTGCATATTTTGCTTATGTATTGCACTCTTCAGCGTGCATGCCCTCCACTCCTATGCCTTAGCCACACCTCATCCCTAGTGGACGGGAACCCGTTTCCACTCCCAGCTGTTATCTACACCTTATCCTGCACAGGTTGTACACACAAACCCTGCTTACTGTATTTTGTGCATGATTTATGGGGTTTTCAAGAGTAATTCTGACCATGCCTAGTTCTTTTTAAGTGCACTGATTGAGAACTCAAGGTAATTCTTGGGGAGATGGGCAAGAAGACCAGAAACCAGGAAGAAGGCAGGAAGAAGACAGACAAGATCTGGGTCTGAGTGGGACTTCCATTCTAGGAAGTGGGAGTTTTCAGCTGAGCACAGCAAGGATTTGAATCTGGGCTTGCCAGGTCCAGAGGCATTTGCATATTTCCCTAGCATTGGTGAATTGAGCTAACTCACACACACCAGGTATCCGCACATCTTGGAACCAGATAGTAGATGGGAAAACATGGAAACATGGCATAAACACAGGAAACAATGAAAGGTTAACAGTGTATTTTTTGCTTGTTATCTGTGTGACCTAAAGCATGTATTGAACCTCTCTGATACCACTTTGCTTGGGTCGTGTAATGGGCCCATTATAGTGGGTTCCTTATGTGGCTGTGGTGTTCATGGAGATTAGAAATAGCAATAACACCCACCATTTATTGGGCATTTTAAAAATATAGATATATAATATATTAATATATGTGTGTATATATATTATATATATCTATATTTCATATGTATATATTATATATATCTATATTTTATATGTATATATATATACATATATATACATATATATACATATATATACACATATATATATGTATATATATATATATTTTGAGACAGGGTCTCACTCTGTTGCCCAGGCAGGAGTGCAGTGGTGTGATCTCAGCTCACTGCAACCTCCACCTCCTGGGTTCAAGTGATTCTAGAGGCATGTATTATATTTCAGGTAATGTGCTCAACATTTTATATCCATGATATCACTTCATCCTCTCAATCATACAAGGGATAGATACCGTCATTATCTTCATTTACAGACAAGCAAACTGAGGCTCAGAGGGTTTTTTTTTTTTTTTTTTGACAGAGTTTCGCTCTTGTTGCCCAGGCTGGAGTGCAATGGCGCGATCTTGGCTCATCGCAACTTCAGTCTCCTGAGTAGCTGGGATTCCAGGCACTCACCACTATGCCCGGCTAATTTTTTTTGTAATTTTAGTAGAGATGGGGTTTCACCATGTTGGCCAGGCTGGTCTCGAACTCCTGACCTCAAGTGATCTGCCTGCCTCGGCCTTCCTAAGTGCTGGGATTACAGGCATAAGCCAGCGTGCCTAGTTTAAAAAAGAACACTTTTTTTCTTTCTTTTTTCTTTTTCTTCTGAGACGGAGTTTCACTCTTGTTGCCCAGGCTAGAGTGCAATGGCATGATCTTGGCTCACTGCAACCTCCGCCTCCTGGGTTCAAGCGATTCTCCTGCCTCAGCCTCCCGAGTAGCTGGGATTACAGGTGCCCACCACTGCACCTAGCTAATTTTTTATATTTTTAGTAGAGATGGGGTTTCACCATGTTGGCCAGGCTGGTCTCGAACTCCTGACCTCAGGTGATCCACCTGCCTTAGTCTCCCAAAGTGCTGGGTTTACAGGCGTGAGTCACTGCAACCAGCCAAACAAACAAACAAAAAACCACTTTTTAAATCTAAAATTAAAAAAATATATATTTTTAGTTTATTTTTTAATATTAAAATTTTTTGTAGAAACGGGGTCTCACTATGTTGTCGAGGCTGGTCTCAAACTCCTGGCTTCAAGTGATCCTCCTGCGTGAGCCTCCCAAAATGCTGGAGTTACGGATGTGAGCCACCATGCCCAGCCAATCCCTTGGCAATTAAAAAAATTAAAATATTAGGAAGTCCAAATTTATTTTTTACTTTTTAGATAACATACACAAATAGAACCTCTGGTCATTTTTGATGACCTTCAAAAAAATATTTGCTATCCCAAAGCCTGCTTTCTCATCTGTAGAGATAATAATGGCCCAACTTCCCATCATTGTTGTGAAATTTAAAAAATAATGTAAGTGAATTACTTACTGCAATAAAAGTGCAATCAAAGTTAAGTCATTATGAGGTCAACATTGTAAATTTTATTTATATTTACATGCTTGTTTTACAAAATGGAGCCATATTTCCTATGCTATTTGCTTTTTTTTTTTTTTTTGAGATGGAGTCTTGCTCTGTCGCCCAGGCTGGAGTGCAGTGGCACGATCTCGGCTCACTGCAAGCTCTGCCTCCCGGGTTCACACCATTCTCCTGCCTCAGCCTCCCGCGTAGCTGGGACTACAGGCGCCCGCCATCACGCCCGGCTAATTTTTTGTATTTTTAGTAGAGACGGGGTTTCACCACGTTAGCCAGGATGGTCTCGATCTCCTGACCTTGTGATCCGCCTGCCTCGGCCTCCCAAAGTGCTGGGATTATAGGCTTGAGCCACCGCGCCCGGCTCCTATGCTATTTGCTAGGTTGCCTTCTTTTTTTAAAAAGGTAACAGCATATGGTGACATTAGTATATAATCCTCAGTGTCATTTATAATAATTGCCGTATATTTTACTGTGCAGATTTTTGATAGTTATTAAACAAAACCCCTATTGATGGGCATTTTGGTTGTTTGAATCTTTCCCATTCTTACAGGTTTAGGAGACCTTTAATTATGTTTTAGGGTAAATTCCTACCCAGGGGAACCTTTTCTTCCTACCCCACCCTGGCATTTCTGGCTCCTCCACTCTGGGAAGGGACAGAAGGTTTGTTTGAAATTGACAAAGAAATCTACGCTGGGAACTGTGGGGTGTGGAGGTGGGGGCAGGGGATGGGACTTGGGGATTTTGCTGGTGGCCCAGGTAAAATCAGATAAGGAGGCCGATTATGCATGCTGATAGAGGCCCAGATAGCCACCGGTTTACAAAATCCTTCTTGCAGATCGTTTTAAAGATGCCCTTCTTTTGTGATTTTAATATGTTCTGACTCCACCCACCACTGAAGCTATTCCCAGGTTGATACCTGCTAAGAACCAGAGAACCAGTGCCCATCTCTTTATCTCTTTCTCTCTGGTTTTCATTCCTCGTCTATTTTCATTCCACCAAATAGGTTGGGTTTTTAAGCTTTTTCTCGGGAAAATGAAATACAAGATGCAGTTTTTTTTTTTTTTTTTTTGAGACAGAGTCTTGCTCTGTCACCCAGGCTGGAGTATAATGGCATGATCTCGGCTTAACTGCAACCTCCACTTCCCAGGTTCAAGTGATTTTCCTGCCCCAGCCTCCCGAGTAGCTGGGATTACAAGCGCCTGCCACCATGCCCAGCTAATTTTTGTATTTTTTAGTGGAGATGGGGTTTCACCATGTTGGCCAGGCTGGTCTTCAACCCCTGACTTCAAGTGATCGCTCGCCTTGGCCTCCCAAGGTGCTGGGATTACAGGCATGAGCCACCACGCCTGGCCAAGATGCAGATTTTTTGTTGTTTGGACGCAAAAGCACAGCTTTGGGGAAAAAAAATAAAAACTCAAAAAAACTGATGGAGGCACTTTCTTAAGCAGATTGGAGGCCCTGCACCCTGCTAGGGGCTGGGCCCCCATCCTGGAAGCCTGTATTTAGATATCTGAGAGCGAAACAGGAGGGAAAGAAACAAAATGAAGAAAACTTCTGTGAGCCTCAGTTTCCTCATGCAAAATGTGGACGTTAATAGTATCTCCCTACCTCGGGGTCACCACGGTATTGGATAAAATAATGCCAGTAAAAGGTGTCCCAGTATCAGAGAAGATGGCCATTACGCAAAGGCTTGCACTAGTGAATGTAAAGCTACAGACAGAAATCAGTGCACTCAAGGGGAGCTTGAGGGTGAGATTTTGGTTTAGATTTGGGCATGGCAGTGGCAGTTGGGAGAGGCTTCCCTGGGGGAGGCAGCGAGGCCTGCAAACAGTGTTTATCGTTCTCTCCATCTGGCATTAGGGCCAGAGCACTACTGTCTCTCTGTTCCCCCAACACAACACGCTGCCAGGGCCCACTCTGCTGCAGAGCCTTAGCACAGGCTGCTCGCTCCTCTGGATCACACCCATACCATGGCCCGGCTGGCTCCTTGTTGACTTTCAATTCGGAGATGAATGATCATCTCCCTGGAAAAGGCTCTGTCACTCTCCAATGACCCAGTTCTGGTTTATCTTCACCGTGCTGATCGCCCCTGCAATCTGTTTACTTTCAGCTCTTGGACCTGTTCTTCCCTGCCCACCCCAGCTGCGCTTGGTGCTGTGTGCACAGTAGGTGCTCGGTCAATATTTGTCCAGGGGATAACACGCCTTCCAGCGGTGCGGCTCCAGCTCTGAGGGCATATTCATCATCGGGGGATCTTGTTAGAATCAAGGATCCAGTTCAGGAGGTCTGGAGTGGGGCTCAGGAGCCTAAATTTCTGAGAAGCTTCCAGGTATTGTGATGCTGCAGGTAGGTGGGCCGTGCTTTGGAGTTCAAGAGTGTGTGAATGGCACAGCCGCGACCTGGGGCGTCAACAGAGGGAGGGACTGGTTGAAACAGGGAGGGGCTTCACTGAGGAGGAGACCCTGATATTTAAGTAATGGAATTTGTCTCCCCCACCCCCACCCCCACCACCCCTTCATCCCTGCTGCCATCATTTCTCAGCCACTTTTTTTTTTTTTTTGAGACAGAGTCTCGCTGTCGCCCAGGCTGGAGTGCCATGGCGCAATCTCTGCTCATTGCAACCTCTGCCTCCTGCTTTCAAATGATTCTCCTGTCTCAGCCTCCGGAGTAGCTGGGATTACAGGCATGCACCACCACACCCGGCTAATTTTTGTATTTTTAGTACAGACGGGGTTTCACCGTGTTGGCCAGGCTGGTCTCGAACTCCTGACCCCAAGTGACCCACCTGCCACAGTCCCCCAAAGTGCTGGGATTGCAGGCGTGAGCCACCGCGCCTGGCCTCTCAGCCACATTATTGATCTGCTCATCATGTCCTCCTTCCCCCCGATCATTGTCCCCAAGCTAACCTGAGCTTCCTAAAGCCCACAGAGAGCTTGCCATGGCCTCGGGAACACTCAGACTCTTGCCTACTCCTCCAGCCTGGCACTAAAGAGGCACCCCCCACAAAAAATTTGCCGAATAAAGGACTGAGTGATGTCATTGGGCCACAATTGACTCCTGGGGCTCTCTTGTCCCTTCAACTCCGCCTCTCATCTGCATGTGTGAACCTCCCAGTTGGACTGGAAAAAGGTTTAGCTCCTCTCTTTATCCTTCAAGGAAGCTCTGCAGGAAACTCTCCAAGAGGACAATAAGCCCCCTTGCCTTTGCAAAAACATTTTAATACCTGTTATTTTCAGCTGATTCCCGCAGAGATCGGCAGCACCGGTTTTGAAGGCCACGTGTACTCCAGGTAAGGAGGACACAGGTGCAGGGGCCAACTGCCTGTGCTTGCTCCCTTACTCACTTGTCGTTTTAACTTCTTTGTGCCTCGATTTTCCCATCTGTGTAATGGGGGTAATAAAATGTACCTCCAGACCAGGCGTGGTGGCTCATGCCTGTAAGCCCAGCACTTTGGGAGGTCGAGGCAGGAGGATCGCCTGATGTCAGGAGTTAGGGGACAGCCTGGCTAATATGGCGAAACCCCATCTCTACTAAAAATACAAAAATTAGCCAGACGCGGTGGCTCATGCCTGTAATCCCAGCTACTCAGGAGGCCGAGGCAGGAGAATCACTTGAACTTGGGAGGCGGAGGTTGCAGTGAGCCGAGATCGTGCCACCGCACTCCAGCCTGGGTGACAGAGCGAGACTGTCTCAAAAAATCAAAAAATACAAAATAAAAAAAAGTACCTCCGATTGCTGTTAGGATGACGAAGTAGTTAATACAGCTGCTCAAGCAGAGTGGTGCCTGACGCATTGTGAGCCCTCGGTTGTACTCGATGCTGTTGTGTTTAGCAGAGTAAGAAAGACTGTGAACAACTGAGTGGCCAATTCAAGCCTGCTTACCTTGCTAATGGGAGAACTGGGCTGAGCAAGTTCTCCTGTCTATAAATTCTATGGGCTTTCATTGTACTTCAGGAGTCCCCAGTATGGGATATTTTTGGACCAGAAAATTGAAATGCCAGGGGTACCTTTGAGGACCCCTGGCATTTCATTCCAGATGGAACTAGTAAACATCCTGTGGAGGGGGGCGGGGAATTATCTCAGACTCAAGAAGGATCATTCTCATGAAGACAGAAAGTGTCTGCATCCATAGGGCATGGTCCGCTCTTATCTCAGTTCTGTGGAGAATCTTGACAGTTTTGTTCTAGAGCAGTGATACCTCCATTGGTACCTCAAGGGGACACTGAAAATGTTTGGGGAACTCTTTGATTGTCACAATGGCCAAGGGGCAGCTGGTGACATTCATGGGCAGAGGTCATGGATGCTAAATGTCCTTCAAGGTGCAGAGCAGTCTTCCGCCCACAAAGGCTGTCCCGCCTCCCACATGACTTGGTGTTTTGTTTTGTTTGAGATGGAGTCTCACGCTGTTGCCCAGGCTGGAGTGCAGTGGCATGATCTTAGCTCACTGCAACCTCCACGTCCCGGGTTCAAGGGATTCTCCTGCCTCAGCCTCCCAAGTAGCTGGGATTACAGGCACCTGCCACTATGCCTGGCTAACTTTTGTATTTTTAGTAGAGATGGGGTTTTCCATGTTGGCCAAGCTGTTCTAGAACTCCTGACCTCAAGTGATCTGCCTGCCTCGGCATCACAAAGTGTTGGGATTACAGGCGTGAGTCACCATGCCCGGCCTCCCACATGACTTTGAAACCACCCTTAGCCATTCCTGTAGGCAAAGAACCAGTTTCTCATTATCCAAGTCTAGAACCCAGTTACATATAACATTGAAATACAAACTATTTTTGCATACTTTTAATAGTCACTGATTTTTTTTCAGAAATATAACTACTGGATAAATGAGGGGAAAATAGGTTTTGTTTTGTTTGAAATTTTACCAAGAGTTGGCCATTTTGCAGATTCTTGTCACCAATAGCACCACTACTCCGCCTTGAATGTTGTCTCCCCTGAGCTGTGAGTCCCAGGGCAGATGCTACCCTTCTCACCCTGTGTCCCAGCTCCAGTCACACACACTGGTCCAATGTTGGCTGGCACAGAAGACTGCAGGCCTGGGGGTGCCCAGCACTGGGACTGGAGATCAGAACACCTGACTTCAAAGTCTGGTTGGAGCACTTTCTAGCTGTGTGCCCTTGGGTAAGTCTTTTTTTTTTTTTTTTTTTTTGGCAGTGGGAGGATTTTACTAACTGCACAACACACAACTTCCCCAGGCCCCCGAGGATGCCGGCGTCTCCTTCAGCCATCAGGCCCCAGCAGTGCCCCTTGCTCCTGTACCCACTCTGGACTCTCGCCGGTAGGGAGGGCTGGGCTGACAGTGCCACGAGTGGGAGAGCAGGGGTCAGGGCAGGACACAGGGTTGGGATCAGGGCTGGGCACAGGATCAGGGACTGGACTGGGCACAGGATCAGGGTCTGGGCTGGGCACAAGGTTGGGACCAGCGTCGTGCCCAGCCTTCGGGTCAGAAGATTCCACAGGAGTAGGGCTGGGGGTGGATCTGGAGCCGGGGAGGGGTTTGGAGCTGGGATCCGGCAGAGTGCCCGGCCTAGAGCCAGGGTCAGGGTTGCAGCCAGAGCTGGTGCCAGGGCTGAGGCCCAAGCCAGAGCCGAGCACAGAAACAGCATCAAGACCCAGGAGGGGGACCTGCCCCGGCCTCATCATGGATGCAGGGCTTAGGCCAGGCCCGAGGCCCAGGCCGCACCCTCATGCACCCGCTTGTGCTTGGTGAGGCTGGAGGCCTGGCCGAAGGCCTTCCCGCAGAGCTGACAGCGATGGGGACGCTCGCCCGAATGCACGCGCAGGTGCTGGAGCAGCGCTGAGCTCTACCCGAAGGCCTTGGAGCAGTGCGGGCAGGCGTAGGGCCGCTCGCCGCCCGTGTGGATGCGCAGGTGGTGGTGCAAGCTGGAGCTCTGCCCGAAGGCTTTGCCGCAGTGGGGGCAGCGGTAGGGGCGCTCGGCCGTGTGCGTGCGCAGGTGTTTGAGCAGCGCAGAGCCCTGGCCGAAGCCCTTGGCGCACACCTGGCACTTGTGGGGCCGCGGGCCGCCGTGCGTGCGCAGGTGCTGTGCCAGGAGCGAGCCGTGCCCGAAGGCCTTGCCACACACCGGGCAGTGGTGCGGCTTCTCCCCGCTGTGGCTGCTGCGATGTTTCAGCAGCGTGGAGCGCCAGCCGAAGGCCTTGCCGCAGGCCGCGCACTGGTACGGCCGCGCCCCGGTGTGGATGCCACGGTGCTGCGCCAGGGTGGCACCGCGGCTGAAGGACTTCCCGCAGTCGGGGCAGCGGTACGGCTTCTCGCCGCTGTGGGTACGGCGATGCTGGCTCAGCCCGGAGCTGCGGCGGAAGGCTCGCCCTCAATCCGGGCAGGAGAAGGGCCGGGGCGGGCTGGCGGGGGCGGGGAGCACCGTGGGGCTGGTGGCCAAGACCTGGGGGGTGGCAGTGAGGCCAGAGGAGATGGGGTCCACGTTTGGATCGCCGGGGCTGAGGGTGTCTCTGTTAGGATCGAGAATCAGGGGTACGGGGCCAATCACATCCGGATCGAGGTCGAAACTCGAAGACATGGGGTCGGGATCTTGGGGTTCCGAGCCCGGAGCTTCGGCGTCGGGGTTCAGATCCTCCGAGACGGGCTCCAGATCTTCATAGCTGGGGTCCACGTCTTCCGCGACAGTGTTGAGGTCTTCAGGGTCAGGCTCTGGGGCTTCAGAAACCGGGTCCAGATCTTCAGGATTGGGGTCTAGGTCCTCGGAGTCAGAGTCGAGCTCTTCATAAACGGGTCTCGGGCCTTTGTGGCCTGGGTTCCTGACCAGGACTGAGCGCCGCATTTCAGGCGTGGATGTGCCAGCAGCTTCTGGGGCAAGACCCGGCGCCCCTCGCCCCTGCCCGGCCAGCCGAGCCCGCGTCGGCCGCCGGTGCCCCCCGGGGCCTGCAGGAAGCCCCCCGCCCGCCAGCCCTGCCGGCGGCCCCTCCCCACCGCCGGCCGCCCTTGGGTAAGTCTTTGGTCATGCTGAGCCTTGGTTTCTTTCACTGTAAAATGGGATCCTAAAGTGCCAACTTGGCGGGGTGTGGTGGCTTCACGCCTGTAATCCCAGCACTTTGGAAGGCTGAGGGGAGGTGGATCACTTGAGGTCAGGAGTTCGAGACCTGCCTGGCCAATATGGTGAAACCCGGTCTCTACTAAAAATACAAAAAATTAGCCAGGCGTGGTGGCGAGCATCTGTAATCCCAGCTACTCAGGAGGGTGAGGCATGAGAATCGCTTGAACCCAGGAGGCGGAGGTTGCAGTGAGCTGAGACAGTGCCACTGCACTCCAGTCTTGGTGACAGAGCGAGACTCTGTCAAAAAAATAAAAAAGTGCCATGGGGTGGATATGAGGGCACAAGGAGATCACGGGGGTCTGTGCTCAGCCTGGCAACAGGAGCACACAATTTACACCTGTTATCAAAGAGGAAAGGCCAAATGAATGGAGGAATGAAGGGAGTGGACCTTGAGATTGCGTGCATTTTCTATTTTTTCCACGGCATGAGGTGGTGTTTAGGGAGTCAGTGGTGTTGGTGAAAACACACATACAGCAGGATAAGAACAGGTGGGTCCTTCTGTTGATCCACGTCCTTCCCCTCCCTTGGCCTTCCTCCATCTCTCTCTCTCTCTCGGCCCCCCTCCTCCTCCCACCACTCCCCATCACTCTCTCAAGATGAATGTGAGGGAAGCACTGAAACCCCCTGGCTAGCCCTCGCTGCAGCGTGGCCTCGAGGAGCAGAGGCCACACCTGAGAGCAGGAGGGCCTGGATTCACGTCCTGAAGCCGCTGTTCCCTGGCGGGGTGACCTGGAACTCTTGATTCTGTTTCCTCCCTGGAATTCCCCATTACCTCGTCATACCTTCACATCCGCTCTATGAGGTTGGTACTTTAGGATCCCCATTTAGCAGCTAGAGAAACAGAGGCTCAGGGTAACTAAAGAGTTCCTGCCTTGGAGGGTTGGGAGGATGAAATGGGTTCTGTGTGCAAGTTGCTTGGCCCAGTACCTGAGGACAAGGGATGGTCAGTAAACAAGTCCCTGTGCCCTCCCTCCTCCTTCGTCCTCCTTTTGTTTCTGGGCTATGATTCACACCTGGGTTATGGGGTCTTCAGAAATCCTGTATTTTCTAGGCACCAGAGGGCTGTCAGAACAGGGACAGGAGACAGGGGAGCTGGAATGGAGTCATGGAGAAGTTGATCAGGGAGGCCACTCAAGTGTCTCTACCTGTGGAAACTCATGCTGGCTCCTGGATGCAGGCGTGTGCAGCAGGTGAAGGGATTGAGGCTGGGGAGAGGGATCCCAGGCAGAAAGAAAGGCAAGAGCAAGAGAGCAGGGCATTCATAGGGGGCTGCAAGGAGCCACTTGCCAGACACCAGTGACTGATCAGCTCCAGAGGACGTGCCATGGTCAGAGATGCCCCGCCTGTCTTGTTCTCGATAAGGACACCCTGCTTGACTGAGAATTATGGTGAGATCAACCCAACGGCCTCAAATTCCAGGGACCTGCAGATGGATACTAGTATCCTTCAATATCAAGATTCTGGAATTCTTG
Organism: Symphalangus syndactylus; assembly: GCF_028878055.3. Taxonomy (NCBI): domain Eukaryota; kingdom Metazoa; phylum Chordata; class Mammalia; order Primates; family Hylobatidae; genus Symphalangus; species Symphalangus syndactylus. Next base: position 15,781,594 of record NC_072446.2, on the reverse strand, counting down.
CCTCTCTATTTATTCAAATGGATTAACTGAGAACCTACTTTGTGCAGACAGCATTCTCAGTGCTGGGATACAAGCATGAACAAGACAAGGTCCTGGCCTTCTGTCTTAGTCCATCTGGGCTACTGTAACAAAATACCTTAGACCGGGTGGCTTATAAACAACAGAAATGCATTGCTTGCAGTTCTGGAGACTGGGAAGTCCCAGACCTCGGCGCCAGCAGATTCTGCGTCTGAGCTCTGTGCTTCACGGTGCCTTCTTTGCCACGTCCTCCCGTGGCCAGAGGGCAAAAAGCTCCCTTAGGGCTTTGTTTATAAGGGCAAGAATCCTGTTCATGAGGGGTGGGGGCCTCCCTAACCCCAAAGACCCCCTCTTAGTACCATCAGCCTGAGCATCCAGTTTCAACACATGGGTGTGGGGGACACAGACATTCAGACCAAGCGGCCTCTAGGATGGCCGTGATGCTAACGGAAGGAAAAATGGTGGAAATCAGAAAGGCAGGATTTTCCTCCACTCAATCCGGTGACAGACTTCTTTTCCTGTCTCACTTTACAGGCAAGGAGACTGGTCCTTTGCCTAGATCCCACAGCCAGAGAGGGGCGAGGCAGGATGGAAACCCTGGTCTGTGTCCCTCAGAGCCTGGGCCCTGGGATGTGTGAGTCTCTTCTGGCTTCTGTAACAAATGACCACTAACTGGCTAGAAACAGCACAACTGTAGCATCTTACAGTTCTGGAGGTCAGGAGTCGGAAACGAGCCTTGCTTGGCTAAAATCAGGGTGTCAGCAGGAAGGCACTCTCCCTGGAGGCTCTAGGGGAGAATCTTGTTTCTTGCCTTTTCCAGCTTTTAGAGGCTGCTGCATTCCTTGGCTCATAGCCGCCTCTTCCATGTTCAAGGCCAGCAGTGGAGCGTCCTTAAATCTCCCTTTCTGACTCTGGCCCTCCTGTCTCCCTCTTATGAGGATCCTTGTGATGACACTGGCTCCTCTGGATCAGCCAGGATCACCTCCCCACTTGGAGATCCTTGACTTCCTCACATCTGTCAAGTCCCTTCTGCCGTGTGACGTATAAGGAGGCCAAGATGCTTCTGATCTTTAAGAGACTAAAGCCCCCCAAACAAGTCTGAGGAGTCTCCTGGCTTGTTTTGATTTTGGCCAGGAAAGTTTTCCAATATCCCTGGCCTTCAGGCTGGTCCCCTAGGAGGATGGAGGCACTGAGTTGGGGAGATGTCTGTGAATGGGGGTGGGGTGGATTCACAGGTTTCAGGGGTTAGAACGCCAATGTCTTTGGGACCCATTATTCTGCCTTCCACAGTGTGGATGGTGGGAAAGCTCCTGGTTCCAGGGCGCAAACTTAGGCTGGTTCTTTAGCCTCTCTGTGCCTCAGTTTGTATAATGAGGGTGAGGAGAATATCTGTTTTGTGGGGTTGTTGAAGTAGTAAAGGAGTTGGTAATTGAAAAGTGCTAAGCGTATGCCAGGCACTGTGGACACATGCGCTGTACCTTTTGCGGGGGCACATCCCTCCCCCACCTGCTACCACCCCACCCAGGCTGGCATGCAGTGGTGCAATCACAGCTCACTGCAGCCTTGACTTTCCAGGCTTAAGTCATCCTCCCACCTCAGCCTCCGGAGTAGCTGGGACCACAGGTGCACACCACTACACCTGGCTAATTTTAAAATTTTTTGTAGAGACAGGGTTTTGCCATGTTGTCCAGGCTGGAAGTCCATATGACATTGAAGTTCTCTTTCAGTTTTGACATCTGATCCATCTATGGCTGTGTGTGTGTGACAGTGTGTGTGTGTGATTGTGTGTGTGTGGGTGTATGTGTGCACACGTCCTTATGGGGATTGAGGGTGGGTGGAACAGAGACTGGGAGAGACACTTTGTGAAATGTTTATATTTTATGCCTTTTGATGTAATTCCAACTAGATCTTAAATCATGCAGCAGGAAGCTCCTTAAAATTTTTAATTTGTTGTTTTTCTTAGAAATGATTATTTCCACATTGCGCCCAGAGACACTCATGCCTCGTCCTGCCTCCCGTCCTTGTGCTGTTCTAAAACGTCCCCAGGCGGCAGTTGTTTACTTCTGCCAATCAGGTGGGCTTTGCACAAACCATGCTTTGGGCCCACCCTGTCGTTCTGTGAAGCTGTAATGTCTTTGGGAAGATTTTTATAGCTTGCCCCACATTGGCTGGGGCTGGGATATTTAGAAGAAGGCCAACCTGTAGATTCCTTGCTAAAAACCACATGGTATTTTACAAGATGGGTTGAGAGGGAGAGCTGGGGCTGGGTGTGGGGCAGCATAGAGATGGATTCTTGGGGAATCTTCTTTTTGACGCCGAGAGCTTGATCCTGGTTTTGAAGAACAGTGGAGTACAAGAATAAGAAAAAAATCACATAAATTTAATTAGAACGGAGGAAAGAGATGCTTTTGATCTTTAAGAAACTAAAGCTCCAAACAAGTCCAAAGTGTGTCGCTGGCCTTTAAACTGATAACCCAGGAGGACAGAGGGACAGAGCTGGGGGAATATTTGAGATGGGGCGGGGGGTGAGGGTGGGCTAATGCATGACCCACAGGCTGACTTCAAAGGCTAGCTCTTTACAAGCAAGCAAGGACACCAAGGGTCTGTGAGGGGTGCGGGAATGCCTCTGGGGGCTGGGCCTGCAGGAATTTCACACCACCACAAGGTACCAGCGGCAAGACGGGCTCAGAGAAAGGACTTGAGGCCACGGTCGCACAGGGTCCCTTTGCAGGGGACACCTCCTGAGGGTCGGGATGGGGGTAAGGGCATGAAGGTGGGGCTTGGGAGCCAGGCAGAGGATGGGTTCAAATCCCAGCTAGCAGTGCTGGGACAAAGCACATGACTCTCTGTGTTTCAGTTTCCTCATCTGTGGAGGGAAGGTGATTTTAATTCATGATATTGTTGTAAAGGTGGAGTGAGCTGGTGGGGACAAACAGGCCCAAAGAGGAACAGCCATGCGATTTCAAGATGGAAACAGCTTTACTGTTTTTATCTGATTCTAACTGGGGTTTCTCAACTCTGACACTCCTAACATTTCTATTGATTGATTGATTGAGACAGGGCCTTGCTCTGTTGCCCAGAATGGGGTGCAGTGGCACAATCATGGCTCACTGCAGTCTCCTTCTCCCTGGCTCAAGCCATCTTCCCGCCTCAGACCCACCCAGTAGCTGGGACCACAGGTGCGTGCCACCACACCTGGCTAATTTTTAAAATATTTTTCATAGAGATGAGGTTTCACTATGTTGCTGAGGCTGGTCTTGAACTCCTGGCCTCAAGTGATCCTCCTGCCCTAGCCTCCCAAAATGTTGGGATTACAGGTGAGAGCCCCTGCACCTGGCCACTCCTGACATTTCAATCAGGATCATCCCTAGCATACCTGCTAGATGCCGGTAGCAACGCCCAGGCCCCAGCTGTGACAACCAAAAAGCTCTCCAGACATTGTCAAGTGTCCCCTGTGGTCAAAATCCCCCCACTCTCATTGATAGCCACTGAGTGTGCCTATTGTAAATGAAACAAAAACAAAAAACAAAGATTGTATCAGACAGAATAGAAGAATCTAAAGAAGAAATAAGTATCCAGAGATTCTGAAATAACCACTGTTTCCATTTAAATGTACATATTTATGGAGATTTTTCTATGTAAACACACACATAGTCTATACATCCAAGTGATATAAATTTAATTTTTCATACAACTGATCATATGTATATACGGTATGTTTTTTTCTTAAATAAAATTTTTACTGGCTTTTCATAAAAATATCAAAAGGAATGCACACTTATTCTTAATAGGTCAAACAACACACAGGACTGCAGAGAAAAGGAAACAACTCCTCCCGTCCTACTTTGAGTCCTACTCGTTCTATGCTATTATTGCTAGTAATGACAGCTACTATTTATGCAAAGCTCTCTCGGTGCCACCAAGCAGGTGCTAAGCCCTGGCCACAGGTATCTCATTCGGGGCTCCCTGCAACCCTCTGAGATGGACACTGTTATTGTCTTTCTAGTTTATGGATGCAGAAACCCAGGCACAGGAGGCTCCCCTCCTGCTTGCTAAGGGCCGGTTCCAAGATCTATTACATGCTGCATCACAGGCCTTTTCAAGTTTCCTCGCCCTTTGAAGGAGTTGATGCACTCCGTGGAGTCAACCCTTCTGTGTTTTTGTTCTGCCGAACTAGGCTTCCATTTTCAAAAGTATCTCATGGATCAAGATGGCCTTCAAAGCTCCAGCCATCACACTCACATTCCAGCTATCAGGAAGGAGAAACGAACAAAGAAAACAATGAGGAAACACAGTACTCTCCTGAGCTTCGAGCTCTCCCCCTTCAATCCTTCTATAGAAGCAGCCCCACTTCCACATTGGTGAGAGAAAACCCAGACTCTCTGACCTGCTCTCTCTCTCCCTTTTTTTTTTCTTTCTTTTTTTTTTTTTTGAGACGGAGTCTTGCTCTGTCCCCCAGGCTGGAGTGCAGTGGCGCGATCTCGGCTCACTGCAAGCTCCGCCTCCTGGGTTCACGCCATTCTCCTGCCTCAGCCTCCCGAGTAGCTGGGACTACAGGCGCCCGCCAACACGCCCGGCTAATTTTTTGTATTTTTAGTAGAGACGGGGTTTCACCGTGTTAGCCAGGATGGTCTCGATCTCCTGACCTCGTGATCCTCCCGCCTCGGCCTCCCAAAGTGCTGGGATTACAGGCTTGAGCCACCGCGCCCGGCCCTCTTTCTTTTTTTTTTGAGACAGAGTCTCACTCTTAGTCTTTATCTCCCAGGCTGGAGTGCAATGGCGCGATCTCGGCTCACTGCAACCTCCGCCTCCTGGGTTCAAGCCATTCTCCTGCTTCAGCCTCCTGTGTAGCTGGGAAGTGCCACCACGTCCAGCTAAGTTTTGTACTTTTAGTCGAGACAGAGTTTCACCATATTGGCCAGTCTGCTCTCGAACTACTGGCCTCAAGTGATCTGCCCACCTCAGCCTCCCAAAGTGTTGGGATTAGGGGTGTGAGCCACTGTACCTGGCCTGACCTGCTCTTTAAGGCCATTTATGTTCTGTGCACCAGGGCCTGGGCACTGCACAGGGCTCGGTTCTCGGAAGGGCCTGTGCTGGGCTTTGTGCTCTGCTGACACTGTCTAATGGCTCTTGCATGGGGGCCCCACACTTTCGTGTTGCATTGGCCTGTATCATATCAGGGAGTCACAGAGCTGGGCTTGATGCCAGCTCCTCCTTCTCCAGCCCAATCCTTAGTCCCCTTAAGCTTATGATGCCTTCAGGGGGACCAGGACCCCTCAGACCCCCACAGCCTTGTGTTTACAACACTTCAACCCTTTAAAGCAGGATTTGCAAGTACCTGACATGGGCACAGAGGGTCTGGGGAAGGAAAAGTGGGGATCAGGAGCAGCTGAGGTTCCCAGGAAAGCCACAGCCTGCCTCGAGGGGCTGCCTGTCAGATCTGGCCATGGACAAAAGTACACTTGGCTGTGCCACAGCCTTACTGAGGGCAAACATCCAGAGTTGAAGATGAATGTCAGACTCCCAATGGTTGGCAAAATCCACATTTTTAAAAGCGCAAATCCACATTGGGAAATTTTCTCCAAAAACTAACCTGGATTCTTGAAAAAGGTCGATGTCATAAAAGACAAAAATGAAAATGACAGCAGAACAGTTCCAGATGAAAGAAGACAGAGGAGATGTGACAGCTCAGAGCACAGTAAGGAACGCTACTGGGACAGCTGGGGACATAGGGACACAGGCTGCATGTTAGATAATAGTATGGGTGCTGTTATATTGGTATTAGTGTAAGAATATCCTATCATTATATCATATACATGATACATTTCCCACTAAATAGTTTGAAAGCTGTACTCTAGTTATGTAAGAGAAAATCCCTAGGAGATATATATTGAAAGTTTTATTTATTTATTTTGAGACAGAGTCTCACTCTGTTGCCCAAGCTGGAGTGCAGTGGTGCAATCTTGGCTCACTGCTACCTCCACCTCCCAGGTTCAAGCGATTCTCCTGCCTCAGCCTCCCGAGTAGCTGGGATTACAGGCATGTGCCACTGTGCCCGGCTAATTTTTGTATTTTTAGTAGAGACAGGGTTTCACCATATTGGCCAGGCTGGTCTCAAACTCTTGACCTCAAGTGATCTGCCCTCCTCGGCTTCCCGAAGTGCTGGGATTACAGGTGTGAGCCACCACACCTGGCCATATATTGAAAGTTTTAGACGTGAAATGTTATGACATCAGCAAGCTGTGTACGTACATTCACACACACATATCTCCGTCACCTGTCTCTGTACATAGAGAGATACAGAGAGAAGGTGGTGTGAGAAAATAGTGTCCAGTGCTGAGCCTAGGTGAAGATGGGTGGATGGTCATTGTACTTTTTGGGGCAGCTTTTCAAAATAAAAAGTTGGTGGCAAACCTTGGATGGCTCACACTCTCAGTCAAATCTGCAGGCCGTATGTGGCCCATGACCTTCCTGGTTTGTGACATTTGCATTAAATCACCTGATGCATAGGCAACTTGCTGCCTGGCTTGCAGGCCCCAGAGAAACATCACCTCTGTGAAGCCTCTGTGCCTGCCTGAGAGCTAAGCCGGGACCTTGTCCCACACACTTGCAGGTAGTGCAATCCACTGAGTTACAGCCGGGTGCTTATTTGTCCTCTCTGAACTAGGCTATGAGCAGAGCCGGGAATGTTTGTTACTCACTTTAGTATCCTTCTCCCCATGCCCTACCCCATATTATTAGGACTAAAATGCAAAGACTCTGAATCACAGAGAGAAACCTTTACTTCTAAAATATCCTTAGGTCAGCAGGAAAGGAGTCCAGGCCTTGTGTAGCTGGTACTCCATGCAGTCAACCCTTCTGTGTTTTTTTTTTCTTTTTTTTTTTTTTTTGAGACGGAGTCTCGCTGTGTCACCCAGGCTGGAGTGCAGTGGCGCGATCTCGGCTCACTGCAAGCGCCGCCTCCCAGGTTCCCACCATTCTCCTGCCTCAGCCTCCCGAGTAGCTGGGACTACAGGCGCCTGCCACCACGCCCGGCTTTTTTTTTTTGTACTTTTAGTAGAGATGGGGTTTCACCCTGTTTAGCCAGGATGGTCTCGATCTCCTGACCTCGTGATCCACCAGCCTCAGCCTCCCAAAGTGCTGGGATTACAGGCATGAGCCACTGCGTCCGGCCAACCCTTCTGTGTTTTTGTTTTGCTACACAAGGCTTCCATTTACAAAAGTATCTCACAGATCAAGATGGCTTCCAGAGCTCCAGCTATCACACCCACATTCCAGCTATCAGGAAGGAGAAAGGAAAAACAAAAACAAAAACAATGGGGAAATAACATGTGTTACCTGCTGGGGAGGGTTTTTGGAAACTTCCAGATGATGCTTCTGTTTGCATCCCCGACAGTCACGTGGCCACTCTCACCTCCAAGGAGACCTGGGAACGGAGTCTTTATTCCAAGAGACCATGTGCCCATCTGTAATGTGGGGGTTCTGTTCATGTAGAGGAGAAGAATGGTGACACTAAGGTCCAAACTACAGCCTCTGCCACCCCTCCAAGCCCACGGAAGACCTGGCATATACTTCATTGAGGGGCAGCAAACTAGATCTCTTGGGCCAAATCTGGCTGGCTATCTGTTTGTCTACAGTCCATGAGCTAAGCATAGCTTTTACACTTTAAATGATTATATTTATTTTATTTTATAATTTTTTTTTTTTTTGAGATGGAGTTTTGCTCTTGTTGCCCAGGCTGGAGGGGGCCGATCTTGGCTCACTGCAACCTCCGCCTCCAGGGTTTAAGTGATTCTCCTGCCTCAGCCTCCCAAGTAGCTGAGATTACAGGCATGCGGCACCATGCCAGGCTAAATTTTTGTATTTTTAGTAAAGACGGGGGTTTCACTACGTTGGTCAGACTGGTCTTGAACTCCTGACCTCAGACGATCCACCCACCTCAGCCTTCTGAAGTGCTGGGATTACAGGCATGAGCCACTGTGCCTGGCCTAATTGATTATATTTAAAATGGATATGCAAGAACCTATGTTAACAGTCTTGATGTTGCCTCTGACCTTTAAGAAAAAGTTTGCCGACCCCTGTCTTGGGTGCTTAATAAACTCTTTTAAAGATTTGTTTTTCAAGTATTTACCAGCCTCTCCCCATGTGCCAAGCCCTGGAGATGCAGCAGCAAGCTGCCCTCATGGGGGCCCTGGCTAGGAGGGAACAGAGATAAGAAATAACTAGTGAAATGTAGTTAACTAATTACAGCTGTGCTTCCTGCGATGAAGCGTGTGGGGTGTTACAAATGCCTATGATGGAGCAGCTAATCTATTTAAGGCAGGCCAAGAAAGGGCTGAAGAAGGGCTGATTAGCTGAAATCCAAAGCAGGTGAAGTTAGTTCGTTTGGTTAGCCCGGTGAAGTGAGTGCTGGGGAGGAGTGGAGAGTTCCAGGCACAGAGAAGAACAAGGATGAAGAACAGAAGGTGGGAAAGATCTGTGTTGTCTGGAAGTGGCAATAGGCCAGTGTGTGTTGTTGTTGTTGTTGTTGTTGTGTAAGAGTGAAGGGAGAGGAGAGAGGCAACATAGAAACGAAAACCTTTCTCTCCTGGACCTGCAGGAAACCATTCACATTGCCATTTGCTTCCATCTGTTTTGGGGAGCCTTTCAAATCCCATGAAATAGCCATTTCTAAATTGTACCCACTGCCCTCCTTTCTTTTCATCCCCCCTGCCTTTCCCTAAGTCTTTTAGAAAAAAAAAAATGCAGGGATTCCAGAAAGACTGGTCCAGCCGCATGGAAAGCGGCCCAGGAAACTGCCTGGTGATGGTTGCAAATGCCGTGAGAAGAAAATTGTCCTGTAATTGAAGGGGAAATTCTTTACTAGATTGTTAAAAAGTTCTACAAGTTCCTTTCATCTGTGGCTTGTTCCACGCCTTAATTAATTTTGATCCGGGAGGTTTCCCGAGCCTCTGGTTGCACCCACGTCTCTTGGAGATCAGGCCTTCTGTTGCAGGTGGAGAAACTGAGGCCAAAGAGGCCCTGGGGTTTGGGGGACCTTGGGGGAACACGTCCTGCATCAGAAGGCTGGTTTCTGAACATTTCGGGCCTCAGGCTTTCAGGCAAGAGCCCAAAGCCAGCCATGTCAAAGAAGAGAAAGAGTTTCTACCTTTAAAAAATGTGTTTTTGTTATAAAATTGGTGAAATCACATTTTATAAGTGATTAAAAAACAACATATAAACACAGGAATATTCATGACCTGTTTTTATATTGTAACTGGCTAAAGAAAACCCTGATATTGCCCACTGGGTTATTCTCCTTTTTCTTGATTCTTGCCTGAAACCCAACTCAAACTGGCTTAAATAAAAATTGTACTTCCTTGGCTCACATAATAATAAATCCTGAGGTAGATCCACCTTCAGGCATATCTGGTTCTACGGGCTTAAGCAATGTCATCAACTTTCTCTCTCAGCCTTCTTTGCTCTGTGGCTCTCTCTCTCTCTCTCATGCTTTTTCTCTTTCGCTCTTCAAGTTTCCTCTCTCCTCTCTGCTTTCCAGACTCATCATGAGGTGGTCTTACCCGCTCACAGAGCTTGCTCAGTTTTGCAACTTCAAGGGGAATGTGGTGTCTTCTTCTCAAGAGATCCAGGAAAGTCCCAAGAGGGAACGATATTGAGAGGCACAGAGATAGTAAAGAGGACTTTAAAGAATTTTGCTTATTGCTCTGACAATATTTCTCCCTTGGGGATGTTTAAGTGACGTTTGTAAAGTTTCCAATTGCTTTCAACTGTGTTTTTTTTGGTTACTGAGCTGTTTCTTTGAAATCATGTAGAAAAACAGACACACACAAATCATCACCCATTATTTTACCATCACTGTTATTATTTGGGGGTGTCTTGTTGTCTGGGTCCCAACGCATCTCTGTGCTAAGTGTAATTGGGGTGGTGATGGGAGGGGTAGGGTAGTGTATTTAGGCTTTGGAGCCAGATGGACTTGGTCTGAATTCTGCTTCTTTTATTCTTATTAAGTGCATGGTCTTAAGTAATAAGCACGGCATGGGGAAAGGAAGAAAGAGAAAGCGTCCCTCGAGTCTTGGAACCAAAGCCCTGAGCTTGATGCTGATTGGATTAACCCTGACTGTTGCCTGTGGCCAGGAGAATGCCACGTGCTGACTGGCTCAGGTTGTAGTTACCTGAGCCAATAGCCGTGGAAGGCAGGGAGGGGGGCGCCCTGATTGGCTTAGACAGGTGAAGGCTGCTACAATGATGGACTGGACTGCAGATGTGCGGGAAACTACCACAGAGCTGGTGCAGGCTCCCGGGAGGCGAGGCTGCTGCACCTCTTGGGCCGGTAGGGTCCTTAGGCGCGGAGGGGAGGGGTGGGGGTCCTGTCTGGGCTTCTCGCCGGGCATGGCTCTGGGGCTCTGCCCTCCGCCTGTTTCTTGACCTGTGTCCCTCTGCTCACTCCGCCCGTATCCCAAGCCAGGGTCATGCCACGTCCCCAACCCTCGCCTTTCTCCTCGGCGAAGGGAGCCCTAACCGCTGCAGTTTGGAGGCCAGACGGTTTTTTGTTTTCTCCTTGGCAAAACATGAGTTCTCTTTTTCTAAGAAAATAAAGGGACTTAAAAAAAAGAAGAAGAAGAAAATGGGAAAATCGTATACAAATAAAAGCCCAAATCCCAACTCCAATAGCAAATTATACTCCAAATAACTCTTAACAAACTAGGCTTGGAACCATTCTATAGGAGGCAACCAGACCCGTCAGAATTAAGTTTTTCATAACGCAGAGCCAAACCGAGAAAGGTTCTCAAGGAAAAGATTGCTCGAGGCTTCCGAAGCAGACATTTTAATAATTGTTATCAATACCCACGACTTACTGAGCGCTTACCATGCACTGTTGTGTGTTACCTATTATCTACAATCCTCCAGATGACCCTGTTTTACAGAAGAGGAAACTGAGACAAAGTGGCTTGCCCCAGGGCACGCCGTTTGCAAGCCACGGGGCTGGCACCCAATCCTGTCTCTTTTTCCAAAGCTCTGTAACCACTGTCCTTCCCTACCTCCCTCCACATCTGGGATTTGAGAATGTTTGCAGAGTGAGGTTGCCGGAGTGAGTTGGGGCTTGAGGCAGGTAGAGCCTCCCCTCCTGGTCCCTGGATTCTGTTGGGTTTTGGTTTGGTCCTTGTAGGACTACTTCAAGCTGGCTGGAGAAGGGGCTTATTCTTTCTGATTTCTTACCCCCCAGATTCTTGCACAAAGCGAATTAGCTCCAGCCAGTCTGGAGTTGCCTGTCTTGTTTTTTAGACGAGAGGGAAGCAAAGCATAATGAACAGTTGCAATACGAAAGATCCCTGGATTTAAGAAGGAAATAGTCTCCTCTCCTGCTGACTTTGTGAGGCAAAGCAGACCAGAAAGGGTCAAAATTCTTTCACCAGAAGTAAGTGCTAAAAAGACAAGAAGAGCAAGCTAAAGTGGAGAGGTACTGGAGGTGCTACTTTGGGTGGGTGATCAGGGAAGGCCTCTCTGAGGAGGCGACATAGAAGCAAGGCTCTGAATGATGGAAAAGAACCAGCTATGGGAGAACCTGGGGAGAGAGCATTGCAAGCCCAGGAGCAGCAGGTGCTGAGATGTGGAGGCTGAGCAAATGTTACCTAGGGAAAGAAGGGAAGCATGTGGTGGGAAGGAAGTCCTTCCTGGAAGAAGACAATGCCTATTGCCTTTCATGCCTGGAATGTCCCTAAGCCAGGGGAAGCTTCTGCCACAGTCAGCTAGGATGTCATCTGAGTCTATGCCACAGTGGTCTTCCCAACCTGGTGACCTGGGGGCCCACTCAGTGGCTAAGGAATGTAGTTATTCGTGCCTGCAGAGAGTGGGACTGTGCATGACACCCTGCACTAGGTGGGGAAAGGAAGTTTCAATAAGAAAAGTTTTCCCCACCATGGGGAATCTTGGGGCTGCCTCCACCCTTGGGTTTAGCAACCTGCGAAGGAAAACATCCCAGGGAGGGAGGGATGTGGGCTGCCTGGCTGCCAGGCTCAGAGTGCTGGCAAGGAGGAGGAGCACGCTTTGTTAAGGAAGCATGAGTCGTCACTTACAAAATGCTTGCTTGCTTCTTTCTTTCTTTGCCTCTTTCCATTTCAGAGCAAAAGGCACCGCCTTATCCTGGAGGCAACATCAGGTTGTTTTTCAAAAGTGAAAATTGATATTTGCTCTCTGCATTGTGTTGATCTTCATTTTAGTAGCCCTCCAGGCAAGCAAATAAGAAAATATTGGTTTCCAGGATGGGAAAGCAGGGAGATACAATACTTGAGGGGCAACAACCCAAAATTTAATGTGGATGATTTGCTTAAATATTCACTGGGTCTGTTTAAACATTCCAGATAACCAAAATTATATCCTGAGGAGGCAGCACAGCACAGCACATATTTAAAAGCCGAGTGCATGAGTCGTGACAACTTGGGTTTCAGTCTTATTTTTGCTTCTTACCAGCTCTGAGAATTTGAACAAGTCCCTTAGCCTCTGTGAGCCTCAGTTTACCTGCTTAAAAAATGGAAATAACTTTCTCATAGTAATGTTGTGTCTGGCAAAGAGTAGATGCTCAGTGCAGGCTTGGATATACATGAAGTGCTTAGCATAGTGTCTGGAACGTGATAACAGTTCACAACATTTAACTAGTTGTCTAATAATGATGATTAGTGGAATTCGTCTTTGTAGTAATAGTGATGAATGGTAGATTCCAGAGTCAGACTTTCTGGGTTCAGTTACCTGGCTCTGCCACTTACCATCTCTGTGACCTTAGGCAGGTTAGTTGACTTCACTGAGCCTCAGTTTTCCCATCTGTAAAGTGGTGATGAGGGTAAAACACAGTAGTATGGGGACTAAATGGATAAGAACTAAGAACCAATCTTGGTATGGGGTGAGCATTATATGAGTGTTATTATATTAGTAACAGTCATCTATTATTATGCTTATGCTAGAAAGTATTCTTCCTGAGAGCAAGGACTTGGTTCTATTTTCCACTATATCTCTAGTGTCTTCAACAGTGCTGAACACAGAGTAGGAGCTCGGTAAATTTTCACCAACTGGCTGGGAATGGTGGCTTACGCCTGTAATCCCAGCACTTTGCGGGGCCGAGGCAGGTAGATCACTTGAGGTCAGGAGTTCAAGACCAGCCTGGCCAACATGATGAAACCCTGTCTCTACTGAAAATACAAAAATTAGCCAGGCCTGGTGGCTTATGCCTGTAATCCCAGCTACTTGGGAGGCTGAGGCAGGAGCATCGTTTGAACCTGGGAGGCGGAGGTTGCAATGAGCTGAGATCATGCCACTACACCCAAGCCTGGGCAACAGAGTGAGACTCCATCTAAAAAAAAAAAAAAATTTCACCAACTTAGTTAAATAAATGGAATAGAAGGCTATGAATTACTCCAGAGTTCCACTGCAGATGGAAAGAGCCTGACTATCTGCTAAGCATTCTGGTAGGTCTAGAACAGAAATACCTCTCCTTCCCTTCAAGTAGATGCCTTTCAGGACCAGGTCTTGTGCCACAAATACATACAATGCTCAGTAAATGGGTGTAAAGGCTTCTCCATTCCCCATGGACTCAGCACCAAACACCAGTTCTGTCTCCAGCATGCATCTCCCAGCAGGAGCGCCATTGGCTCAGGAGCCTGAGATCTCCTTGCTGACCCACTGTGTTCAGTTCATTGGCATCTCCAGGGCCTTCCACATAGTAGGCACTCCACTCAGGCAAGTTGATGAAATAGTACTGACACATACAGAGGACACTCAGTAATGGCATTTTGATGGAGTTTGCATGTTTGACTGAAGAGGAGAAGAAAGAGATGCATATTTTTCTCCTCAAGCTGGAGTACCCAGGTCATTGGGGGGCAGAGCTTGATTAGAGACGGGGCCAGCTGAGTAGCCACAGGGGCTGCTAACATCTCTAGGACACTAACTTGTCACTGGGCAGGCAACGAGATAGAGAAAATTACATTTGTCAGCCCTCCATTCTGAGAGAATATTCTCTCAAGCATCTGCAGTCATAAGGAATATTTTGATAAGCAACTTGGGCTGAGGATGAGACGATGAGACCCTCTCTGTGTTGGTTAATTTAAGGTGCCAATTTGATTGGATTAAGGAATACCTAGAGAACTGGTAAAGCACTTCTGGGTGAGTCTGTGAGGGTGTTTCCAGACAAGATTGGCATGTGAGCTGAGTCGGCGAACTGAGTGGGGAAGCTTTGCCCTCAATATGGTGGGCACCATCCAATCAGCTGAGGGTTCAGAACAAAAAAGGCAGAGGAAGAGCAATTTTTCTGTCTTTCCTGGAGCTGGGACATTCTTCTCCTGCCATTGGACATCAGAACTCTAGGCTTTCTGGCCTTTGGACTCCAGGACTTACACCAACACCCTTCCCATTCCCCCTACCCCCAGGATTCTTAGGACTTTGGCTTTGGACTGGGAGTTACACCGTCGACTTTCCTGGTTCTGAGGCCTTTGAACTTGGGCTGAGACACCTTTGGCATCCTAGTGTTTCCAGCTTGCAGGTGGCCCTCATGGGACTTCTCGCATTGTCTTGGGGAATACCACCTGTCTTCCTTCTATCCGTACTAATCTTTTAAACAAATGGCCACACCCTTGGTTTGCTCTCCTAAAGATGCCTTTTATGTGGCCAAGTGTGACTCTTCCGAATCTCTTTGCTATGCTTTTCTTTTAATTATAAATTTTTTCCTTAAATAATTTCTCTCCTCTCACGTCTTACTCTACGTCGTTAAAAGTAGCCACACAGTTCCTTCAACATTTTGCTTAGAAATTTCTTCTGCCAGATATCCTAGTTCATCACTCTTTTTTTTTTCTTCATTCTCTATTTCTTTACTTTGTTTATGTTTATTGTATTTATTACAACCTGCCATAACATTTAAGAGCAAGAGTTTTTGTGTGTGTTTTTTTTTCCCCATGCAGTGTCTCCAGTACCTGGAATAGTGTCTGACAAATAATAGACTCTTGATAAATATTTGTTGAGTGACTTTTTATGGATTCCTGTTCAATAAATTCTTGTGGTTGAAATTGATTTAGGTGATATATATATATATATATATATTTTTTTTTTTTTATTATTATACTTTAGGGTTTTAGGGTACATGTGCACAATGTGCAGGTTTGTTACATATGTATCCATGTGCCATGTTGATTTCCTGTACCCATTAACTCGTCATTTAGCATTAGGTGTATCTCCTAATGCTGTCCCTCCCCCCTCCTCCCACCCCACAACAGTCCCTGGAGTGTGATGTTCCCCTTCCTGTGTCCATGAGTTCTCATTGTTCAATTCCCACCTATGAGTGAGAACATGCGGTATTTAGTTCATCACTCTTAAGCTCTGCCTTCCATAAAGCCCTTGGGCATGGACACAGTTCAGCCGAGTTCTTTGCCTCCTTGTAATAAGGATGACCTTTACTCCAGTTTTCCATAAGAGAGTCTTCATTTCCATCTAGATGTCATAAGAATGGTCTTTACCATCCCTATTTCTACCAGCCTTCTGGTCATGACCACTTAAGTAATCTCTAAGATGATTCAGACTTTCCTAAGCTATTCTCTTCTGAGCTCTCACCAGCATTGCCCTTAATGTTCCCTTCATGTCAACAGAAGCTTTTCTAGCATCTTCCTCTGAATTCTTCCAGCCTCCACTCATTATCCAGTTGTTGTTGTTGTTGTTTTAAGATGGAGTCTCACTCTGTCGCCCAGACTGGAATGCAGTGGTATGGATCTTGGCTAACTGTGACCTCTGCCTCCCAGGTTCAAGTGATTCTCCTGCCTCAGCCTCCCAGGTAGCTGGGATTACAGGCATGCACCACTATGCCCAGCTAACTTTTGTATTTTTAGTAGAGATGGGGTTTCACCATGTTGGCCAGGCTGGTCTTGAACTCCTGACCTCAGGTGATCCTCCCTCCTCGGCCTCCCAAAGTCTTGAGATTACAGGCATGAGCCACTGTACCTGGCCCATTACTCAGCTCTGAAGTTGCTTCCACATATTCAGGTATTTGCTATAGCAACAGCTCCACTCCCAGTGCATGTTTCCTGTCTCAGCTCATTTTGTGTTACTGTAACAGAATACCTGAGACTGGGCAATTTGTAAAGAAGAGAGATTTATTTCTTGTAGTGCTGAGGACTGAGAAGTTCCAGGATGAAGAGCCTGCATCTTGCAAGGGCCTTCTTGCTGTGTCATCCCATGGTGGACAGTGGAAGGGCAGGAGAGCATATGTGTAAGAGAAGGGGGCCAAACTCATCCTTTGATTAGGAGCCAACTCTCGTGATAACTAACCCACTCCTGAGATAATGCCATTAATCCATTCACGATGGTGGAGCCCTCATGACCTACTCACCTCTTAAAGGTCCCACCTCTCAACACTGTTCCACTGGGGTTAAGTTTCTGACACATGAACTTTGGAGGGCACATTCAACCCATAGCACTCTCTCACTCACGTTAAAATAGAAGTGAATTGTCACCAGGCTGCCTCCCTGGGACTCTGTGCTAGTGGACTAGGAGTCGGGGGAGGGGATGCAGAGGAGGGCATGCAAGAATAGGCCAGAGCTACATTACTCTAGAGAATGAACCTGAGGGTCCCTTCTGGCATTGCTTCTCAGTTTGAAAGTCAATAGAGTTTCTAGCTTGCTTCCCAAAATGGTTGTTTCTGAGGCAGGGAGTGATAAGCCAAGGTGTACGTGAAGCCACAGCTTAAACGTGGCATTTCTTTCGAAACTGGTTGCAAACCCTTTTAGGATAATTTAAGACAAGTATCAGGACATGATGGAGTAGAATAACAAATGTCTCCATAGATTTTTAAACACAGCATTTAAAAAAAATCTTGAGCTTGCTCCAGCCAAGTCATCCAGACTCAGATAATTTGTTTGCTTGCTATTTTCTCTGCAATTAGAAATATCTTGGTGGACATGGTTATGAAGCATTCACATCGCATTCCTTTTTTTTTTTGGAGATGGAGTCTTGCTCTGTCACCCAGGCTGGAGTGCAGTGGCACAACCTTGGTTCACTGCAACCTCCGCCTCTGGAGTTCAAGCAATTCTCCTGCCTCAGCCTCCTCAGTAGCTGGGATTACAGGTGTCCACCACCACGCCCAGCTAATTTTCATATTTTTAGTAGAGACAGGGTTTCACCATGTTGGTTAGGCTGGTCTTGAACTCCTGGCCTCAGGTGATCCACCCACCTTGGCCTCCCAAAGTGCTGGGATTACAGGCATGAGCCACTGTACCCGGTCTCACATCACATTCTTAAAACCCGAAGAGGGACCCATACAACTGGCCATGTCTCTTTCTACTTCTTTTAAGACTAATTTCTGCAAAAAGATGACTTCTTTGATCTTGAACTCCTTCAGAGGGGCAATCTAGAGTTAGACTATCATTGGCATCAATGGGGCATTTGGGAGGCAGTCAGAGTTTTTGGTTTTTTTGGGATAAAATCCCAATTCAAACTAAGTTAAAGCCAAAAAGGATGCTGTTTGGCTCACAGAACTGGGGAGCACAAAGGTGGCTCCATGGATTCACATGTTGTCATCAGAGCTCTCTCTTTTCCAGTTCTCTCTCTCTTTCTCTCTATATGGCCACTTTCTCTTCCATGGAGGGACTTCCTCTATGTGGTTGTGTAAAGGTGGTGAGGGTCATGGGCACAGACAAAGCCAGGATTACATGCAATGTAACCTTGCTTGTGGCAATCATGGAGGCTATAGAGAGCTTGAGTTTCTCAGGGTTTGCCTATAAAAAACCCAGGGCAGGGCTCTGATTCGTCCAGCCTAGATCATATGCATATCCCTGGGCCAATTAGAATAGTGAGGGAGATGGAGTCTTGTGATTGGCCAGGCCTAGATTACTGTCTCTCTCTCTAAAGGGAGTGGTGGGCAAGTGTATGATTGACAGCTGAAGCAGAATTGCATGGGAAGAGGGGCAAGTTTCCAAAGGTAGGAGGAAGTCATTTACCAGACTGGGGAGAAGTATTGAGCAGAAAGAAACCAAAGATTTTTACCACCCATGAGAAGGTATTCTCATAGGAGAAATGGGAAATCACCTAATGATTTTTTATGGAGTTAGCACCAGGTTGGTGTGGGATTGTGTGACATAAACTCAGATCTTTACCTAAAACCAGGACATTTTAAGGGTCACCATATCCTCAGGGGACCCTATATTCCTTCTCAGGAGAATGTTAAAAATTAGAAAAGCAAGCATTTTTGAAGACTAGAGCATGACTGGTTCTGATTTCTCTACGTCTTAAGAGATTAAGGTGGGAGAATGTTCTGGAGCAAATGGCTCAGTCTTCTTCCAGTTTCAAATTTTGTGCATCCTTCAATGTATCTGACAATGCGGCTAGACTAACTGGGTATGTGAAGGAGATGGGCTAATGGATACAACTTTCCGAGTATTTAATAGCTTCAAGCCAGAGGCCACAAAGTGATGGCATGCTTTCTTTGGCCAGCATGGGGTTGTTAAGGGGGAAAAAAAATCAAATGCTTGCTAACATTTGAGATATTGGAATATCTCACATGAAAGCCTGGATTTCCGACTTCTCTAGGTAAACCAGAAGGCATAGTCAAACTTGGCTATAGTTGGCTGGAGCTGAGGAGCAGCCCCTTTTAGATAAGTGTGTATACTCTAGTTTACCACAGTCTCCGCCACTCCCTGTTACCCTACCCCTAACCCACTTTATTCATTTATCCCGTTATGTGTTTGGCCTAAGTAAGCATTTACCCTTGCAAGTCCTGTGTTTTACAACCACAAATTCCCTGAGCACAGTCACTGAAGAACCGGATCTTTCTTCTTCTCACTTTGTGTCCTTAAGCAAGTTACTTTCTCTTTCTAAACCTTCTTTTATCTGCAACATGGGGATGAGATGCTTACTTTATTTAACCAATCCTTATGAGCACCTATTATTCTAAACACCGAGTTTACGTCAGTGAGCAAATAGACTAAGTCCCTGATCTCGTCAGGCTTAAAATCTAGTGTGGGGGAAACAAACATAAAGTGATAAATTGACAAATAGATGGTGGGGACAGACAAAGGTGGGTGTTCTTGAGTCAGGGAGGTGGGAGCACACATTGGGGAGATGATTAAATGTCATAATGTATCTAAATCGTTTAGTCCAGGAGTTGGGAAGCTACAGCTCATGGGACTAATCTATCTGCCACCTGCTTTGGTAAATAAAGTGTTATTGGAACACAGCCACTACATTCATTTACATATTGCCTGAGCGCTACAGACTGCCCTATGATGGCAGGGTTGAGCAATTGCAACAGAGACTGTATGACCCTCAGAGCCTCAAATTTTTACTATCTAGCCCTTTAGAGAAAAAGTTTGTGCAGCTCCTGCTTTAGCCCAATGACTGGATAAATAGAAAGACCTCAGCTGGGGGCGGTGGCTCACGCCTGTAATCCCAGCACTTTGGGAGGCTTAGGCGGGTGGATCATCTGAAGTCAGGAGTTTGAGACCAGCCTGACCAATATGGTGAAACCCTGTCTCTATTAAGAATACAAAAATAAGCTGAACGTGGTGGCGTGTGCCTATAGTCCCAGCTACTGGGGAGGCTGAGACAGGAGAATTGCTTGAACCTGGGAGGTGGAGGTTGCAGTGAGCTGAGATAGTGCCACTGCACTCCAGCCTGGTGACAGAGCGAGACTCCATCTCAAAAAAAAAAAAAAAAAAAAAAAAAGAAGGACCTCATTAAATCGCAACTTCTTCTTAGGAGTAGTGCAAATAACCTCCCTCCTTGATGGTTGCTGGCCCTCCAGTGCTGGAGCCTTTACCCGCTCACGGCACCTCCCTAACCCACCTGCCTTTTTCTTTGCCTGCCTAACAGGCATGCTTCTTATTTAGGGATTAGCCACAGTGGGACTTCCAGGGAAAGTTGAATGTGGCCCTAATCGGGGGCCGGGTTGGGTTTGCCCACTGTCCCTGTCGGTGCATTAGATCAGGTTAATCAGACCAAATCACATGCAGGATTAGGCAGGCCACAGCTTGAAGCTTCATGGCAGAAAGGGCTGGATCGGTGTTGACTTACATTTTTCAGTGGGGTGTGTGTGATGGGCTTACTGAGGTTTTCGGTGGCTCATCAATGGTCTGCCCAGATGCCAGCTCCCACAACCTGGCTGCATCCCAGGGACCTTTGCTTTCAACTGCTTGGGGAGATTTGCTTATCCTGGGCGTCAGGGCACTCACCAGCACAGACCTCCAGCCAGGGTGGCCATAGGGAAAGAGCAGGTGGTGTGCAGAGATGTCAAACAGCAGCAAAGGGTTCTGGGTGGGGAGCCACCCAGGCCAGCAGAGTCCTTGGGCAGGGCCAGCTTCATGGGCACGTGGAGCTGGGCAGCCACACAGGACCCTGCACTAAAAAAGGCCGTGTGCTTGGTTTGATGCTCTGTTGTTTATGTCTTGAAATTCTTAATAAGTTTGGAACATTTGCATTTTTATGTATGTATGTATGTATTTATTTTTTGAGATGGAGTTTCACTCTTGTTGTCCAGGCTGGAGTGCAATGGCGTGATCCCGGCTCACTGCAACCTCTACCTCCCAGGTTCAAGCAATTCTCCTGCCTCAGCCTCCTGAGTAGCTGGGATTATAGGGATGCGCCACCATGCCTGGCTAATTTTTTTGTGTTTTAGTAGAGACGGGGTTTCTCTATGTTGGTCAGGCTGGTCTTGAACTTCTGACCTCAGGTGATCTGCCCGCCTTGGCCTCCCAAAGTGCTGAGATTACAGGCATGAGCCACTGTGCCCAGCCAACATTTGCATTTTTTACTAGGCCCTGAAAATTACATAGCCAGTCCTGTCTTTGGGGTAGGAAACTGATTTGTATTTCAGTTGCTAAGGGGCCAGAGGGGGCACAGTGAGATGTCTGTGGGTGAGCTAGAGAGTTAGAAATGACCTGGTTTCCTAGGGGGCCTTAGAGCTCCTGGTTCCTGCCCTCATGACTTGCAGGGTTTTGCAGGGAGTTAATAATGTGGCTGGAGTTGGAGACAAAGAAGACCCTCCCTTCCTCCTTTGGCAGCTGATGGGGCAAGAGCAAGACAGCAGCAACTGCATCATTTATTGAGTGCCAAGTGCTCTATATTCATCCTCTCATCCACTCCTACAATAACCCTGTGAGGTGGGCATCCTTGTTAAACTCATCTTGTAGGTACAGGATTTGAAGATCTACCAGGTGATAAATTTGCTAGAGGTCGCTCAGCTAATAATTATGTGGAATGGCCATCTAAGTTAAGAACATGAGGAAAATGTTATTAAATCTATTAAATCTCTTAGGTTTTACTTTTCCGGTCTGGAAAATATAAACACTTAAAGCTACCTTGTAGTATTGTTGGGAGGATTGAGGAAGGGATGTACAGTGTCTAGCATACAGCATGTAATACACGCTCACTAAATGATACCCATGGTGATGATGATGGTGATGCTGGTGCTACTACTGCTGCTGATGGTGGTGGCGATAATGGTGATGGCAATGGTGGCGATAATGATGAGGATGATAAAGGTGATGCTGCTGCTGCTGTTAATGGTAGTGATGATGATGGTGATAATGATTATGATGGTGATGACGGTGATGGTGGTGACGATGGTGACGGTGATGATGATGGTGATAATGGTAATGATAATGATGGTGATAGTGATGATGGTGATGATAATGATGGTGATGATGATGATAGTAATGATGGTGATGATGCTGATAATAGTGATGGTGATAATGGTAGTGGTGGTGGTAATGGTGATGATGGTGATAATAGTGATGGTGATAATGGTAGTAGTGGTGGTAATGGTGATGATGATGGTGGTAGAGATGGTGGTAATGATGGTGATGATAATGATGGTGATGACGATGATGGTAATGATGGTGATGATGGTGATAATAGTGATGGTGATGATGATGGTAGTGATGGTGATGGTGAAGGTTATGATAGTGAGGGTGATGGTGGTGGTGATGGTGATGGTGATGATGCTGATGGTGGTGATGGTGATAGTGGTAGTGATGGTAATGGTGATGCTTATGATAGTGATGATAATGGTGATGATGGTGATGGCGATGATGATGATGGTGATAATGTCAAAATATTGGACTGACTCCAGGTCCAACTTTGCTGACTTATACCCACCCCCTGAAAGGGCATTTTGCCCCATGGAAAAAATAGAGTAATGTTCTTTTACTCCCTGAGTGTATTTGCTTTCTATAGCTGCCATAATAAATTACCATAAACTGGGTGTATTAAAAGAAAACAAAAATGTACTCGCTTATAGTTCTGGAGGTCAGAAGTCTAAAAGCATGGTATTGGCAGGTTGGTTCCTTCTGGAGGCTCAGAGGGAAAAACCCATCCCAGGCCTTTCTCCTCACTGTTGGTGGCTCCTGGCAATCCTTGGTATTTCTTAGCTTGTAGACTCATCACTCCCATCTCCACCTCCATCTTCACGTGGATTTCTCTGTGTGTCCTTTCCCATCTCTTACAAGGACATTCTCATTAGATTTAGGCCGCACCCTAATCCAGGATAATCTCATTTCTATCTTTACCTTAATTATATCCCCAAAGACCCTATTTCCAAATAAGGTCACATTCTGAGGTTGACATGAACTTTAAGGAGGCACAACTCAACCTACTGCCTTGACGTAGGTCAATGAGAGTCCAAGGAAATGACTGGAGACATGTCATGTCCCCACCAACACCAGGCCTCCTGCAGCACTGACCGGCCCCTTCTGCTCCTGTGTGCTCCCCTGAAGGCTGTCACAGTGACTGTTGTTTGGCGCCATGGAAACTGACCAACTCCTCCATGGCACCTCTTTGAACGTCTGAGGGCAATGACTCACCCAGGAGTCTTTCTGGTGTGTGATGATGGTGATGATGGTGATGGACTAGAGAGTTAGTGGGTGAGTCCAGCCGGAGCTCCTGGGCTGCTGGATCACAACTGTGGCCTCTGGAAAATGGAAGCGGCAGCTCAGGGCCCCACCATCCCAAATCCCAGGTGTGTTTGAGGCAGAGAGACTGTGGGGGTAGAGATGCTGTGTCCAGGGGCAGTGGACTGCTTTTGCTCTTTCCTTTCAATAACCAGTTGGAAAAGAAAATTGGAGTTAGCCATCATCACAGGCAAGCAGAGACAGGTCCAGGGAGCTAAGCCCTCTGTGTTGCCTTCCTGGAAGCATTTAGAGAATTCAGACCTACACGTTGAAGTGCCCATAGACCAGGGGAAGCCCGTTCTGATGTGGACAAAACTTCTTGAGTTTATTCTACCGCAGTGACAGGAGAGAGTTTGTGCATCATGAAACAGGAAGGAGATTGTGGGTAAGAGAGAAAGGGCCACTCCTACTGTCTGGTATGAGATTAATTCCAAGGTAACCACTCACCCTTTAGTAAGAGTGACAGGAACAGCTCTGTTGAAAAAGGAGTTTTCCCCACTCTCTACTGTTTCACCCCCAGTGCCAACCCCATGAGTCTTCCCTGTCTCCTGAGGTGAGAAAGAGCAGCTTGGAGCAGCAAACACTATTTTTAGAAAGAAAACCATACAGAGGGGGCTGTGTTGGAGAAACTCTTTGGGTGCGTGAGGTTGGGGAGAAGGGCCTGAGAATGTGGGGAAGGGGCGGGACAGGAAAGTGACTGTGGATAGGACGGTTCTATGCCTCTCTTTGGGAGCTGGGGGCCTCTGGGGGGTCCCCCCTCCCTCAGTGTCTTGATCCCGGGTTCTGGAGAGTGCCAAGGCTTTGGGCACCAGATGGAAGTTGCTGATAGTTCTGACGAAAGCCAATGGTTTCTTTTGCAAAGAGAACTTTTATTCATAAAAATAGAATTTGCTGGTTTTACTAGTTGGAAAAGACAAACATAGGTGGACAGAGGGGAGGGTTGAGTCTTTCCGTTGTGAGCTAACATAAATGGAAACCTATGCTTTTAGCACCTCCAACAATGATGCTGAGAAGAAAAATAGGGAAGAAGGAAGGAAAGTGAGAGGGAGAGAGGGAGGGAGGGAGGGAGGGGGGAGGAAGACAAAGAAAGGAGGAGTAGAAAAGACCAAAATATATGCCGGGCGCGGTGGCTCACGCCTGTAATCCCAACACTTTGGGAGGCCGAGGCGGGTGGATCACGAGGTCAGGAGATGGAGGCCATCCTGGCTAACATGGTGAAACCCTGTCTCTACTAAAAATACAAAAATAATTAGCCGGGCGTGGTGGCGGGCGTCTGTAGTCCCAGCTACTTAGGAGGCTGAGGCAGGAGAATGGTGTGAACCTGGGAGGCAGAGCTTGCAGTGAGCCGAGATCTCGCCACTGCACTCCAGCCTGGGGGACAGAGAGAGACTCCATCTCAAAAATAAAATAAAATAAAATAAAGACCAAAGGATAAAGAAACAATGATCATTTTATTTATTATGATTATGATTATTATTTTAAGACAGGGTCTTGTTCTGTTGCCTAGGCTGGGGTGCAGTGTCGTGATCACTGTTCACTGCAACCTCCGTCTCCCAGGATCAAGCAATCTTCCTACTTCAGCATCCTGAGTAGCTGAGACTACAGGTGTACAAACCATGCCCAAATAATTTTTTACTTTTTTGTAGAGACAGGGTCTTACCCATATTGCCCAGGCTAGCCTTGAACGCCTGGCCTCAAGCAATCCTCCCACCTCAGCCTTCCAAAGTGCTGGGATTACAGGAGTGAGCCACCAGGCCCGGCCCACACCCAGTTATTAATATCATCTTCTGTGCAAGGAAAAAAAAAGCCATCAAGTTTTTTTTTTAACTCTTGAATATCAAAATTCGAGTATCTTAATAAAAATAAATAATAATAATTAAAAGAAAAACAATGAAAGAAAAAAGGGAAGGAAGAGAAAAAACAGCATGTCTGAGCGTCACTGGAAGGAGATGCTGTGGATGCAGAATCCCATCCAGGCCGCGGAAAGCAGCAGGATGAGCAGCCCAGGTGGGGGAGCGCGTGCAAAGGCCCAGGGGTGGCAGAGAATGTGGTGTGTTTAAGGAACAGAGAGAAGCATGGCTCAGCCTGGTGGGTGGGGGAGAGTGGGACCAGACAGGCTTGGAATGGGCTGGATCTGGGACCAGGCAGGAAGATGAGGCAGGCAAAGCGGAGAATGGCAGACCAGAGCGCGTCTGCCTCCCGGAGGCTGGCGGCTGCTCCTCAGCACAAGCCAGTGCAGCTACAGGGTGTGCGGGCCCCGCATGGTCAGATCTTCCACTCCATGAATGGGGCGGGGTGGGGGCGGGGGGGTGGAATCCCAATTGCTGCATGAAGTCTCATGTCTTTTAGACGCTGGCTTCACATAGAAAGATGAAGATAGACTTTGCAGACTGAACGGGGACTGTGGGCTAGAATCAACTCAGGGGACATCAGTTGCAATGCTGAGACTTGCTCCAGGCCTCTGATCGAAGTGGACCACGGACTTGGTCATTATGGGATGGTTCTGGAGCTCACTGATGATCATCTTTCCGTCCATCCCCACCAGAGCTGGGCCAAGTCTTAAGAACAATCCTTTGCTTCTCAGTTTGTGAAGCTGGCCCAGGGACTTAATCCAAACAAGGGCACAGCCAGAAGGAAAAGGGCGTGTCTTCCTGAAAAAGACTTGAATAAAGGGAACCTATTCAAGGCCTGAAAAGGCCAGTGTTGAAGCGCGTGGCAGCCTGTCCAGGCAGGTCTGAGTTCGCAGTGACCTCTTACAGGAGGGGCTGTGCTGCTTGAAAGTTCACCGCTCCTGCCCAGGAAGGAATCCCTTCAAGCAAAACCTGACACATTTGGTTGCAATCTCTGCTTGGATGCTGCACAAATTGGTTACCCTTCCTTCGGGGATTATGAGAAGGGCCCTCCTGGGTACATCTGGTTCATCCCCTGCCTCCAGCATGGAGAGCTGAAACTCAGTCCAGAAGAAGAGGCTGCAACAGATGTATTGAAAAGCATGCTCATTCATTTTCACTTAAGAAATGGTTGATGTCTGACTGAACTGCAGTAAGAATGGGAGGATTAGGCAAGACTTTTTGTTGTATGGCTCAGGAAGTACACTCAAACTGGGTTGTACAAACAAAATAAGAACGGATTGGCTCACGTCACTGGAAAGTCAGTCCACGGGTACTAAAGTCCCTTGACTCTGATTTTTATGAAGACGGCTTCCTTCCCAGTCACCTGCAACTCTACACTCAGTTTCTAGCCAAGCAAACTCAGCAGACAGAGCATCCAACAAAAAATCCCAGGGCCAATTCTTATTGGTCCAGCTTGATCATGTGCCCATTGGTGAACCAATCACTGTGACTCTGACTGTTCTGCCCTCATTCAAGATTCTGCCCCAAGCCAGGGGAGAGGGTCAAACCCTGTAGGACCACATGGACCAAAAGTAAAGGAGGAATGGTTTCTCCAGAGCAAGTCAAACACCATTATTAGAAGCAGCAGGAATGGCTGTTGTCATGGCCACCCAACTGGTAAAAAGCAGATTCCCTTGTTGTTGCTGTTTTTGAGGCAGGGTCTTGCTCTGTCTCCCAGGCTGGAGTGCAATGGTGCAATCTCAGCTCACTGCAATCCACCTCCCGGCTTCAAGTGATTCTTGTGCCTCAGCCTCCCAAGTAGCTGGGATTACAGACATGTGCCACCATACCCGGCTAATTTGTTTTTTTTTTTTTTTGTATTTTTTGGTAGAGACAAGAGTTTCGCCATGTTGGCCAGGCTGTGTATCCTAGTTTTGAGCCTAGGTCTGAATGACAATAGACTCATGTTTTTAATTTCTGAGTTCAAGAATGAGTGGGTCTAGGGATTTAAACAACATCCACGCAACTTGGCCTGCCTTTCTCTCTCTCTCTCGCCTGCTTCCCCCATTACTTCTCTCTGCTTTCTACTGGTTGGTTACTTCCTCATGCACTTTTTTTTCCCCCCTCTGTGGCAGCCCTGAGAAGTTCAGGATTTATGACTACCAGTTTAGCAACCTCAGTGGAAAAAAATTTGTCATTTCCAAAATAGCAAAAAAACAACAAAACAAAACAAAAAATAACCCAGGGCTGATTCTCATTGGACTGACTTTGGCCACATGTCCATCCCTGAACCAATCACTGTGACCTGAGGTGGAATACACTGATTGGCTACGCTTATGCCATGTGCCAGCCCTGGAGCAGGGACTTAATTCCTACTTGAATAGATGCACGGGAGGATGAGGATGGAGTGGCCTCCCTAAGGCAGATTGAGATGCTGTTCCCAGAGGAGGGAGATGCAGACCATCTGCAATTATAGACATCCTTTTTGGAGAGGGGTGAGCACACACTGGTGGAGCCTCAGCCCTTCAGAGCACAGGAAGGTTGTGCTTGGCAGCCGGGCTTGGTTGGCAGAGCTGCAACTTGGGAGTCAGTACCTTAGACTGTCAACCACAGAGATTTATCAAGTGCCTGTTACGGGCCTTATGCAGGAAATTCTGTAGGCCCAAAGTCTTCTGGATGTTTAATTTGGCAGAACTGGAGTTTCCAGGAGCAAGTGTGTTTGACAGAGAATGGGGACCGTCCCTCAGGAGACACTGGTACCTGGCATGGCAGGAAAAGAGTTTTACAGCTCTGTTGTGATTCATAAGGTTTAAGAAGAATAATGCATTAGCCGGGTGTGGTGGAGTGCACCTGTAGTCCCAGCTACTCGGGAGGCAGAGGAATTGCTTGAACCCAGGAGGCAGAGGTTGTAGTGAGCTGAGAAAGTGCCACTGCATTCCAGTCTGGGTGACAGAGTGAGACTCTGTCTCAAAAACAAAACAAAACAAAAAACAAACAACAACAACAACAACAAAGAAGAGTAATTCTTGCTGGGTGCAGTGGCTCATGCTTATAATCCCAGCACTTTGGGAGGCCGAGGCAGGTGGATCACTTGAGGTCAGAAGTTGGAGACCAGCCTGGCCGACATGGTGAAACCTCATCTCTACTAAAAATACAAAAATCAGCTGGGCATGGTGGTGGGCACCTGTAAGCTACTCAGGAGGCTGAGGTGGGAGAATCGCTTAAACTTGGGAGGTGGAGGTTGCAGTGAGCCGAGATTGCACCACAGCACTCCAGCCTGGGTGATAGAATGAGACTCCATCTCAAAAAAATAAATAGATAAATAAAAATAAAAATAAAAAAAATAAAAGAAAAGTAATGCTTTCTATTTGCACAACACTTGGTGTTTTTAAAAGCTGTTGAAATTTGGGAACTCAGAGGAGCCTCATAACAGTCTGTGGGTACCAGAGCCTGGAAGATCAGCCCCATTTACAGAGGGGGACACTGAGAGGGTATGTGATAAGGTGCAGGTTATTGGGAGACCTAGGCTGGGAACCTGCTCACCTGCCCCTTAGCAACACCCGCTTTTCCTGTCTAACCTGAGCATGAGCCCTGGACGCAGAGAGCCTGAGTGAACTGCCAGTGTAAGCTCCTCCTTAGCTGTGTGATGTTGGGCTCTCTGCCTTGGTTGCCTATTCTGTGAAATGAGTCGACGGGGGCACCTACATAGTGGGATTGTGGTAGAGATTAAATTAGTTATTATGTGGAAAACCTTAGTATCATGCTTGGAACATGGCAAATACCATTAATCTTAATAATGCATCAGGTAGAAATTAGAGTCAATTACTTCTAGGGTTTATTTTCTCACACGATGCCAGAGATGGGCAGTCAGTGGCACTCAGAGGCTCAGTGGTGCCAGTGCTCAGGTGGCTATGTTTCCTTTGGCCTTTTTCTTCCGTCCCAAGATGGCTGCTGCTGCTCCAGCCATCATATTTGTATTCCAGCCAAAAAGAATGAGGAATGGGGAGTCACAAAAGGGCCTACCTCCCAACTGAGTCAGCCCCTTAAAGAACTCTCATGGGCGCCCCACCCACTGCCTTCTGCTTATGCATGGATGGCCATGCACATTGTAAAGGAAGTGCAGAAATGTAGTCCTTTGGCCGAACTCATCTCAGGATTCAAAAATTTAGGATTTCTGTTAGAGAAGAGGAAGGAGAATAAATAGTGTGAAGGCATCCAGCAGTCTCTGCTACAGTTTTTTGTTCTTCATTTTCTGAAGACTCTTTTATGACCTGTTAGACATCTCTATGTGTAATGGTTTAGAGCAGGAGTCACAGAGTAACATACCTACGGGCGGATGTCCTCACATGCATGAAGGAGGCTTCAGAGGCAGAGAGGTAATAGGGAGTGGTGGGGACTGGAGCAAAGTGGAGAGCTCATTCCTCCTCTGCAGGTGGCTGCCAATGAGAACCAGCTAATTTTGCATAAAAAAGAGAAGCCTAGTGTTATGAGAGCTTTTTATTTTTAATGAAAAGTGGAGATACCTTAATTTTAGATGAGATCAGCCAGGTGCAGTGGCTCATGCCTGTAATCCCAGCACTTTGGGAGGCCGAGGCGAGTGGATCATCTGAGGTCAGGAGTTCGAGACCAGCCTTACTAACATGGTGAAACTCCGTTGCTACTAAAAATACAAAATTAGCCGGGCATGGTAGTGGGCACCTGTAATCCCAGCTACTCAGGAGGCTGAGGCAGGAGAATCGTTTGAACCCGGGAGGCGGAGGTTTCAGTGAGCCGAGATTGTGCCTTTGCACTCCAGTCTGGGCGACAGAGCAAGACTCAAAAAGAAAAAAAAATTAGATGAGATCTGATTTTTAGGTAATGATAATGATTTCAAATTTACTGAAAAAAATTATATGAACTAAATGACACAAAATTGTGGGCATGAACTTACTTGGGGCTGATTCTTTGTCCTTTCTTTCTTTCTTTTTTTTTTTTTTTTTTTTTGAGATGGAGTTTTGCTCTTATCACGCGGGCTGGAGTGCAGTCGTGCGATCTTGGCTCACTGCAACCTCCACCTCCCAGGTTCAAATGATTCTCCTGCCTAACCCTCCTGGGTAGCTGGGATTAAAGGTGTCCACCACCATGCCCAGCTAATTTTGTATTTTTAGTAGAGATAGGGTTTCACCATGTTGGCCAGGCTAGTCTTGAACTCCTGACCTCAGGTGATGCACCCACCTCGGCCTCCCAAAGTGCTGGGATTACAGGTATGAGCCACTGCACCAGGCCAAGGGCTGATTCTTCTTCTAAAGTCAGTTTTATTGAGGTCTAACTTATATACAGTAAAATTAACCCTTTTTAATTGTACAGTTCTATGAATTTTGCAACACATGCCATTGTGTGACCATGGTCACAATCAAGCTATAGAACATTTCCACGCCCCTCTAAAATTCCCTCGTGTTGCTTTTTAGTCAGTCACCACCCCTAGCCTCAGCCCATGGCAACTAGTGATCTTTTTTCTGTCCCTACAGTTTTGCCTTCTCCAGCAGGTCATATAAGTGGAATCAGTCAGGAGGCAGCCTTTTGAGTCTGGCCCCTTTTGCTCAGTACAATGCACTGGAAATTCTTCCATGTTGCGGTGTGCTGGTTTTGTATTGTTGAATAGCTTTCCACTGTGTAGGTATACCACAGCTCAACCATTCATCTGTTGATGGACATTTGGTTTGTTTCCAGTTTTTGGCAATTATGAATTGAGCTACTCTAAACATTCACGGACAGGTTTTTGTATGAACATCTGTTTCTGTTTATCTTGGATAAATATCTGAGGTATATCTAGGATGTTTCCCAAGGTGCCGGGGCAATTCTGCACCCCACATGCGGTCTTCAGGGGTTCCAGTTTTTCATATCTGCACCAGCACTTGGGATTGCCAAGTGTCTTTTTTCAGAGGGGGATGTTTTGTTGGTTTAGGCATATTCTAGTATGTAGTGGTATCTTTCTGTGGTTTCAATTTGCAGTTTTCTAATGACTAATAATGTTGAGCATCTTTTCATTAGTCTATTGGCCATCCATATATATTCCTTAGTAAGGTTGTTAAAAGAAAAACTTCAGCTGAATTAAATTTAAAGGAGTTTGAGCAATGAATGATTTGCGAATTGGGCAGCCCCCAGAATCACAGCAGACTCAGAGAGACTCCAGGGTGCCTCGTGGTCAGACCCAATTTATAGCCAAAAAAAAAAAAAAAAAAAGAAAGAAAGAAAAAGAAATGGCATACGGAAATCAAAAGTGAGGTACAGAAACAGCTGGATTGGTTACAGCTCGTTCACCTTATTTGAACACAGTTTGAACACTCGGCAGAGTAAGGGTGGCTGAAGCATGGCTGCTGGTGTTGCCGAGAGTCAGCAATTGTTACAGTTGCCTCCTCCTAAGTTAGGTTTTCAATCTCGTCTACCTATTAAATTAGGTTATGGTTCATCCATAAGGACTCAAATATAGAAGTATGGAGTCCTTCTCGGCTGTATTTCGTTCGCTTTAACAAGGTATTGGTTCAAATATTTTGCCCATTTTTAATTGAGTTATTTGTTTTCTTATTATTGTCTTGTGAGGGTTATTTATATATTCTCCATCCCAGTCCTCTATCAGATATGTGTTTTGCAAATATATTTTCACAGTCTGTGGCTTGTCTTTTCATTTTTGTAACAGTGTCTCTTGAAAATAGAAGTTTTTCGTCTTGATTAAAGTCCAATTTATTAATTTGTTCTTTACAATTTATGCTTTTTGTGTTCTATCTTAAAAAAACCTGTGCCTAATCCAAAGTTATGAAGCTTTTCTCCTGTGTTTTCTTCTAGAAGTTTTATTTATTTATTTATTTATTTATTTATTTAGGTGGAGTTTTGCTTTTGTTGCCCAGGCTGGTGTTCAGTGGTGCAATCTCCGCTCATTGCAACCTCCGACTCTCGGGTTCAAACGATTCTCCTACCTCAGCCTTCTGAGTAGCTAGGATTACAGGTGCCTGCCACCATGCCTGGCTAATTTTTTGTATTTTTAGTAGAGATGGGGTTTCATCATGTTGGCCAGGCTGGTCTCAAACTCCTGACTTCAGGTGATCCACCCGCCTCAGCCTCCCAAAGTGCTGGGATTACAGGCATGAGCCACTGTGCCCAGCCTGTAGTTTTAATTTTTACACTGAGGTCTATGATCAATTTCAACTTAAAAAAATGTTGAAATATGGGTTGAAGTTCATTTTTTGTATATTGATGTCCAGCTGTTCCAGCACCATTTGTTGAAAGACTTTCCTTTCTGCATTGAATTGCTTTGACATTATTATTGAACATCACCTGGCATTAAATGTATGGGTCTCTTTCTGAACTCTCCGTTCTGTTCCATTGATCAATGTGTCCTTGCTTTTGCCAATCTACACTAGTGCCTGCACCTGGTAAATACTGTATCAATGTTAGTTAGCACTTGCCATATTTTATCATTTAAAAAAATAAACTTTTAATTTTGGAATTTCTTTACTTGGAAAATTTATTTTTGAATAATAATATGATGGAAAGAGTTGCAAATCTAGAACAGAGATTTCCATTATATCCTTCTTCTCACAGCTAGCTTCTCCTAGCATTAATGTTTTACATATCCATGGTATTTTTTATCAAGGCAGACACATTCACATTGGCACAGTATTATTAGCTAAGCTGTTTATTTGAAAGTCACCAATTTTCCCATTAGTGGCCATTTTTCCTGTTCCAGAATCCATTTCAGAATACCACATTGCATCGAACTGTGGGTTTTTTAGATGCATCTTTTAACAGCTCTGTAATCAGGGTGCATCTTACAGTCCATGATGTTTTATACATTGATAGCTAGGTTTTTTTTTCATAGTGGCATATTAAATTAGAGTATGCCTTAGATTTAATGAAATAGGGTATTATTATTACTTGATCTCCTTAAACCTCAACTTCTTCATCTGTAAAATGAACATAGTGCTAGGACTCACCTCACAGAGACGTGGAAAGATACAATGAGAGCCACAAAAAGAAGTGCCTCGATAGAGGTTGGCACATGAGCCCTTGTTAATTAATGGTGGCATTAAACCCAAGTGTAAGCTCTATCCAAAGTGTGCTCCTGGGGGTCAGCGAGCACGCCTCTCTTTGCCTTTCCCTCCATTGAAGAAATGCCTGGAGCCGGATTTCTTAGCAGCTTTCCTTCAAACAAGAGCCCACAGGAATAGCTACCAATTAAAATAATAAAGTTTCAGGTGATAACATTAGCAGAAGCTGCTGCAAATGTTTAATAAAAGCCCAGTTGCTGGGAGGCTCAGATGGCTACCTCTTCCGGGAGATCTGAAGCCGCATTTCAAGTTTGCCAGCAAATTTGCCTTCATTAGAACAAGACCCTGGCCCTTTCTCCTCGGAATGTCTGGGCCCAGGCCTCTTGTCCTGGGTCACTTCTCTCTTTTTTTGCTTTCACTTTCTGAAATACATTTGCTTGTTTTCTTGGCTTGAGCTTTTAAAAAATTATACAAGCAACACATCTGTTGCGGATATGGTAGAAAATTGAGATGAAAGAACAAAATATAAAAGAGGCCTGTAATTTCATCACTCAGAGATCGTCACTGGATAGAAAGTATTTTTCTTTCTTTTCCTGATTGTTAAAATATAGCACTAACTGTAAAATAAATTAGAAATTATAGAAAAAGCATAAAAGCAAAACATTCTCTTCTCATCTCACCATCCAGGTTATCAATGTGTAACATGCACCCTTTCCAAAATGTTCATGTCTATGCTTTCATATGTACTTAAAAATATTGCAAGTTCCAGTACCTGGGGCAGGCTCTGGGGGTAGGCCACTTAGATTTAAATTTTGTCTCTGTCACCAACTAGCCGTGAGCAGCCTATGTGACTTCTCTGGGTCTTGGTTTCCCTATCTGTGAAATAGGAATATCATTAGAACTTACTTCAGTTATTGAGAACATGACCTGAGATACAGTACATAAAAGTCCTTAGCTGGCTGGGTGTGGTGGCTCACGCCTGTAATCCCAGGACTTTAGGAGGGTGGAGGATTCCCATGAGCCCAGGAGTTCAAGACCAGCTTGGGCAATATGGCGAAACCCCATCTCTACAAAAAATGAAAATATTAGCCAGGTGTAGTAGTGTGCACCTGTTGTCCCAGCTACTTGGGAGACTGAGGTGGGAGGATTGCTTGAGCCCAGGAGGCGGAGGTTGCAGTGAGCCGAGATTGCGCCATTGCACTCCAGCCTGGGCAACAGAGTGAGACCCTGTCTCAAAAAAAAAAAAAAAAAAAAAAACAGAAAAGAAAAAAGTCCTTACACATGATGCTTCATACAGAGTGAACCTTGAAAAATGGCAGTGATGATTGGTGTGCTTGTTTTCAATTGCTGCCTCACAAATAACCACATGAACTCAGTGGCTTAAAACAACACTGTTGATTATTTCACATTTATGATCTCACTGCTTTCATGGCAAAGGATTCCAGACACAGCTTAACTGGATCCTCAGCTCTAGGTCTCACAAGGCTTTAGTCAAGATGTTGGCTGAGGCTGGAGTCTCCTCTGGAGGCCCAGGATCCTCTCCCAAGCAGATGTGGTTATTGGCAAAGTTCATTTTGTTACAGCTGCAGAACTCATGGAGGCTTAGTTCTTCCAGGATAGCAGAAGTATGGCTGCTGCTATGAACCTTGC
The DNA here is from genome assembly GCF_028878055.3 of Symphalangus syndactylus. Lineage (NCBI taxonomy): Eukaryota > Metazoa > Chordata > Mammalia > Primates > Hylobatidae > Symphalangus > Symphalangus syndactylus. Next base: position 15,747,160 of record NC_072446.2, on the reverse strand, counting down.
CCTTCTTCCTTCTCTGATCTCTAGAGCCTCTTTGAAAAGGCTCACCTGGGCTGGGCGCAGTGCCTTGCGCCTGTAATCTCAGCATTTTGGGAGGCTGAGGTGGGCAGATCATGAGGTCAGGAGATCAAGACCCAATCCTGACCAACATGGTGAAACCCTGTCTCTACTAAAAATACGAAAAGTAGCTGGGCATGGTGGGGCATGCCTGTAGTCCCAGCTACTTGGGAGGCTGAGGCAGGAGAATCACTTGAACCCAGGAGGTAGAGGCTGCAATGAGCTGAGATCGTGCCACTGCATTCCAGCCTGGTGACAGAGCGAGACTCTATCTCAAAAAAAAAAAAAAAAAAAAAAAAAAAAGAAAAAAAAAAAGAAAAGGCTCATCTGATGAGGTCAGGCCCACCTAGGATCATCTCCCTTTGATGAACTCAAAGGCAATTCCTACAGTACCTTAATTACACGACAGAATCTTTTCATCTTTGCCCTAGAACATAATCACATAATCACAAGAGTGACTTCCTATCGTATTCAAGGTCCTACCCACACCAAGGGGAGGCAGTTATCCAGGACATGAACCACAAGGGGAGGGAATCCTGGGCTGTCTTAGAATTCTGCTTACCATAACTAGTACTCATAGGGCCTTCCTGTCACCTTGTGTTTTAGTTTGGGGGCAAAGTAAAAGGACTTAATCTGTTTCCAAGGATTTCATACTTGGTAAAGACCATCCCATCTATCTGACCAAGCACTGGAATTGAACGTTGATATGGTTTGGATCTGTGGCTGGGGAGGAAACTTTCAATCATGGTGGAAGGTGAGGGGGAAGTGGGCATGCCTTACTTACATGGCCGGAGCATGAGGGTTATTTGTAATTCCCAGTGTTGGAGGCAGGACCTGGTGGAAGGTGATCAGATCATGGGGGCAGAGTTCCCCTTTGGTGCTGTTCTCGCTATAGTGAGCTATGGTGACAGCTGGTTGTTTAAAAGTGTGTCGCCCCTCCCCCTTCTTCTCTTTCTCCTGCTCCAGCCGTGTAAGGTGCCTGCTTCTCCTTCACCTTCTGCCTTGATTGTAAGTTTCCTGAGGCCTCCCCAGCCATGCTACCTGTACAGCCTATAGAACTGTGAGCCAATTAAACCTCTTTTCTTCATAAATTACCTAGTTTCATGTATTTCTTTATAGCAGTGTGAGAACAGACTAATACAAACATGCTTTTGAATGCATGAACAAGTAGCTGAATTCTAAAAACACTGATGAGTAGCTAGTTCATTCATTCACCCCACAAGTAATGACTGCACCCCTGGGACCCCTGTGCTTAGTGCTGAAACATACAAACTCACGTCCGTACTAAAGACGGTGGGATCTCTTAGGAGCACTTACTCCACCCAAGCGCTGCTGTTGGGGTGTTCCTTGAATTAGCTCATTTATGCTCACAACAACCCCCTAGTATGAGGGAGGTAGACCCCTAGCATGATCCCCATTTTGCAGAGAAATTGATGTGAAGAGAGATTGTTTAACCTGGTCAAGACTGTACATCTAAAAAGCAGCAAGGCTGAGATGGGATCCAGACATTCTAGCTCCAGAGCCCACGCACATCACCACCATCCACCTTGTGAGCCGCACTCTCGCAGGCATGGTCTCTTGCTTGGAGGTGAACAAGCTCCTTTCCTCTGCTATGACTGCCTGTCTCTGGACTCTCTCTGGACTGATGGGAGGGAGAGGTGGGAGGGTAGGCCTGCTGGCAAGCAACGGCCACATAGAAAGTGGCCTCGGGTCCCCTGGGCCAAGGGGGCAGACCTGAGCCATGGACACGAAGATTTCAGGGACCCCAGTGACCATGTCCTCTGCCCCTGGCAGGAGACCCTCTGAAGGAAAGGATCAAAGGGAAAGGGCTGGAACTTCTCCCCCCAGGGTGACATAGGGCAGCCACGTCCCTGTTTATCCACTCAGCAGATCTGGCCAGTTCTAAGTGTTCTCTGTCCATCAAAAATACACCCCACTTGTGGAAAGCAGGGCTAATGTCAGTCTTTGCGTTCCAGGGTTGCAGGTGGGACCACATGAGATCATGCACATGAAGTTCTTAACACCTTATCTCAAAGATGATAAGCCCGGGTACAATTTACACTACACAGATGACAATGACACTTCACCACTGCACACTATGTTATCTGCGTAACACAAATGCACTTGTATTCCTTAAATCTATAACAATAAAAAAAATCTTTAAAAGGAAGATGATAAGCTCTCGGAAATTGTGAGTTATGATTTGTGAGCAACATGGCTTTCCTCTTCCTATAAAGACAATGACCCTGGCAGAGCCTGTTCCGCCTCTCCCCCCTCAGGCCCCACCCTCCTCCAGCACCACTGCTCCCTGCAAACATGCAGGTGTCCTTCAAACCCCCGGGGTTCCCTAGGTCCCTGTGCCTGGAACCACACATCCCTCTTGGGCCTCAGGCCCACCTCCTAGCCACAGTGGTTGGCAATGAGGTGGGCACTGGCTGTAGCTGAGCCAATCAAAGCCCTTCCCTTTCAAACGGGCCTGGGAAGGGAAAAACTCACTTTGAGGCTCACAGTGCCTCTGCCCTCTGTGAACCTCACAAGCCTGGAATAATTTCCTCCTGGTCATCTGGCCTGGGTGAGGCTGGGAGCTGCTCAAGGGCAGGAAGACCAAAGTCCTGTCTGCTCCCATGAACCTAGCACTCAAGGCTCGTGCTGACCAATGGCAGGTGGTTAATCAGAATCTGATGAAGAAATGAATGAATCAGCAGTTCTGCTTTCTCCTCTTTTTCCATCAGTAGGAAATAATTGCCTTCACAGAAAATTGCATTTTTCTTTTATTCTTTTTTTCTTTCTTGCTCATTTATTTTATTTTTAATTTTTTTTTTTTTGAGATGGAGTCTCACTCTGTCGCCCAGGATGTAATTTTTTCATTAATGGGATATTTCAAACTTGAGTATAGTCAAAGAACCCCCCAAATACCGACTCAGGCTTCAGCAACGATCATTCCGATGTTATTTTTTCATATTTCCTTCTCTCCTCTATGAGGAGGGTAGAGGGGCTAGAATATTTTAAAGCAAATCCCAGACCCTGAATCATTTTGCCCCCAAATACTTCAGTGTGTATCCTGAACATATAAATATTTTTTTCAGATAACCATAGTCGCACTCTCACACTTAACAAAAACAATTATAATTTCTTAATATCACAAACTACCCAGACCATATTCAAATTTCTCCCATTATCTCAAACACTGTCTACAGTAGGTTTGCTTAAATCTTATTGAGTTATAATCACACTGAGTTGTCAGCAGGAATTTCTCTGGTCGCAAGTGACCAGATGTCTGCAACTGGGATGTTTCTAGCTGTTCCTTGGAAGTAGGTTTCTGTGGTCAGGAGGCCTGGGAAATACAGAGTTGCAGAAAGTTAGGCTAACCCATTCCTCTCCCATCTTTAGAAGGGTAAAGTGTGTGGTGAATCTGAGTGTAAAAGAGACTTTTGCAAACTTGGTTGACCTTGGAAATTTTATTTTTTTTATTTTTTAAAATTTTTATTTATTTTTTTATTTATAAATTTTATTTATTTATTTATTTATTTATTTGAGACTGAGTATCTCTCTGTCCCCCAGGCTGGAGTGCAGTGGCGCGATCTCAGCTCACTGCAACCTCCGCCTCCCGGGTTCAAGCGATTCTCATGCCTCAGCCTCCCGAGTAGCTGGGATTACAGGCACCCGCCACCATGCCTGGCTAATTTTTGTATTTTTAGTGGAGACGAGGTTTCACCATGTTGGCCAGTCTGGTCTCGAACTTCCGACCTTCAAGAATTCACCCGCCTCGGCCTCCCAAATTACCACCGCGCCCGGCCGATCTTGGCAATCTTTGAGTTCATACGTTCTCGTATGAAGGTGATATCTCCCCCAAAGGGGCAAAAATTGGTTCTTCAGTGGCAAAAAACCATTTTTTTTTTTTTTTTTGGTAGAGATGGGGTTTCACCACTTTGCCCAGGCTGGTCTCAAACTCCTAGGCTCAAGTGGTCTGCCTACCTTGGCTCCCAAAATGCTGGGATTACAGGCGTGAGCCAGCAGGCCTGGCCTAAAAATCCTACTTTATATGTATAAAGCCCATGTGTACGTTCACTACATAAATAGATATACTGTATATCTGTGGCATTAAAATTGCACGTGGAGGGAGTGGTAAATAGAGAAAATGTTCCAGAAAAGCTTCTTAGAGGGGGAAAAGAAAAAATAAATGAAGAAACATTATTTTATTTTCTATCTGTACCTTAGTTCCCACATCTGTAAAATCAGGATAATAGTTGTGCCTAATGCAGAGTTGTGGCAAGATTTAAAAGCATTTACAGAGTGCCTGGCTCACTGGAAGTGCTATACATGCATTAGTTATTAACCTGGTTGTTGTTCTTGACGTTTTTGGAGCCTTTTGTAGGTGTTGGGAAATTAAAGAGCACAGTTCTGGGGTCAGATGAACTGGGTTTGGAGACTTCCCTTAAATTTGTGAATATTCCATTTTCTCATCTGCAAATGAAATAAAACTGCCTTGCGCAGCTGCTGTCCAGGTTAAAGGGAGTAACATAAGCAAAGTCCCTGGTGCATTAACCAACTGTTATTATTATCCCCTTCTGCAGATGGGCAAACTGAGACCCCAAGCCCTGGAGGGATGTGCTCAGACAGATGTGCAAGTCCCCCCTGCTCCAGCCCACCGAGGCTCCGGGCTTCAGTCTTTAGTCGGCCTTTGTTCTGCCACTTTCTCCTGGAAGTCACACCTCTCTCTCTTCCTGCCTCCCACATCACAGGAGTCTGCACGCACCCAACCAGCTCAAAAGGCTCTGACAGGTGTGAGTTTGTTGTTTTTGTTGCCTTTTTTTTAAAACAGCCTGCCACTTTGCATTTGTCTAAACAGAGCAGCAGTGAAGGCAGAGAATCTGTAAGGCTTCCTTGTCCCTCTGCCAAGCGCTGCCTCTGGTAAACCAGAGCCGCCAACTCTGTTATCTTTTCTGCTGGAGGCGGTAAGGGCAAGCCTGGTGCTAGGGCTCACCAAGGCCTCTTACTGGTTTTCTTGGCTCTGATTCTGGGTCTGCAGCCCCTGGTGTAAACCCTGCAAGCTGACCCCAGCAAATTTGCCCTTTTGAACAGGGAGGCCAAGGACACTGGGCACTCTCAAGCCCAACTGCAGCGACAAAAATTCTTTCTTTTTGTCTTCACCCCATCAGCTTTTGAGGGTATGGCTCTGGCAGCCCCCGAGTGTAATCTCTGTCTGGTGGTCCACTCAGGTTTTGGGGGATGTAGAGGGAGGATCAGGGATGCCAGCCTGGGCCATCACCCGCTTGCACAAGTCTGGAAATCAATAGCTGTGTCTGCCTTGGAGGGCAGAGAACCTTCCAGTGGCTTCTGTTGTGCAGTTTTTTAAAATTTTTAACCATAGCGTCCAGCACAGGAGTCAGACTGCCTGCATTCAAGTCTTATTTTCTTCCATCCTCTATAGGTGACCCCTTTGTGTCTGGAATTGGTGGGTTCTTGGTCTCACTGACTTCAAGAATGAAGCCGCGGACCCTCGCGGTGAGTGTTACAGTTCTAAAGGCGGCGTGTCCGGAGTTTGTTCCTTCTGATGTTCGGATGTGTTCGGATTTGTTCGGAGTTTCTTCCTTCTGGTGGGTTCGTGGTCTTGCTGGCTCAGGAGTGAAGCTGCAGACCTTCGCAGTGAGTGTTACAGCTCTTAAGGCGGCACGTCTGGAGTTGTTCATTCCTACCGGTGGGCTCGTGGTCTCGCTGGCTTCAGGAGTGAAGCTGCAGACCTTCGCGGTGAGTGTTACAGCTCATAAAAGCAGTGAATTCTTTGGGTCTTTCAGGACCCAAAGAGTGAGCAGTAGCAAGATTTATTGCAAAGAACGAAAGAACAAAGCTTCCACAGTGTGGAAGGGGACCCGAGTGGGTTGCCGCTGCTAGCTCAGGCAGCCTGCTTTTATTCTCTTATCTGGCCCCACCCATGTCCTGCTGATTGGCAGAGCCGAGTGGTCTGTTTTGACACGGCGCTGATTGGTGTGTTTACCATCCCTGAGCTAGACATAAAAGTCCTCCACGTCCCCATCAGATCAGTTAGATACAGAGTATCGACACAAGGGTTCTCCAAGGCCCCACCAGAGCAGCTAGATACAGAGTGTCGATTGGTGCACTCACAAACCCTGAGCTAGACACAGGGTGCTGATTGGTGTGTTTGCAAACCTTGAGCTAGATACAGAGTGCTGATTGGTGTATTTACAATCCTTGAGCTAGACATAAAGGTTCTCCAAAGCCCCACCAGAGCAGCTAGATACAGAGTGTCGATTGGTGCATTCACAGACCCTGAGCTAGACACAGGGTGCCGATTGGTGTATTTACAATCCCTGAGCTAGACATAAAGGTTCTCCACATCTCCACCAGACTCAGAAGCCCAGCTGGCTTCACCCAGTGGATCCTGCACCAGGGCTGCAGGTGGAGCTGCCTGCCAGTCCCGTGCCGTGCGCGTGCACTCCTCAGCCCTTGGGTGGTCGATGGGACTGGGCACCGTGGAGCAGGGGGTGGCGCTTGTCAGGGAGGCTCGGGTGGCACAGGAGCCCATGGAGGGGGTGGGAGGCTCAGGCATGGTGGGCTGCAGGTCCCGAGCCCTGCCCTGCGGGAAGGCAGCTAAGGCCCGGTGAGAAATCGAGCGCAGCGCCGGTGGGCTGGCACTGCTGGGGGACCCAGTACACCCTCCGCAGCCGCTGGCCCGGGTGCTAAGTCCCTCATTGCCCAGGGCCGGCAGGGCCTGCCGGCTGCTCCAAGTGAGGGGCCTGCCAAGCCCACGCCCACTGGGAACTCCAGCTGGCCCGCAAGCATCGTGCGCAGCCCCGGTTCCCGCTCGCGCCTCTCCCTCCACACCTCCCTGCAAGCTGAGGGAGTGGGCTCCGGCCTTGGCCAGCCCAGAAAGGGGCTCCCACAGTGCAGCGGTGGGCTGAAGGGCTCCCCAAGTGCCGCCAAAGTGGGAGCCCAGGCAGAGGAGGTGCCGAGAGCAAGCGAGGGCTGTGAGGACTGCCAGCACGCTGTCACCTCTCACCTTGAGTGACTGTGGCCAAGAAACAAGTTAATTAAAATCTCTCCAGGCCTCAGTTTCCTCATCTGCAAAGTGGGGACAATGATAGTGCCTTTTTTTTTTTTTTTTTTGAGATGGAGTCTCGCTGTCGCACAGGCTGGAGTGCAGTGGCGCGATCTCGGCTCACTGCAGGCTCTGCCCCCCGGGGTTCCCGCCATTCTCCTGCCTCAGCCTCCAGAGTAGCTGGGACTGCAGGCGCCCGCCACCTCGCCCGGCTAATTTTTTGTATTTTTAGTAGAGACAGGGTTTCACTGTGTTAGCCAGGATGGTCTCGATCTCCTGACCTCGTGATCCGCCCACCTCGGCCTCCCAAAGTGCTGGGATTACAGGCGTGAGCCACTGCGCCCGGCCGCTAGTGCCTTTTTCACAGGATTCACGGGGGCTAAAGTGAAGGGATGCATTTAAACCTGGCACACACAATAAATGTCAGCTGTGCCTAGTAGGGCCCTGCTGAGCCACCCCATCTACCTCTCACACTTCATTTCCTACCATTCCCTTCCCGGCACACTCTGCTGCAGCTGCCCTCCCCTCCTCTCCCCTCCCCTCCCCTCTTGATACAAGGCAGGCTTGGGCTCACTTCAAGGCTTTTGCTTCTTTGCTTCCTCTACCTGGGGAGTTTTTCCCAGATCTTCGCTGGGCAGGCTTCCAACCTGCTCATTGTCTCAGATCTGGGGTCACTTCTTCTAGGAAGCCATTTTCTCTCACAAGACCCTGTTTTATTTGCTTCATTAACTTTACCCCCACTAGAAATTATTTGGTGCATTTATCTCTCACTTGCGTATTGTCCGATCTACCTAAGCAAAGTAAATTTCCATTTTTAGGACCCCTATCTGAACCCCCGAGCACCTAAAATAGCAGTGGCATACCGTTATTGGTCAGTAAGTGACTGGGTAGAATACCTGCTTAAGTAACACAAATCCAGTGCTGGATGAGCTTTGGTTAAATCACGTGTTTGGTATTCTGAGAAGCCCATTGTATACTTTCTTCTCTTAATTTTATGACACACTTCCGAAGGTGGTACTCTTTTTGGCCTCATACCACAGATGAGGCAACAGTCTCAGAGAGGTTAAGTAACTTCCCTGAGGTCACACAGCTAGTAAGCAATAGTGGCTTAGAGAGGCTCAAGTCTGGGTCTGTCCCAGTGCTTCCTTGGCCCTCTTTTTTTTTTTGAAACTGAGTCTCACTTTGGCACCCAGGCTGGGGTGCAGTGGCACGATCTCAGCTTACTACAAACTCTGCCTCCTGGGTTCAAGCTATTCTTATGCCTCAGCCGCCTGGGTAGCTGGGATTACAGGTGCGCGCCCCCACGCCCAGCTAATTTTTGTATTTTTAGTAGAAACGGGTTCGCCATGTTGGCCAGGCTACTTTCAAACTCTCAAACTCCTGACCTCAAGTGATCCACCCACCTCAGCCTCCCAAAGTGCTGGGATTACAGGCATGAACACCGTGCCCAGCCAACCCTGGCCCTCTTTTGAATGAGGTCACGGAGCTTCGATGGAAGAGGGAGTGAAGAACAGCAGTGCGAATATGTCTTGTTTGAAGCACATTTTCATTCTGCACTAGTAATATTTACATCCCAAATTGCCTTTGAGCCTCCCAGCAGCCCTGGTATATGGTGGGATGTGAACCGAGGCTCAGAACCAGGATGTAATCTCTTGGGGCCACCAGATCGTGGCTTAGCCTTCTGTGGGACACGTGGTTGCTGGACTTGAGAAAGGTCTCAGCTTAAACCCTAGTCCTCTGGGAACCTCCTCTGAGCCAATCTGGTCAGCTGCCAGTCCGGTGTCACTCTTCCTCGAAGTGCAGCCCCTCCCTGGCACTCACCCTTGCATGCCGTTGCTCAATTGCATCTTCCCTGGCTTGCTGGACTCGTACTGTCCAGTGCAGTGGCCACTAGATCAACAGGGGACAACTTTGCTCCCACCTCCAGGGGACATTTGGCAGTGTCTGGAGACATTTGTGGTTGTTGCATCTGGAGAGAGGGGACGCTGCTGGAACTAGAGGAAAGAGTCCAGGGTCTCTGCTGAATGCTCCGCAGTGCACAGCACAGCCCTCACTAAAATTATGGGATCCAGGTTGAGAATCTCTGCCTTAGACCCCAGTGGCTACTGAGCACTTAAAATGTGGCTGGACTGAGCTGAGATGTGCTGTGAGTATAGAACGCACACTGGATTTCAAAGACTTAGTCTGAAAAAAAGAATACAAGATATTTCATTAATCATTTAAAAATATTGACTACATGTCAAAGTGATAATATTTGGACATAGTGGGTTAACTAAACTGGAGGATAAAATTCGGCGTGCCTGTTTCTTTTTATCATTTGGTTTGTGGCTACTAGAAAATTTAAATGACCTACAGGGCTCACATTATATTTTGATTGGGCAGGAGTGTGCTGGACTGGACACTCACGAGGAAAGGGGTCTGTTTGGGTTTGCTTGTCACTGCAAGTGTAGGGCTGGGCAGGAACTTGATGTGTACTGGGTGCTCAGTAGATAGTTACTGAGCAGGAAGAAAGGAGGGACAGCAGAGAGGGAGGGAGGGAGAAGGAAGAAAGGAGGAAGAGAAGGAAGGAGGGAGGGAGAAGGAAGAAAGGAGGAAGAGAAGGAAGGAGGGAGGGAGGGAAAAAGAGGGAGGAAGGAAGGAGGAAGGAAGAAAGGAAGGAAAGAACAAAAGAAGGGAGACAGGGAGGGAAGAAAAGAAAGAAGAAGGCAAGGAGGAGAGAGGGAGGAAAGAAAGAGAAGGAGGGAAGGAAAGAGGGAAAGAAGGGGAGAAAGGAAAGAGGAAAGGAGGAATAGAAGGAAAGAGACACAAACATTCCCGGCAGCTGTCTTGAAAGGCCTCTAAAACCCCACTGGTGAGCCCAGAATTCTCTCCCCATGACCAGTATTTAAGGCAGCTGCCAAGGAGCTTTCCTTTGTTCTAGCGGATACCCCAGCTGCCCCGTCCCTGGTCTCTGCCCTGTGTCCCTGCCCAGTGTCTCCTCCAGGTCCCCTTGGCTGGGGATGGCGTTGGGTACTCACTTCAAGCCCTGTTTGGGAGCTTCTCCATTTGCAACCTGCTCCCATTCTGGTCCTCATTAGCAGTGAGAGGTAGTTAGGTTTGAAAATCTTAGCTGTCTGAGCCTGGAGCCTCTGGGATAAAAATCCCAGGGATGCAGTTCCAGGCTTTCTGTAACTTTAATTATCTTTAGCAAATGAGTTGATTTTCCCCACAAGAAAAGGGGGTGAGCCCCGGAACACATGTTTAGGAACTTCTGTCCTGTCCTGACAATGAGCTTTCTGAGAATACGGCGAATACTTCACTATTACACAACCAAGATGACTGAGCAAGTGTGGGCAGCACGGCCAGCTGCACTCGACAGGATTCTTTCCCCAATATTAAAAACAGGTCAGTTTTTGGCCCGGCGCGGTGGCTCACGCCTGTAATCCCAGCACTGTGGGAGGCCGAGGTGGGTGGATCACCTGAGTTCTGGGGTTCGAGACCAGCCTGGCCAACATGGTGAAACCCCATCTCTACTAAAAATACAAAAAATTAGCTGGGCATGGTGGTAGGCGCCTGTAATCCCAGCTACTTGGGAGGCTGAGGCAGGGGAATTGCTTGAACCCGGGGGACGGAGGTTGTAGTGACCCTACGTCGTGCCGCTGCACTCCAGCCTGGGTGACAGAGCGAGAATCCATCTCAAAACAAATAAATAAATAAAATAGAAACAGGTCCGTTTTCTTCTCAGCCCTCTGAAGCTTGTGGATTGGCTGGGAGCAGCTTTGAGGGGAGGACCGATTCCGGCTGGCACCGAGAGAGGATGTCTAGAGGGGACATATTTGAATCATAAACCCGGCCGTTTGACTCCCCAAGTAGCTCCGCGATCGTCATCACCAAACAGTCTGGCATGGAAGTGAGAATTTACAGGGATGAATGATGAGTTTCTTTTTGTTTGTATGTTGCTGAGCTTTTTTTTTCTTAAAGAAGATCATATTGTGGCAGTAACCTGTTTTTTTTTTTTTTTTGTACTGAAATTGCAAAGTGTAGGAAAACACAAAGAAAAAATAAAAATGACTTAGAATCCTATCACTCAGTGCTTATCACAGCAAACATCTACTTTCAGCCTTTTGCACATAAGAATTCATAATTTATTGTGTATAGTATTTTACAATATTCCTATCATATTGCCATTTTAAACTGTTTTTCTTTATATCAAGAATGTTTTGTCATGACATCTAATATGCAACATCACCTTAAATGACTGCATCGCACTTCATTGTAAAAGCAAACTGACACTTATTTAAACCATTCTCTATTGTTGGATATTTAGGCTGGTTCCGACTTTTTGCTCTTGTAAATAACTGTACAATGTATATCCTGGTACATAAGTCTTTGCACACATCTCTGATTATTTCCTTAGGGTAAATTCCTAGAAGTAAAATTACTGGTGAAATGATTCACACATATTAAGGCTTTTGATAAATGCCATCATATTTGCCTAGAAAGTTAACGACAAATAACATTTCCAACAGGAATGTGAGTCTCTCTCCCCATTCCCTCCTCATCTTCACCAGTCCTGGGATACATCAACAAAAATACAGAGGAAAAAGACATAAATAATTCTACCTCCAAAGTAAACCACTGTTAACAATTTAGTGAATATTTCCTCCAGATTGTTTTCTGTGTACTTGTACTCATGTATGTGTGTGTGTTTCAGAAATGGAATGATGTATACATACTGATTTGTAACCTGATTTTTATTTTATTTTATTTTATTTTATTTTATTTTTTTTTAGACGGAGTCTTGCTTTCTCACCCAGGCGGGAGTGTAGTGGTGCAATCCTGGCTTACTGCAACCTCCACCTCCCGGGTTCAAGTGATTCTCGAGTGTCTCAGTCTCCCAAGTAGCTGGGATTACAGGCGTGCGTCACCACCCCTGGCTAATTTTTGTATTATCACTAGAGATGGGGTTTCACCATGTTGGCCAGGCTGGTCTTGAACTCCTGACCTCAAGCGATCTGCCCGTCCTGGCCTCCCAAAGTGTTGTGATTACAGGCGTGAGCCACAGTTCCCAGCCTATTAACCTTTTTTTTTTTTTAACTGCATGTTGTCATCATCTTTTATGAAGCATCAGTCACTTCCATGGCTTCATATCATTACAGCAAAGTCTGTACTGGAGAATATTTCACCAGTTCTTTAGTGCTGAGCCTATAAGCTGCTTTCAGCATTTCCCATATAAATGATGTAGAGATACATTTCTTTCCTTATATGTAGTTTCTAAATAATTCCTTAGGAATAAAAAATGCACATTTTAAAGGACTTTAATATGTATTCCAAAATTCAGAACAGTTGAATCTGTTTCTTTCCTCCAGTTGTGAGGGTACCATTTCTCCATTTGGCTAACACCATGGGTTACCATTCTTTTCAAATGTTGCTACTCTGAAAGATACCCGAAATGATGTCATTACAATTACAATTTCCACCTCCATTGCTTGATTCCTCATGAATCTAAATATTTCTCTGCATGCATTGCCCACTTTTATTTCCATTTCTATGATTTGCCTGTCATTTTTCTTTAGCCATTTTTATGACTCTGTACGAGCTTTGTCTATTTTAAGAAGCTAAATACTTTGTCATGTAGGTTGGAAATATTTTTCCTCATTGTTTTATGTCTTTTAATTGTATTAGTGATGGCTTTTTATGTCCAGGAGTTTTAAAAATTATAACGAATACAAGTTGTATTTATTTATTGTATGCAACATAATGTTTTGAAATGTGTATACCTGGTAGCGTGGCTAATTCAAGCTAATTAGCATATGCATTACTTCACATGCTTATTCGTTGTGGTGAGAACACTTAAAATCTACTCTCTTACTGATTTTCAAGAATATCTTGTTGGCTGAGCATGGTGGCTTACACCTGTAATCCCAGCACTTTGGGATGCCAAGGCTGGCAGATCATCTGAGGTCAGGAGTTCGAGAGCAGCCTGACCAACATGGTGAAACCCCATCTCTACTAAAAATACAAAATTAGCCAGGCATGGTGGCACATGCCTGCAATCCCATCTACTCAGGATGCTAAGGCAGGAGAATCACCTGAACCCAGGAGGTGAGGTTACAGTGAGCTGAGATCACGCCATTGCACTCCAGCCTGGGTGGCAGAGGGAAACTGTCTCAAAAAAAAAAAAAAAAAACTTGTTATTAACTATAGTCCCCATGCAGTACAACAGATCACTTGAACTTATTCCTCCTCTCTAACCGAAAATTTGTATCCTTTGACAACCCCCTGGCAATCACCATTCTACCTTCTGCTTCCATGAGTTCACTGTTCCAGGAATTTATTTTTATTATTAAAAAAATTATGGAACGTTTCACAAGTTTGCACGTCATCCTTGTGCAGGGGACACGCTAATCTTCTCTGTATCGTTCTAATTTTAGTGTATGTGCTGCCGGAGCGAGTGCAGTCCCTGGAATTTTGGATGCTTATGTTGACTCTTCATGTTTTCCTTGGTGGTGTCTGCCTTCATAAGCCTAGAAGGGCCTTCAGGGGAATGGGTTTGAGGGCCCATAGCCACAGCGGGACAGTTGAACGAATATTCAGAGCAAAGCAGATGACACGGAATTTATAGGGCGAATGAGATGGCCTCTGGCTTCACAGAAGCTGTGTCAGTTACTCGGCAATGCAGCCTGGGAGGTGGAGAGCCCTCTGTCTTTTCTTAATTTTTATAGGGGTCTCTGAGCAACTCATTATGTGCAGGAAGAGCCCTGGGTAGAATCCTGGACTCTGGCAGGGCTGCCTACTCACCATGGAGCCTCAGTTTCCTCGTTTGTAAAATGAAAGAATGAGCCAGAATCTCCTCCTTGGACCCCCTAACTGCTCATGACATATGGCCTTAAATATGGCTCTAAACGTCACTCCCCATGGAACCCTTTCTAGGCATCTCAGGCCAGAGTCCTCAAAGGAAAGACACAAAGATTTGACTATATGAACATTAACAATCCCTAGACGTCAAGAAACACCACAAATAAAATTAAAAGACAAAGAACAAACTGGGAACAATATTTTCAACAATTATGTCATTCAACCTCCCGACTCAGCCAATGGATGGATGATTCCTGACTTTCCTCCCCCAGATGGGTGGGGAGGGGGCAAGGTAACTTGGGAAGACCCCCAGCTTGGGGCATAGGGAAGGTACTCAGTGGAGCCTTTTCATTTTCTTGAATGAATGAATGAGCGAGTGAATGAATGATGAAACCTGCATCCTAGGTACTCTGTGTATCTTCCTTTGAATTCTGCCCCATTTATTTTTATTTTTATTGTTGTTATTACTATTTTTGAGATGGAGTCTCCCTCTGTCACCCAAGCTAGAGTGTGGTGGTGCGATCTCAGCTCACTGTAACCTCCACCTCCCACGTTCAAGCGATTATCCTGCCTCAGCCTCTTGAGTAGCCGGGACTACAGGTGTCTGCCACCGCATCTGGCTAATTTTTGTATTTTTAGTAGAAACGGGGTTTCGCCATGTTGGCCAGGCTGGTGTCGAACTCTTGACCTCTGGTGGTCCACCCACCTCAGCCTCCCAAAGTGCTGGGATTACAGGCATGAGCCACAACGACTGGCCTATTTTTATTTTTATTCATTTATTTTTTAGATGGAGTCTTGTTCCGTCGCCCAGGCTGGAGTGCGGTGGTGGAATCTCGGCTCACTGCAACTTGCACCTTCCGGTTCAAGTGATTCTCCTGCCTCAGGCTCCTGAGTAGCTGGGATTACAGGCGCCGCTACCACACCTGGCTAATTTTTTTTGTATTTTTAGTAGAGACAGTGTTTCACCATGTTGGCCAGGCTGGTCTCGAACCCCTGACCTCATGTGATCTACCTGCCTCTGCCTCCTAAAGTGCTGGGATTACAGGCGTGAGCCACCGTGCCCGGCCCCTGAATTCTGCCATTTAAATGAAGAGAAGACAGATCCCTGACCACAGAGAGAAAGTGGTTTTGCTTCTGTTACTTACCGTGGGGTTGGCACTCTGGAACATCCCAGACTCCTCTGAGTTCATCTGGAAAACGGGTTTAAAAATTCTTACTTCCCTGCCTCCTGCCTCCTCCCTAGAAGGGACGTCAGTTGGGATGAATCAGAGCCTCGGTATTTTGGCTCAGCCGTTGTTTTGACAATAAGAATGATTAAACAGATAGTTTATTTATTTTGCTCTCATCTTTTGTACCCACATCTCTGGAAGAGCTGTGTTCATAGGTGTGGAGACAAGAAAAGAGCTTTCTGACGAGTCAGAAGCTGGTCATGGGAAGAAAATGAGGGCATCTCCTAGGTAAAGGAATTTTTATTTTCTTACAGGGTTTCTTCTTACTTTAAACTGGTTCTTTTGTGTTCTTACTTGGCTGGGAATGTCTGGAAGTCAACACTCCGGTTGCTGAACTCCAGAACTCAGAAAAGATGCACATAAATAGACTTTGGTTGCAGCATGAAATATTGGGTTAGACATCAAGAGGGACTTTCTAGTCAATGAGATTGTGTAGGCAGAGGAAGAAATGGAGGAAAATCATAAAACTTTCTACTCTGTGGGAAAGGTAGTTTTCTGGGAGGCACTCCTGCGCCTTTGGGTGAGACCTTGTGCCACGTTCCCGGAGGCCTGGGTGGCAGCAATGAAAGGAGGAAGTGAATGCAGCCCTGTTGGCAGGCTACTGAGGACAATGCAGCACTGCTCTCCCACTTTACAGCTGCAGAAACCGAGGCAAGATCCTGCGACAAGTATTTACAGAAGGCCTCTGCGTAACAGCCTTATTTTGAGTTCTGAGGATGCCGCAGTGAGGGAGGCAGAGTACTAGCAAACAAGGTCATGAATCTAGAATGTGATGTTGTGCAATGATGGGGCTGGACAAGGAAGTGAGGGGTAGGGAGGGATGGAAACTGTTGTGGAAAGAATGGTCAGGGAAGGCCTCTTTGAGGCAGGGTCATGTGAGATGAAATGACTCACCCAGGGTCATTTAGACCCCGGATACAATTGAATCTGCTTCCCTGGCTCCTAGTCAACGGTTCCTCCAGGGTGTTTTTGGGCCCAGGTAACAGAAAACCCAATTCAAAAAGGCTTACGCCAAGAAAAAAATGTTTGTCTGAAAAATCCAAGGGTATTTCAGGAATGTCTTGATCCAGGATCTCAAATCACATTGCCAAGCCCTGCCCTCTCTTATGTCTCTGCCTCTTCCACAGGGGTTCTAACTCCCAGGCTCCCTGCGGGAGCAGGAAGGTGACAGTCTTTCCAGGCCCACGGCTCCCAGGTTCAAGCTGGCAAGAAAGAGCTGCTCCATCCCCATCCATTTGAACAAAAGTGCTGGGCCTGACTCCCTCAGCCAGATTTGGGTAGCAGACCCGCTTTCTGAACCAACGGGAATAGCTAGGGGGACTTTCTGCATGGACTGGCGAGGCTGTGTCCCAGGCCCATCCTGGAGCCCTGGGCTGTGGGAAGGGAGGGAGCATCCCCAGGTGAAGTTTTGAGCTTTGTTAGCAAAAGAGGAACCGGCCCCAACCTAGCCATGAAAAGTGCAGCCTGGCCCCCTCTCTGTACTATGTCCACATCCGTCGTTTCCCCAGGCTTTATTGAGCACCTGCTGTGTGCGTCCATCTCTGTTTCCCAGACCTTAGACTTCAAGGTATAGGAATTGTTTTGTTTTCCTATTTTTTAATCCTCCAAGATCTTCCAGTCTACTTGAAACAAAAGCCACATCCTGTTTTTTATCCTGTTTTCTTGTGGCTTGCTCATGGCATGAATTTTCTAGCTGTCAACAAATGAAGGGGCACTTTTGGGCTGGAGGAGTCAAGAGGGCTTCAGGAAAAAGGAGGGCTTTTGATGCATTTTCTTTTTCTTTTTTTTCTTTTTTTTTTGACAGAGTCTCGCACTGTTACCTGGGCTGGAGTGCAGTGGCATGATCTCGGCTCACTGCAACCTCTGCCTCCCGGGTTCAAGTGATTCTCTTGCATCAGCCTCCCCAGTAGCTGGAATTACAGGCGCCCACCACCACATCCAGCTAATTTTTTGTATTTTTAGTAGAGACGGGGTTTCACCATGTTGGCCAGGCTGGTCCTGAACTCCTGACCTTGTGATTTGCCCGCCTCAGCCTCCCAAAGTGTT
Organism: Symphalangus syndactylus; assembly: GCF_028878055.3. NCBI lineage: Eukaryota > Metazoa > Chordata > Mammalia > Primates > Hylobatidae > Symphalangus > Symphalangus syndactylus. Next base: position 15,729,937 of record NC_072446.2, on the reverse strand, counting down.
GGGATTGAAGGCGTGAGCCACCACGCCAGGCCCAGTGCATTTTCAACGGTGGCTTATATCAGGAAAAGGTTGATGGAGTATAGAATTTGATAGTGCATGCAGACTGTGGTGAGCAGGACACACACCGTGTGATTATGGCTTTTGGGGATGTATGGTTAAAATGTGTGTAGTTCTTGAGCCACTGAGGTTTATAAGATTATAAGGCAGGACACAGGCACATGTTTATCTTAGTAGTCAGGTATTTATTCCAAGTTTATGTTAGAAGCAACTATGTTATTAACGTATCAGACCTGGATAACATTGTTCAGGATGAAACTAAAATTAACAAAAAATAAAAGTGGCAGGGAGTCCATTTAAACAAATATCATACATATAGGTGGTAGCAGACATGGCAAAAATGTTGTTATGAGAATGAGTAAGGCTGGGCACAGTTGCTCACAGCTGTAATCTCGGCACTTTGGGAGGCCAAGACGGGCGGATTGCTTAAGGTCAGGAGTTGGAGGCCAGCCTGGCCAACGTGGTGAAACCCCGTCTCTACTAAAAATACAAAAATTAGCTGGGCACGGTGGCACATGCCTGTAATCTCAGCTATGCGGGAGGCTGAGGCAGGAGAATCACTTGAACCCAGGAGGCGGAGGTTGCAGTGAACAGAGGTCCCGCCACTGCACTCCAGCCTTGGTGACAGAGCAAGACTCCATCTCAAAAAAAAAAAAAAAAAAAAAAAAAAAAGTAAGGTTTGGGAAATGCTGGTCTAGCCCTCGGATTCTGGAAGCAGAAAGACATGGATTCAAATCTCAGACCCACCCCACATGCACAGTGAAGCTTTGGGCCAGCTGCTTCACCTTTCTAGCCCTCAGTTTTCTGACCAGTAAAATGGGGCTGAGAATAGGATAGGAGCAGTCTCACAGGAGATGTTCAGGAATCTCTGAGATGTGGTTATGTGAAATGCCTAGCATGGTCTCTTCTCCAAGGGGACATTCAATAAGTTAGCTCTCCATAATCTGGATTATTTTTCCCAGGACAGAAAAAAAAAAAAGTCAGTCCAGCTACACGTGCAGGAAGTGCAAGGGCCAGAGGTGGGAAGGAATGTGGCGGGTTAGGGAGACTGCTGCAGCGGGGTGGGGTGGTCCCTGCAGGAGAGGGCAGGGATGGTGTTGTGTCAGGGAGGAGAGGACTTGCAATTTTACAGGAAACCCACAGAGTAAATAAGCCTCCTCTGGGACTACATGAGGTACCTTGGAGGATGGGCTTACCTGTTCCACCCAAATCGCTTTTTGCTCCCAGCAGACCTCTGAGCGCCACTGTCCACTGCAGCCTGGGGCTAGGCTCGTCTCTCCCCCATCCAGAGCTTTCTGTGCAGACAGATTCTGGTGAACCCGGGTTGGGCTCCATAGATTTAATCTATGTTGTTTATCTTTTAAACACCATTAACCACAAATTAGCTGATTCTTTTGTGGCTATAAATTAATAGATTCCATTAGTGAACAGTCAATTACAGGATGATTACTTTTCCTCCCTGAACTTGGAGGGTTTTTTATAGCCTTTTGAGAGGGTTTGGTTCTGTCCTCTTCCCACTGCTGCTCTCCTATCTGGGTTCTTGGTTCATTGGACCATATCTTCTGAATGGAGGCTGAGAGTGGGTGACATGGACTATCTTTGTAATGAGGTTATAAGCCTATTCGCTTTGCAGAAGCAAAACTGACTGGAGGTTTGTTTTCAAGAGAATTTTTGTTTCAAACACAGACCAAACCAGCAAAGTTGCCACCTCCTTTTACTCCTGCGTATAACATAAACATCTCGTATTTGCTTTTTTCTTCCATAGCTTTCTTACTTCTGGGGCCTCATTCTGGTAAATACTAGATAATCTTTTCTTTCTATCCATCCGTCCATCCATCCATCCATCCCCTTATCCATCCATCCTCCTCTATCCGTCTGTCCACCCATCCATTCATCTACCCACCCTTCCTTCCTTCCTTCCTTCTTTCCTTCCTTCCTTCCTTCCTTCCTTCCTTCCTTCCTTCCTTCCTTCCACCTGTTCCTTCATCCTCACATTCAGATACAGCTCCCCCTACAAAGCTCAGCTGAGAGTCTGGCCGGAGCTGCCAGAAGGGGCACTGATCCCACTACATCCATCTGCCATGTCCTAAAGCACTCAGGTAGTGATATGGGGCTAATCATTGGAACCCGTAGCTACACACCTGTTACAGGATGGCAACCAATGTGCTCTCAAGTGCTAGGCAGGTAACTTAAACAACTAGGCAGGTAGGCAAAAATGAGTCTCAGGGCTTCAGTGAACTGTGGGGTTCAAGCCACTCCTAAGGCTTTCTAATTCAAATAAAAAAAAATATATATATATATTTTTTTTTGGGAAAGGGTCTCACTTTGTTGCCCAGGCAGGAGTGCAGTGGCATGATCATGGTTCACGGCAGCCTTTGCCACCTGGGCTCAAGTGATTCTCTCACCTCAGCCTCTTGAGTAGCTGGGACCACAGGTGTGAACCACCATGCTCAGCTAATTTTTGTATTTTTTGTAGAGACGGTTTCACCATGTTGCCCAGGCTGGTCTCAAACTCCTGAGCTCAAGCAATCTGCCCATCTCAGCCACCCAAAGTGCTGGGATTACAGTTGTGAGCCACTGCTTTCAGCCAAAATGCAGTATCTTTAGAGTTTGGGTTTGGGTTTGTGACTTGACATATCAATCAGAATTCTTTAGTTGCAAGCAACAGAAATGGACTCTTCTAGGCTGAATAATGCCTCCCCCACCCCCACCAAAGATGTCTATGATCTCATTCCTAGAACCTGTGAATCTTACCTTACAAAGGGACTTTGCTGATATGATCAAGTTAAGGATTTTTGAGATGAGATTATCCTGGATTATTAAGGTGGGCCCACGTAATCACAAGGGTCCTTGCGAAAGGGAGGCAGGAGGGTCAGTCCAGAGTAGGAGATGTACTGGAGACAAGGAAGGAGCCAGGAGCCAGGGAATGCAGGCGGCCTTTGGAAGCTGGGAGAGGCAAGGAAACAGATTCTCTCAACTGTTTTCAGCAAGAACGCAGCCCTACTGATGTTTGAATTGAGTTTAGTGAGGTTGATTTTGTCCTTCAGACCTCCAGAACTGTAGGATAATACATTTGTGTTGTTTTGAGCCACAGAGTTAGTAGTAATTTGTTCATGCACCAATAGGAAACAAATACACTAGCAAAAAAGGAATTTTTTTTTTTTTTTTTTTTTTTTTTTTTTTTTTTTTTTTTTTTTTTTTTAAGACAGAGTCTCACTCTGTTGCTGAGGCTGGAGTGCAGTGGCATGATCTTGGCTCACTGCTACTTCTGCCTCCCAGGTTCAAGCGATTCTCCTGCTTTGGCCTCCCGTGTAGCTGGGACTACAGGTGCATGCCGCCACGCCCAGCTAATTTTTGTATTTTTAGTAGAGACGAGGTTTCACCATGTTGGCCAGGATGGTCTCCAGCTCCTGACCTTAAACTCCTGATCTGCCCACCTCAGCCTCCCAAAGTGCTGGGATTACAGGCATGAGCCACCGTGCCTGGCTGAAAAAAGAAATTTATTAAGAGAACTTGTAGTAGCCTCTAACTCCAGCTAAAAACAGAAACTCCGAAAGGGAGTTCCAGAGGGAGCTCTGGCTCTAGAGAGCAGACACAAAGAACAGTCCTGCAGGGCACCTCCACTGGGATGAAAATCAGCATTTCCCATCCATTCTGAGGCTGCTCAAAATTCAAGTTCCAAGGAGAGAGTCTGGCTGAACTTGGGGCCAGTGCCTATGCCTTGGAGAGGGAGGACATCATACCTGAGAGTCTTGGTGGGCTGGAAGTTGCCCAGAGCACAATCAGGCGTCATGACCGGAAGAAGGGGTCAGCGCCGGTCCATGGGAAAGAGAGCCAATCACTCATTTTGAGTCTGTTGTCCACCCTTTGTCCGGTCTGCTTTGGCCAGGGTGGGGGCATAGACAACCAGGATGGCAGTTGGGACCCTCTTCTGTAAGGACAAGGTCTGGGCAGACACACTGCTGTGGCCTAGATCATTCCCAGCTATGTTCTACCCTCAGCAAGCCCAGTCATGGGTGCTTTCTGATTCTAAATCTGAATTCTCAGCCTTGGGGAGGGCAGTCCAGCCCTACTGACCGCAGCTTGTGGTCTGTGCCCCATGCTGTTTCTTGCAGGGATTAGGGTCACCATCTCCCAACTGGCCCCGGTTTCGGGCCTTTTCTCTCCAGCCTCCCATCTTTCCAACATGTGTCCGGTTTTCTTCTACAATATAAACACACTAATTCTTCCCGGAGCACTGAGGGGCCATGACCATGATGACCTCAACACTCTGGACATTTTGGGCCAGATGATTCTCTGCTGGGGTGCGGTGGGAACATCTCTTGTACATTCTAGGATGTTGAGCAGCACCTCCAGCCTCAACCCACAAGATGCCAGCAGCACCCTCTCCTAGAGTGTGACAACCAAAAATGTCTCCAGATGTTGCCAAATGTCAAGGGCAGTACCGGCCCTGCTTGGGAACCTCTGGCTGGAAGGATCTCTATTTCCACCACCTCTCCCACCACCCCAGCATCCCTCCTTCAGCCATGGTTATCACTGGTGTCTCAGTTCCCACCCTTGATTTCTTCCAGTCTATTCCCCAGAACTTGCTGGGGAGATATTTTCTGCAAAGAAAACCTGATCTCCCATCACTCCTTTGTCTGAAACTCTTCTAGCCTGCATGGTGCTCTTGGTTAACGTCCCACCATTCACTGTCTCCTATCAGCTCTTCCAATTTCTCCAGCCTCATGGCCCATGCCCCTCTCCCTCCTCCTTTAAGCTTCAACCATACACTGACCTTCTCTGGGTCCCCTACTGGATTTTTCCACTCCAGGGCCTTTGCACTTTCTGTTTCCTCTCTCTTTCTCTCTTTTTTTTTTTTTTTAAGACAGAATCTTGCTCTGTCACTCAAGCCGGAGTGCAGTGGTGCAATCTCAGCTCACTGCACCTCCGCCTCCTGGGTTCAAGCCATTCTCCTGCCTCAGCCTCCCCAGTAGTTAGGATTATAGGCGCGCACCATCATGCCCAGCTAATTTTTGTATTTTTATTGAGATGGAGTTTCACCACGTTGGCCAGGCTGGTCTCGAAATCCTGACCTCGTGATCCACCCGCCTCAGCCTCCCAAAGTGCTGGGAGTATAGGCATGAGCCACAGTGCCTGACCATTTTTTTTTTTTTTTGCTTTTTTATTTTTTAAGATGGAGTCTCACTCTGTCACCTGGACTGCAGTGCAGTGGTGCGATCTCGGCTCACTGCAGCCTCCACCTCCCATGTTCAAGTGATTCTCTGCCTCAGCCTCCCAAGTAGCTGGGATTACAGGCACCCACCACCACGCCCGGCTAATTTTTGTATTTTTAGTAGAGACAGGATTTTGCCATGTTGGCCAGGCTGGTCTCCAACTCCTGGCCTCAAGTGATCTGCCTGCCTTGGCCTCCCAATATGCTAGGATTACAGGTGTGAGCCACTGTGCCCAGCCTGTTTCCCCTCTTTGGAAAACTCTTCCTGCCACTCTTTGCGTCATTAACTTACTCATCTTTGAGACCTGTTTCACTTAGGAATGCTTTTGGCTAAAATTATAGTGGTTTAAACAAAAACAGACATATTTTTCTCCCATAACAAAAAATCTGGAGGCAGCTGGTTTCTAGTATTGGTTCTGTGACTTGGGACTGCTATCTCTGGGATTCTCTTTGCTGTTCCCTCAGGGTCACAAGACGGCTGCCTCAGCTCCAGCTATCTCATTTCCATTTAAGGCAGGAAGAAGGACAGTGGAGCCAGCTGAATTAGTCACAATTGTTCATGGCAACCCCAGCTGCAGTGGAGGCTGGGAAAGTGTTTAATTCTTGCAGCCTTGATAGAAGGAATGAGTAAAGGAGAATGGGGTTGGGAATGGCTGTCCATTAAGTATTGGTTTAAATGTCACTTCCTCCAGGAAGCCTCTCCTGATTCCCTAAACCAGGTCTGATAATCCTAATTACATGCTCTCCTAGTAGATAGTACCTCTCTACCATACCCTTATCACCACCTATAGTTTTTTTTTTTCAATGTATTGTTTTATTTTTGAGATGGAGTCTCACTCTGTCGCCCAGCCTGGAGTGCAGTGGCACAATCTCGGCTCACTGCAACCTCCGCTTCCCGGGTTCAAGTGATTCTTGAGTGTCTCAGCCTCCTGAGTAGCTGAGATTACAGGCGTATGCCACCACACCCAGCTAATTTTTGTACTTTTAGTAGAGACGGGGTTTCATTATGTTGGCCAGACTGTTGTCAAACTCCTGACCTCAAGTGATCCACCTGCCTTGGCCTCCCAAAGTGCTGGGATTACAGGCGTGAGCCACCATGCCCTGTCTAAAACCTAGAGTTTATTAATTTGCTTGTATAATCGATTAATAGGCATCTGTTTCTTCTTGGGGCTGGGAGTTTAATTCGTGAGTTCACTCCTGTTTCTCCAACCCGTAGCATTGTGCCTGGCACCCAGTAGGGCCTCAGTAACTATTTATGGTCTATACTAACTGCTGCCAAGTAATTCTTCCCGGAGCACTGAGGGACCATGACCTTGGCTGGCCCAGGACCCCCTCTGTCTCCCAGGGAAAGCACAGACAAGAGCCTCCTTTAATCATGCGTCTCCCCAGCAGTGGCAAAGCCTTGCTCTGGCAAGCTTTCTATGCCGCCCAGGTGTCTGGAATGGGTCCATCAGAGTTTCAGTTGCACCTCTGTGGGCCACAGCATTGATAAGGAGAGGAAGCTTGTATGCAGATCAGTTCTGAGATACTGCACGGAAAGGAAGCTACTTCTGTTGCATCACCCTGTGCCCTGGGAGGATTGAGGATCTGCAGGACCGAGCGCTGATCCCCACCCACCTCATCTCTGGCTTCTACCTGCCAGGTGGGACTTTTAGGTTTTCTTATTTCTTTTTATTAATTGATCCAGTTATTTCACATGTGATTTGTAATTTTCACGTAAAACAGAAAATGTGAGTGACATCAAGCACTGGCTTTCTGCATATTTATTGAGTGCCCATCGTGGGCTGGTGGGCGAAATTCAGAGGTGAACAGGAGGTTGCTGCCATCCTTGCCCCCTTTAGGGGCTGCAGTTAAGCTTGGGAGACAGACAAAGGCATTAATCACAGATATAGATAAATGAAAAATTGCAACTCTCACAAGCCTTGTGAAAGAGAAGAAATGAAATGTCCTTTCCCTGGGAGACAGAGGGGGTCCTGGGCCAGCCAAGGTCATGGTCCCTTATGCCTTAATAAAGCTGGGGGAAAGAAGAGAAGTGGTGCCAGAGAGTCTGTGAAAGGGATTCTCCTTAGGGAAGTTAGAAGAGGCTTCCCTGAAGCTGCAATGAAATGAGCTCACACAGGAAGGAAAACAGGGGCCAGACAGGTGAGCAGGCCCAGAAGGTGTGTTTCAGGCCATGGGAAGAGCCGGGGCAAAGGCCCTGGGATGAGGCTCAACATGCCACAGTGGTTTCCTGAGCTGTTACAACAAATTTCCATGAACTTAGTGGCTTAAAACAACAGATATTGATTCTCTCACAGTGCTGGAGGCCAGAAGTCTGAAATCCAGGTGTCAGCAAAGCCATGTTCCCCCTGGAGGCTCTAGGGGACAGACCCTTCCTTGCCTCTTCCAGCTTCTGATGGCTGTCAGCAACCCTTGGCGTTCCGTGGTTTGAAGACACCTCATTCCAGTCTCTTCCTTCTTCACACGGCCTTCTCCCCTGTGTCCCAGTGCCTCAGACCTCCTTTTTTTTTCTCTTAAAAAGACACAAGTCGGCCAGATGCGGTGGCTCACGCCTGTAATCCCAATACTTTGGGAGGCCGAGGTGGGCAGATGAGGTCAGGAGTTCGAGACCAGCCTGGCCAACACGGTGAAACCCTGTTTCTACTAAAAATATAAAAATGAGCCAGGCCTTGTGGTGGACACCTGTAATCCCAGTTACTCGGGAGACCGAGGCAGGAGAATCGCTTGAAAGTGGAAGGCGGAGGTTACAGTGAGTCAAGATCATGCCACTGTACTCCAGCTTGGGTGAAAGAGCGAAATTCTGTCTCAAAAAAAAAAAAGACACAAGTCATTAGATTTAGGGCCCACCCTAAATCCAGGATGATCTTGTATCAAGGTCTTTAACTTAATTACTCCTGCCAAGACCCTTTTTACAAATATTGTTTCATTCACAAGTACGGGGGGTTAGGACTTGGACATATCTTTTTGGGGTCACTATTCAATTCACTACATGAGTCTGAGAAATTGAAAGCAGACTCGCATGGGTGGATTGTAAGGAGCCCAGGGTCCCGGCATGGGCTGAGGCAAATCTCGCAGGCATGAAGCCATGCTAAGGGGACTGGAGCTGCTTGAGGACTTTATGAAGGAAAGCACCGGAATTCGATTTGTTCTTTATAACAATCACAAGGGTCACAAAGTTTAGAATTTACAGGAGGGGGCAACACGGGTGAGGGTGATCTGTTAAGAGGTTGCTAAAGCTATCAGATGAAATGCTGGTGTCTGTGTCTTTGTTTAGGGACTGAAGGGCCAGATGGAGAAAGGAAAACACATGTAAGGGGTATTTTGGAGATGATGGATTTGATCTGGAGTGTGAGGAAGAGAGAGGGGTCAAAGATAACTTCTGCATTTCTTTCTTTGCTGTGAAACTATTTGGGATGCAAACTTTTGGGAAAGGTGCAGATTTTGGGGGAAGATCTTGAGTTCAGTTTTGAATCTGTTGAGTTTGAGGTGTCTGTGGTTGATGGCTTTCACAAATGGCCCCAGTTATTCTCCTACCACTGTTCATGCCCCTTTGCAATGTGACTTTGCAGTTCCTCCATTGAATGGAGGAGTCAATTTCCACATCCCTGGGCTGGCCTTGAGACATGTTTGGCCTGGAGGATGTGGAAGACACAACACCCTGTCAGCTATAAGCCTGTCTCAAGAGTCCTTACAAGCTTCCACTCACTCTTTTAGCGCCCTCCAGGGTCTCCAAGTGGACAGGCTCATGCTGACCTATTGAATGATGAGAGACCACATGGAGCAAGATGAGCCATCCCAGCTGAGCCCATCCTAGGCTACCTGGCTCTAGCTGACCTTGGATGAGATCAGCCAAGATCAAAAGAACTATCCAGCTAATTCTAGCCTGAGTTACTAGCTTCAGAATCATGAGCAAACTAGCTGGCTTTTAGGGATGGTTTATTATGCACCAGTAGCTGATAAAGTCCCTTGAGCCAGCCAAATAGAGATGGGAAAAGGCAATCAAGTAGTTGGATGTACAAGTATAGGGTTCAGATTTGAGGTTTGGGTAGGAGAAACAAATGTGTGTATCTCCTGGATAGAAGGAATAAGTTTGTGAAGGAGATAGAAAAGGAGTAGCTGGAGAAGTGGCAGGGAAACCAGGGGAAGCCACAGAAGGAAGAAGTTGTGTACAGTGTCAGCTCCTGCTGAAGGTTTAACTGGATTTTAAAGCAAGGGACAGCATGAGCACAGTGAGTGGAAGCATGGCTGGAGATGGCCCAGAGATCTCTCACCTGTTAGGGTGAAGCTAAAGCCTGACCCTGAAAAGTTCTCAATCATCTGTTTACAATTTGCTTAGTTTTTTGGGAAGAATTGATTTTTGATTGCACAAGTGAGGTGATTGCAAAAACAGCCGCAGATTCTTCCCATCCCTGTTTGTGTGCCCTTTGCAATGACTTTGCAGGAACTTTCAAGAGGTATCCACCCCATGTATCTGGCTGGAACATGTGACTTGCTGGCCAATGGGACAATAACAGCCATAACTTAAATAGAGGCTTGAAGAGTGCGTGCATGAAGCTTCCTTCCGTGTTGTTCTCAGGATCTCTGCTACGGCCCTAGCGTGAAGAAGCCAAGACTAGACTGCTGGGTAATGAGAGATAGATGGCCCAGTGATTCCTGCTTCCTAGCCAATAGCCAGCAAGCCCCAGAAGCAGAACCACCTAGGTAAATGGCAGATGACTGCAGACACTTGGAGGAGCCCACCCAAGATCAGCAAAAGAACTGCCCAGCTGAGCCTGGCCCAAAATGCTGACCCTCAGAATCATCAGCTAAATATGCAATTTGTATTTTAAGCCACAGTTTCTCATCCATAAAGTGGAAGTAATAATAATGTTTTCTTACTAGGGTTTTTATATAAATTAATTAGAATAATCGAGACATATAAAGTTCTGAAAACAACACTTCGCACAATAAATGTTAATTTTTCTTTTATAATAATAATCACCACCATCTCCTTCCACCATATTTCCAGATATGGAAAAATCCCACTTTGTAGTCTTTCTGCTACTGAAGGACATTTAGATTATTTGTGTTTTTGCCATGAACATCCTTGTACTTGCCTCTTTGAGTGTTTCTGCAAGTTTGTCTCCAAGGTAGATATGGAGAAGGAGAAGAACCGGATCATAGAGCATATGTGTCTTGAATTTTAAAAGATATTCTCAAATTTATGCACCTCCCAGCAGCAAGGGGGCTCCCATTTCCTCCACACTCACACCTGAACTTGCTGTCGTCATAAATGCTGCCTCTCTGTTTTACTTTGCCTGTTTGTTGTTTGTGGTTCCCTTAAATGGGCCAACTTCCCTTCAGAGCCTCTTCCCTCGGGAAACCCTGCCTCTCAAATAGGCCACAACTTGGGTCATTTATATTCCTCCCTGTTCCACTGAAGTCTCTGAAGTGTAAGGAGCAGCACCCAGATAGGTAGTTCAAGTAAGAAGAGGGTCTGCTGAAAGAAGCTGGCAAAATCTCATGGAACTCAAGGCAGGAAGGATGGGCTCAGATCTTACGGAAACTGGGCGGTTATTTCTTTTTCTCTGGGACCCTGTGGGCTCTCTCCTCTCTCTCTGCTCCTTCCCCTTCTTCTTCCATCATTAATCTGATCTGTTCAATTGCTGGAGGAAGGAACCCCACTGGATGAGCCCTGTCAGTGAGTTGGCTCCCTTTTGGTCCAGTGCTTATCCTGCCCAATTGGCTGCAGATGTGTGGAGCACAGGGGTCCTGCTCCCTCTCCCTCTCCCTCTCCCTCTTCCTCTTCCTCTCCATTTCTTCTTCCTCCTCTTCCTCCTCCTCCTCCTTCTTCTTTTTCTTCTTCTGATGGAGTCTTGCTCTGTTGCCCAGGCTGGAGTGTAGTGGTTCAATCCCGACTCACTGCAACCTTCGTCTCCTGGGTTTAAGCGATTCTTGTGCCTCAGCCTCCTGAGTAGCTGGGATTGCAGACACTGGCCACCCAAAGTGCTGGGATTACAGGCATGAGCCACCACACCTGGCCAAGGGTGCCTCTTCTGGCCATGGGTGAAACACATAGCTTAGGCACACCCAGGCGACTCTATCCCGGGGTGGGCCAACACTGTTTCCCAGGCAGCATGAGTCCTGAATTCATTCAACATAAAAAAAAAATCAAATCAGAAAGAAAAGAAAGAAGACAAATTCTTCCAGCCACATCTAATACAGGAAAAGGAAATATTTGCTTTCCCTACAGATTTTCTGGTCAGTTGCCTATGGTGGATTTTTTTTTTTTTTTAATGGAGTCTTGCTCTATTGCCCAGGCTGAGTGCAGTGGCGCTATCCTGGCTCACTGCAAGCTCCGCCTCCTGGGTTCACGCCATTCTCCTGCCTCAGCCTCCTGAAGAGCTGGGACTACAGGCGCCCGCTACCACACCTGGCTAATTTTTTTCTGTATTTTTAGTAGAGATGGGGTTTCACCGTGTTAGCCAGGATGGTCTCAAACTCCTGACCTCGTGATCCACCCACCTCAGCCTCCCAAAGTGCTGAGATCACAGGCATGAGCCACTGCACCTGGCCGGATTTTTTTTTTTTTTTTAAAGACAGGTTCTCACTCTGTCACCCAAGCTGGAGTGCAGTGCCGCGATCATGGCGCACTGCAGCCTCAACCTTCCAGGCTCCAGCAATCCTCCCACCTCAGCCTCTCAAGTAGTTGGGACTACAGGCACATGCCATCACACCTGGCTACTTTTTGTATTTTTGATACAGTTGGGGTTTTGCCATGTTGGCAAGGCTGGTCTCAAACTCCTGGGATCAAGCGATCTTCCTGTCTCAGCCTCCCAAGGTGCTGAGATCACAGGTGTGAGCCACCGTGCATGACGTAGGGTGGAATTTTAACAATGCCAAATGCTTCAGGCTGACTTTTTGGTCTAGGAGCATGGAAATTTTACGTGTAGCCACCAGGATTAAATGAAGACAAAGTCGGCTGGTGGGTGTCCTGACACAGTACCTCATTCCCAGCTCTTACTTGGAATTTTTGGGTTGATTCACATGGCTGCTTCTCAAAAACTTTCTTCTCACGTGGTGGCCAGGACTTTGTGGGCCCAAGCCCCATCCAGAGCTGTGGCGATCTCCCTGGCACTCGGGTTTCATTTGTCCTTGGCCGTGTTCCTGATACTTCAATAAAGAAAAAAAAATCTTAAAAGCGTCGAGAGTTTATCTCTTTAGCTACAAATGTCTTTCATTTCTCCGGAAAGAAACGAAAACACACACTGCCATGTAATGATGTTTACTGAAAAAAAACAATCTCCATGTAAAATCAACAGACACAACCTGTATAAAATGGATCATTCAGCGGCTTCCTTGCAAACTCTACACCTTAATCCCTGCCACCAGCCCGTGCACCTTGAGCTCTTTGGCATTTTATTTGTTTTACTTTCTTGAAAGCGCATGAGTGGAAAGAGGCATGTCCATAATTGTGTGGGTGAGCAGCAAGGAGACATTCTCCAAATAGCTCATCAGAGCATCCATCAATAGATGTTTTTCTCCTCGGCTCATGGCAGCGAATCAAATATTTAAATGTGATTTTTAGACTTAAAGGCACATGAAGCAATTTGTTTGACGAAGGAGGGAGTGGGTTAGAAAACTCTGCTCTGATGATGGGGAGAATTTTCCTCAGGGCTGAAGCTAACTCACCTGTGACACATGTTGTCTACAAATTGGGGTGCCCCTATCATGTAACAAAGGCCCCTTTGTGGAGGGGGTCAAGGCCGCACCCCATCAGTGGGCTTGGGGGCTGTAGTCCCCTTGGCAACAAGCCCTTTGCCCTGACAACGTCCACCTCCTGGGGATGTTCCCCACGGCAGCTTTTTGAGTTGAGTGCTGACAACTCCGATTTGCCAGCGAAGGGGGAAACGATCAAAAGTGATTCATCCGCCTGCTCAGCGTAGTGGGAAAGGGACTGACGGGGCCTTCAGCCACTCGGCATCTCACTGCGGCAGAGGGAAATGCTAACGGGAGCAGACAACTACGGTGGAACTGGGGGTTGGGGGAGTGGGGGCTGCACAGGAGCAGGAGAACGGAACATGAGAGAGTCTGAGAGGGGCACGCTAAGTGGGTTCAGGCAAGAGACCCCAAGAGGCTCGTTTCGCCAAAGCATCACATTGGGAGCCCCGCACCTGCCCCGTCTGGGCTAGTGCTCCCCGAGGTTGGTGGTCCTATGAGAGCTGCCGTCCTTACGCTGGGACTGGTAAACCCGATGTAATCTGGTACCCAGGTGGACATTTTTATTACAAAAATTCATAGCAGTGAAAACACAACTAGAATCCAAAAATTATGCTTTCAGATGCTATTTTTTTTTTTTTCTAATAGAAATAATGACAATCCTTACCTGGGAAGCAGTCATTATTGCTGGCCAGGCCATGTTCCAAGCGATAAGCACAGGCCTCTGTTTTTGTGGATGGGCGAATGCACACAGATTTAAGACTCTAGTGGTTGGCCGGGCATGGTGGCTCACACAGCACTTTGGGAGGCCGAGGTGGGCGGATCACTTGAGCTCAGGAGTTGGAGACCAGCCTGGCTAACATGGCGAAACCCCATCTCTACAAAAAATACAAAAATTAGCTGGGCCTGGTGGCACACGCCTGTAATCTCAGCTACTCGGGAGGCTGAGACACTCGAGAATCACTTGAACCCGGGAGGAGGAGGTTGCAGTGAGCCGAGATCGCGCCACTACACTCCAGCCTGTGTGACAGAGCGAGACTCCATCTCAAAAAGAAAAGAAAAGACTCTAAAGAGTCCCATGAAAAGTTACCAACATTCCCATGCTACAGATGAGAAAGCCACCGATGCCAAAGAATTTCCGTCAATTTCTCCACACTCATCGTCCCAGGTGTTGATTTTTATAAACCAATCATAACCAGTTCAGCCTTTTTTTTTTTTTTTTTTTGAGACAGAGTCTTGCTCTATCTCCCAGGCTGGAGTACAATGGCACGATCTCGGCTCACTGCAAACTCCACCTCCCACGTTCGTTCACGCCATTCTCCTGCCTCAGCCTCCTGAGTAGCTGGGACTACAGGCGCCTGCCACCACGCCCGCTGATTTTTTGTATCCTTAGTAGAGATGGGGTTTCACCGTGTTAGCCAGGATGGTCTCAATCTCCTGACCTCGTGATCTGGCCGCCTCGGCCTTCCAAGATGGTCTCGATCTCCTGACCTCGTGATCCGCCCACCTTGGCCTCCCAAAGTGCTGGGATTACAGGCGTGAGCCACCACGCCCGGCCAGTTCAGCCTTTTTCTCCCTCCACACGCCATCCCGGGGGTGCTCAGTGGAGACCTGTTGACTCACAGCTCTGTCAACTGATGAGCCCTGTGTGTTTCCCGTCCTTTTTCTTGGGCCGACTGTATGACTTGGCTTATGTAAACCCGGCTCATCAAAATCGTAACAGATGTCTACCCCCCAGCAAGGCTCACGTTCCCTCTTCCAGAAAAGCCTGCTTTTCTACATTTAGGAAATGGTGACGCAGGTAAAACACAGCAATTTGATCAGTCATGGTTTAGAAAGCATTTCACCTTTCTGTGGGGTCAATTCCAAGGCAACAGGCATGCTCGGGAATGTGTGCAGTCCCAGGCAAGGCGTCTGCGTGAACAGGGGAGCCCCACGGTCAAGCTGCTGCCTTTAGCATCTCGCATTCCTAGCTCTCAGCTCCCCGCAGGACAAAAGGCTGCTTTCCTTCCCTGCCTCTGAGGTTAACAATCGGCCCATTCACACTCCCGACCTGTCTGGTAGCTGCTGGAAAACAGGTCTGTGCAACACAAGCAGGCACAATCCTCACACAAACATTTACCCGCATTCTCACACTGCCAATGCACTCAGCACACACCAACATACTCACACACACACACTTACACGCACACACACACCCTCATTGATGCACACCCGGACACACACTCTCACATGCAAGCACACGCTCTCATACACTTTTATACACAAACACAGTCTCACACAACACTCTCCCTCCACACACACGCACACACACCCAGAAAATGCGAACTCACACAGACATGCACACACATGCTTTCTCACATACATACACTTGCTTCTTCTGGGCCAGTGTTCCCCAAGGTTGGTGGGACTCGCGCACACACACTCTCACACACATGCTCATGCACTGACACACAGACACATTCACACACACACACACAGACGCAATCTCATTCCTATGCACATGCACACACACTCCCCTCACACGCTCACACTCCCTCCCCCTCACACACTCACACACACACACACTCCCTCCCCCCACACTCACAGACAGAGACACTCACAGACACATTCCCTCCCCTCACACACTCACACACAGACACATACACACTCCAACCCCGACACACACACACTCACACACAGACACACTCACAGACACATTCCCTCCCCTCACACACTCACACACAGACACATTCACACACACTCCAACCCCGACACACACACACAGAGACACAGACACATTCCCTCCCCTCACACACTCACACACAGACACATTCACACACACTCCAACCCCGACACACACACACAGAGACACAGACACATTCCCTCCCCTCACACACTCACACACAGACACATTCACACACACTCCAACCCCGACACACACACACAGAGACACAGACACATTCCCTCCCCTCACACACTCACACACAGACACATTCACGCACACTCCAACCCCGACACACACACTCACACACAGACACACTCACAGACACATTCCCTCCCCTCACACACTCACACACAGACACATTCACACACACTCCAACCCCGACACACACACTCACACACAGAGACACTCACAGACACACTCCCTCCCCTCACACACTCACACACAGACACATTCACACATACTCCAACCCCGACACACACACTCACACACAGACACACTCACACACTCTGATCCCTACACACACACAGACACACTCACAGACACTCCCTTCCCCCTCACACACACACAGACACACAGACACTCACTCCCCCCTCACACACACACACACAGACACACACTTCCTCCCCCTCACACAGTCACACACAGACACACTCACACATACTTTGACCTCGACACACACTGAAAACCCTGGTAGGGACCAAGTGTGGATATGCAGAGTTCATGGTCCAAGCTGAGGAAAACCTTGCAAATTGATGGTCAGTGAACTAATCAAAAAGCCTCTACCGGGCACCAGGCTGCAGGCTCCATGCCGGGGCCTGGGGAGCCCAAATCAGGAGAGAGGCGGTGGTGAGGCAGCTGGGCACAGACTGATGGATCAGGACCCACATCCCTCCAATCTCCAAGGACCTGGAGTCTCTTCTCGGCCTCAGTTTCCCCATGTATAGTGACTCAATCCCCTCACTTCCTTCCATTCTGTGGTGCCAAGGGGCTCAACACCCCTGGGCAGGGAGATGGGTGCCTTCTGATCCATGGTGAAGCCTCGCCTGGCCTGCTTTGGGAGAGGCAAGCAGGTGGCCAGCGCCTCAGAGGCACAGGGCCTTTGCAGCAGTGGCACCACATGCCAGAAGCCTCCCCCAGGGTGAGGTGGCCTGTTATACACACTGGCTCTGGGGCCGGGTGAGCGGCCTGTGTTCAAATCCTGCCTCCACCACTTATAAGCTCAGCAACCTTAGGCAAAATGCTGGGCCTCTCTGCAGCCGTCTTGCTTGCAGGGCGCGGATGATGCCGGCTCACCCGTTCCTCGGGAGAGTGAGTGAGTGAGTGAGTTCACAGAGAGCCCTGGGGACAGCGGGGGCTCAGCTCAGCACCCTGCCTCCTGCCTCAGGTTGGACCTTGTCCCTGGCTGCCTCTCTTTCCCCTCAGCATGGCACCTTATCTGGCCCTCCTTCCTCAGAGAGGCCTGCCCGGGCCACCTGGCGAGTGTAGCTTGGTCCCTGTGAGCCTCATAGTACCCTGCTTTTTTTTTTTTTTTTTTTTTTTTTTTCTTTTTGAGACTGGTGTTGCTCTGTAGCCCAGGCTGGAGTGCAGGGGCACCATCACAGCTCACTGCAGCCTCAACCTCCCCAGGCTCAAGTGATCCTCCCACCTCGGCCTCCCAAGTCACTGGGACTGCAGGTGCACACCATCACACTGCTAATTTTCACATTTTTTGTAGCAATGGGATGTTGCCATGTTGCCCAGACTGGTCTCAAACTCCTGGGCTCAAGTGATTCTCCTGTTTCAGCCTCCCATAGTGCTGGGATTATGGGGGTGAGCCACTGTGACTGGCCTCTCATAGCATCGTCTTTACCTCCTTGGCTGAGCTCATCACAACTTACAACTTGATATTTATTCCTCTAGCCTTTTCCTTCCCCACTGTAAGGTCCGTGAGAGCGGGTCTGTCTGTTCCCCGTGGTGTCTCCCCAGAGCCCAGCGGCGTGTCGGCCCACAGAAGGCACTGAGTACTTTGGTGCTGAAGAACCTTCCAAGAACCCTGATAGATAGAGAAGCAAATCCTGCTCTGTAGACCAAGAGGGGTAGGGGCTGCAGGGGGGCGGGCAGGTGGGGGTTAAGACTGGATATTAGGAGACAGTGAGGAGAGGCAGTCAGGCCCCACCGGACAGCTGCCCGGTTGCAGGGCACAGGCGGGATAAAGCAGTTTATCCAGGGAGCCCCAGGCCCACCAGGACAGCTGATCAAGGCAGGGACACAGCCAGCCACTGCATTTTTGACAGGCCTTGCTGGCTCAGCCGTGGAGAACGTAATTATAAACCCCAACTCCACGAGGGGGAGGAGTTTCAGCCTCTCTTTTTCCCTGAGTATTTCGTGGAGCCCAGGGCCCAGGCCCGTGAGCCAGCTCCCTGCAGGGCGGCTAAGCAGGCGCCGGTTTCTTTTCACCTTGCTCATTAGAGGATTAACAGTGAAGAAAAAAGCCGTAAGGACAGCCACCGGGCACACACTGTCACCTGTGACCTCTTGCAGCCCCTGGGGTTCTTCTTTCTGCCAGGGCAGACAGACACAGGCACTTCTCACCCTGGCTGCAGGCAAATGGGCCTCAGTTTCCTGAATTGCTCATCTCAGGGGCAGTGCCAAGGGTGATGAACATACAAATGAACGAACATACTCTCTAAGTACAAACCATGCTTCCCCTGTGAGTGCAGTCTTCAGACACGCCCAGGATCCCATTACATCTGGGCTTAGCCTGGAGCCTCCCCTAGGCAGAAATTCCGAAACCCCTTTGGCTCAACTTGAACTCAGCAGCCCTGTTTCTCCTCCATCCCTCTCCCTTCCTCCTACTCATTTGCCAAGTGACCTCGCAAACTCATAGAATGTCTCTGGAATAATACTTGCCCGACTGTCATCTCCTCCCTCTTACCTTCTCCACGGGATGTGAATTTCTGGTGACAAAACGTCCCTGCACCTTTAACCAAATCACTTCCTAACCTCACTGAGCCCCCAACTTACTCATCTGCAAAATGAGACCCTGGCAGCGGAGCTCCCCACGCACACACCATGGCTCACAAAGACAGTGAGAATTCGGGGGAGCGCTCCTGGGGAGGTGGAGAACAGGTTAAAGGGGTGGGTATGGTGGGATTAATGTGTCCCTCATAAGGTCTTCAGTGCTTCTGCTTTTAATTTCCTGTACCTCTTGGAAAGGGATTAACATCTTATTGCTCAAAGCAGTGACTGGGGAGAGGCGTGAGCGGGAAAGATGGTTCTAGGATGGAGTGAGTGTCTCAGGCGGGAGGGAGGCGGCTGGGGCGGAGGTGAGGCTGGGCTTTCTGGCTTTCCTGGCAGGGGAGTGCTTTCTCTTCCCTAGTTCACACCTGACCAGCCTGCTGAGCTTTCCACGGGCTGTGGGAGTGAACCCTCTAAGTTTTTTCTGGCCCTTCCTGCAGAGGTAATGTCTATCTTTGCGTGTGCCTCTAGGAGCTGCTGGATTAAAAGAGTTGAATCAAGGAAGGACCCAGCCAAGCCATCCCCACCCATGGCTGGGGGCCTGTCCCAGGGCCAGTCTGCCTCCCGTGTGCTGTTTCCAGGTTTCCTGGGGAGCTTTCATCCCTGGGCGCAGGGTGGTGTGTGCGCAGCGAGGAGAGGAGTGGGAAGCGTGGCGGAGTCCGACCTGACCCCACTTGTTTGTTCCCTTCAGAGGCTTCTCTGCCCCTTCCCAGAGTTCCCTCAATGAAATAACTTGTTTGCTGGAAAAAAAAAACAAAACAACTTTCTTTACTCATTTTATTGCTGGTAAGTGTCCTGGTACAATAACTTGTTGTGTGTTGGTCTGAAGTGAGGGTGGGGTGCGGAGAACCTTGGGAGCTCCAGCTGCCCCTTGCCCTCCCCCACTTGAAGAAGTAAGACTTCGGAGATCAGAGGTGGAAGCTGGGAAGCCCTGGAGGCTCAGGAGCGAGCAGGGACGCGTCTCCACTTGCCACCAGCCTCTGCTTTTGAAGTGTGATTGCCTTGCAGATGGGCTCCACCCACACCACCTGCCCTTCCCTGGCAAAGGCTGGGCAGCCGCTGCTCCTGCCCAGCATCCCCCAACCCACACCTCACCCCCCGCACCCCACATACACACATCTGTGCTCTGCAGATTCCCATGGAATCTTAAGGCCCTTAATAAGGAGTCCACACACTGGGGCAAATGCACGATCTGAGCAGGTGTGTTCATCTGGGCTTCTAGTTGAAATCAAGTCTAAGGTCATTTCTGTTGGAAGAAGACTTAGTCATTTATTCATTTATTAATTCATTCAACAAATATTGATTTACTGCTGACACCACACGGGCCATGTGGCCAAGCTGGGGATTAAGAAGAACGGGCTGGGGGTGAGCATCGCAGGCACTCCTGCAGTTTGCCAGGGGAGAGACACGGAACAGATTCGAGAATAGGGGCAGACCAGGCACCTGCCATGTGCCAGGCACTCACCTGAGAGCTTTGCCTCTAGTATTGCATTTAATCTTCATAAGAACCCGATCCCGTAGGTTGATTGTTAAGATCCTCAGTCGGGGAACCAAAGCTGACAGAGGTCAAGAGACTTGCCTGAGGTTGCACAGCCAGTGAGGAGCAGGGCCTGGATTTGAATACGAGGTGCCTGGTTCAGAGGCCACACCTATAACCAGGACCTTGCATGCCTGTGATGAGTTCTTAATCACCGTGAGAAGGCCAGGAGCGAACAGCAGGGTCTGCTCTGGGCGATTCTAGAAAGGGAACCTGATTCAGGCTGGAGATCAGCAAGACTGTCAGAGGAAACGCCCTTGAAGCTGCACTCGGAAAGATGGGGAAGAATCAGACGGGCCAAGAATGGAAGTATGTTCCAGGAAGAGTGAACGGCATGTGCCAAGGCCCCGAGGCAGAAGAACCTGGTATGTGGGAGGAATGCACAGAGGCTCACGTGGCTGGAGCCAGCACACAGGTCCTGTCCCTTTTGTAGCAGATGCAGTTCCCTACTCACCAATTGCTCACCCCTCTCCCACCTAACCAACAGCACCCCGCTTCTCTCCCCCACAGCTCCGAGGGAGGGTGAGTTTCAAGAAAGGTAGGCTGCAACCCTGGTGTGGCAGAAGCTATTTTCTCCAAATGGCTATAATGATATATCTGGCCTCACATGCTCTTCCAGGGCCTTGCCACACTCTGTTAAGTGGCAGAGGTGATTGATTTCCCTGTCCTTTGAGCCTGGGTGGATTTTGTGGCTGTTTCAATGACTAGAATGCAGTGGAAGTGAGCATGAATGATTCCTGAGGTCAGGTCAGAAAAGGCGATGTAGCTTTTGCCTGTCTCTGTCTCTCCCCCAACCCCTTCATCCCTGGAACCCAGCCACCATGTTGGGAGGAAGCCCAAGCCTGCCCACATGGGTAGATCACATGGAGAGGCCCATGGAGAAAAACTGAGGCCTCCAGCCAACAGCCAGCCTCTACCACCAGATATGGAGTGAATGAGCCTTCGGACGATTCTAGCCCCAGCCTTTAAGACTTCTGGCTGAGGCTCCAGACATCTTAAAGCAGAGACAGCCTGCTTCTTCCATTCGAATTCTTGACTCAGAATCCATTAGCATAAAAAATGTTTATGCTTCTAAGTTTGAGGATAATTTATTACACAGCTATAGTAACTGGGTCGCTTGTCTGATAAACCCATTCCCCTTGCCAGAGATTGGTTTGAGGGTGGCCTTGGGATTCAACTCCAGCCAATGAGAAGTGAGGAGATGTCTACCAAGGGGACTTCTGGGGAAGATTTCCTGCTCTTGAAAGAAAAGTATTAGCCAGGCACGTGGCTCACGCCTGTAATCCTAGTACTTTGGGAGGCTGAGGCGGGTGGACAGATCACTTGAGCCCAGAAGTACAAGAGCAGCCTGGGCAACATGGCGAAACTCCGTCACTATAAAAAATACAAAAATTAGCCATCTGTGATGGTGCATGACTGTAGTCCCAGCTACTCAGGAGGCTGAGACAGGAGGATCACTTGAGTCTGGGAGGTCAAGCCTGCAGTTAGCCAAGATTACTCCACTGAGCTCCAAGTTGGGTGACAGAGTGAAACCCTGTCTCATAAAAACAAAAAAAAAAAAAAAAGGAAGGAAGAAAAAAGTTATCAAGAAAATGCAGTCCTTTACTGCCTCCAGATGAGGCTGTATGAGCAGATAATAACTGGGCAATGGCAGCCATGTTGTGACTATGAGGGGAGTAACCCAAAGATGGTGGAATAAAAAAAGAGGAAGAATCTTCATCCTTAAGTTAATAAGCCATGGATTATCCAACCTTGGGCCCACCCTACTTCAGTGAAATAATAACCCCCCTATGTTTAAAACATTTTGAGTTTGACTTATTACTTTCTAAGAGATATATTGCCTTTCTCCTCACATCCCACCTTTCCCCTGCTCTGGCTCACCTCTGAATTTGGGGCAGGGAGGGCTTAAGAAGCTCTGGTACACAAAGAAAAATTTCCTGTTTAGTATCCTCTAAGGTCAACAGCAGGAGGGAATTGAAAGGGGATTCTGGCCAGGAGGTCTGATGAGTGGAGAAAAGAGATTAAGAAAGAAAGGGGGGAAAGTCAAAGGCAAAGACCAGTGAGGGAAGAAACAAAAGATCATACAGTAAAAACAAGAAAAGTAAGGACAAAAAAACAGAACAGAGATCTGGGGGGAAATAGTAAGGGGGTCAAGGCTACAAGACATACTTTTACCACCCTCTGATGCTAGAACAATCTTCCTCACATTCTCTTATGAGGCCGCGCAAGACAGGGATTCAACATGCAAACTCTGGAGATAGAATTATGATTCCATTACTTTCTGTCTGGATGATCTTGGGCAAATTACTTAATTATACTCAACCTCGGAAGATTTGTAAAATAGGTATTGATTATCAAAATGCTCAGCCAGGCATGGTGACTCATGCCTGTAATCCTAGCACTTTGGGAGGCCAAGGCGGCTGGATCACCTGAGGTCAGGAGTTCGAGACCAGCCCTGGCCAAAATGACGAATCCCTGTCTCTACTAAAAATACAAAAATTAGGCAGGTGTGGTGGTGGGTGCCAATAATTCCAGCTATTTGGGACACTGAGGCAGGAGAATTGCTTGAACCCAGGGGGCAGAGGTTGCAGTGAGCTGAGATCACGCCACCGCATTCCAGCCTGGGTGAAAGAGCAAAACTGTCTCAAAAAAAAAAAAAAAAAGGTCACCCCAAGGGGTTGCTGAAAGGATTTTACTCAGGACTCTACTAAGTTGTCAGTACAGAAATTCAATTCGGGCTTGAGCAAAATAGAAAAGTATTTGACTCATATCCCTGAAAGGTCAAAGATTATCTGGCTTCAGGCATGGCTGGATCCAGGGACTCAAATATCAGGAGTGGATCTCTATGTGTCTTTTGTCTCTTTTTCTCCCATTGCCATTACTTTCAGTCAAGCTTCCCCTCCACAGATGCATGCAGATGCAGCCCTATGTCCCATCTTCTCAGCAGGTTCAAAGGGCTGATACCTTTGTTCCTGGGTCTTGGGAGTGCTGTGATTGCACCAATATGTGTCCTGTACCCATTCCTGCACCTATTAAGTAACTAAAGGGGTGGATTATGCTGATCAACCAGACCAGGGTCCTTGGTATGGAGGCTGGACCAGCTCTACCCCAACCACGTGGGCTAAGATGGTAAATGTAGTAAATGCATGTGTGTGTGTTTGGGAGTGAGAGGGAGGTTTCAAGAAAAATTGAGTTGCTATTAAAAGAAGCAGGGATGACTACTAGACAGACACAACAGAGTTTACAATAAGTACACTTGGCAGCTATGTTAGGACGTTCTTGCATTGCTATGAGGAAATATTTGAGACTGGGTAATTTATACAGAAAAGAGGTTTTAATTGGCTTACAGTTCTGCAGGCTTTACAGGAAGCATGGTGCTGGCACCTGCTTGGCTTCTGGGGAGGCCTCAGGAAGCTTCCAATCTTGGCAGAAGGTGAAGGGGGAGCAGGCATGTTACATAGCAGGAGCAGGAGCAAGAGAGAGAGTGGGGAGGTGCCACATTTTTAAACAGCCAAATCTTGCAAGAAGTCACTCACTATTGTGAGGACAGCACTAAGAGAATGGCACTTCCCTCTCTCGTCTCCCGATTTTGCACACACCATGCCATCTGCCTGATGCAGTCTTTGCCTTCCCTCTTTGCCCACAGCATGGTGCATCCTTCTGATTTCAGCACAAACATTACATGCTAACAATCCCTCCTATGTGCTCCCAAGCCCCCTGGGCTTTTCTCATTATGGACATGTCATGCCATGGTGATTATGAGGCTCCCTCTCCAGAACAAGGTTGCTCAACTTTGGCACCACTGACAATGGAGACGGCATCATTCTTTGTTGTTAGGGGGCTGTCCAGGGCACTGCACAATGTTTATTGGCATCTCTGGCCTCTACCCATTACACGACAATAGATTTCCCCCCACCTTCAGTTGTGACAACAACATTCATGAGAAATCCACCCCCATGAGCCAATCACCTCCCACCAGGCCCCACCTCCAGTACTGAGAATTACAATTTAACATGAGATTTGGGCGGGGACACAGATCCAAACTACGTCAGAGCTAACACTTCTGCTGCTCGGGACTTCTCTAAGAGAAGCAATTTCAGGGAAGGCAAACCCTGACTCTTTTTTCTTTTTTTAAATTAAATTAAATTAAATTAAATTTTAAGTTCTGGGATACATGTGCAGGACGTGCAGGTTGGTGACATAGGTAAACATGTGCCGTGGTGGTTTGCTGCACCTATCAACCATCACCTAAGTATTAAGCCCCACGTGCATTAGCTATATAACCTGATGCTCTCCCTCCCTCATTACCCCTGCAACGAGCCCCAATGTGTGTTGTTCCCCTCCCTGTGTTCTGATTGCTCAGCTCTCACTTATAACTGAGAACATGCAGTGTTTGGTTTTCTGTTCCTGTGTTAGTTTGCTTAGGATAATGGCTTCCAGCTTCATACATGTCCCTGCAAAGGACATAATCTTGTTTCTTTTATGGCTGCATAGTGTTCCATGGTGTATATGTACCACATTTTCTTTCTTTTCTTTTTTTTTTTTTTGAGATGGAGTCTCACTCTGTTGCCCAGGCTGGAGTGCAGTGGCACCATCTCGGCTCACTGCAACCTCCACCTCCCGAGTTCAAGCGATTCTCCTGCCTTAGCCTCCTGAGTAGCTGGGATTACAGGCGTGTGCCACTTTTTGTATTTTTAGTAGAGACGGGGTTTCACCATGTTGGTCAGGCTGGTCTTGAACTCCTGACCTCATGATCTGCCCCCCTCGGCCTCCCAAAGTGCTGGGATTACAGCTGTGAGCCACCACGCCTGGCCTATGTACCACATTTTCTTTATCTAGTCTATCACTGACGGACATTTGGGTTGATTCCATGTCTTTGCTATTGTGAATAGTGCTGCAATGAACATACATGTGCATTATCTGTATGATAGAATGATTTGTATTCCTTTGGAACCCGGACTCTTGAGAGGAAAACATGTCAAGAACAAATTACTTTTTAAAAAAATCGTGGTAAAATACAAATGATATAAAACTTACCATTTTAACCATGTTTAAGTAAACAGCTCAGAGGCATTAAATACATTTGCATTGTTGTACAACCATCACCACCACCTGTCTCCAGATGTGGCCATCCAAACTATAACTCCAGGTGTTTGTCAACCCAAACTATAAGTCTGTCCCCGCTAAATACTAACACCCTGCCCTCTCCCCTGCGCTGCTGGCGACTTCCTTTCTATCTTCTGTCCCTGTCAATTTACCTGCTCTAGGAACCTCCGGAAAGTGGACTCGCACAGTGTTTGTCCTTTAGTGTCTGCTCCTTTCACTTTAGCTTCGTGTCTTCAACGTTCATCTATGTTGCACCAAGCGTTCAAATTTTATTCCTTTTGAGACCAAATGCTATTCCTTAGTAGGGATATTCTGTATTTTGTTGATCCACTGATTTGTTGTTGGACATTTGGGTTCTTTCCAGGGCAGAGGCCTTTGGAGCCAAGAGAGCGCCCACTTTCATTCTTATAGGCAGCTTGACACCCAATCAGCATTTGCCTGCCCCCCTTCCTGTCCTTCCGCGAGTGCAGTTATCCCTGCTCGGAAAGAAGCAGGGGCAAACTAGAGTCACTTTGGAAGAGAGGTGAGAAGGAAGAGAGGAGGAGGAGGGGGAGGGGATATACAATTTTTTAAAAAGGGTTTTCACCAAAGGAAACTCTTTTTTTTTTGAGACAGAGTCTTGATCTGTGCCCAGGCTAGAGTGCAGTGGTGCAATATCGTCTCACTGCAACCTCTGCCTCCCAGGTTCAAGCGATTCCCCTTCCTCGGCCCCCAGAGTAGCTGGCATTACAGGCGCCTACCACCACACCCAGACGTGGTTTCACCATGTTGGCCAGGTTGGTCTCAAACTCCTCACCTCAGGTGATGTGCCCTCCTTGGCCTCCCGAAGTGCTGGGATTACAGGCGTGAGCCACCGTGCTCAGCCTGGAAACTCATTTTTAAGAAAAACAAAACAAAACAAAAAAATTACATCTGGTGGCAGTGGCCACAAAGGAAGTACAGTTGTCAGAAGGAGAGCTGGGACTTTTCAAAGCGCTTACTGGAACTAAACAGAAATGCTGGGCTTTGTTTTGTCTTTCTCGAGAACACGCACTTTTTGGAATAAAAACCTCCAAAAAAAGCTCCAAGAGTGGTGAAAGACCTCAGAGCATGGAATTGCATTACTGGAAATGGTCTGGGGCTTTTGTTCCTGAGGCTGGGACCTCGGGAGAGTTGGTTTAGTGACAAGCCCAGCCAGTCTGCAGAGGGGCATGGAGACGAAGGGGGGCAGGAAGGGGCCATTAGAATGGTCCTCTGGTTTCCCACCTCCTCAGAAGGACAAAGTCTCGGGGAGCTAGTCATGGTCAGATGCTGCTCAAGGGGAAATGCAGAAGCGCAGGCTCACCCCTCGCCAAGTGCATCAAATAGACAATAGCAGTAGCAGCGGCAGCAGCTGCAAAACAGGCAGAACTGGTTAGAGGCTACAGGCATGTGAGCCCTGCAGCCCACTCTGAGGTCTTTAAATACTGCTGAATACCATAACCGCCTCCAAAAGGGTCTCCTTGCCCGGTTTGCTAAGAGACAAATCTGTTCTGCTCACAAACCCTCACTTCACTTCAGAACCTTCTTTGGCTCCCTATTGCCCTTGAGATTGAGTCAAGCTTCTTAACTAAGTGATCTACATGACCTGACCTCTATATGGCTTCTTCAACCTCATCTGTTCCATTCTTCCCCTTGCACCGTCCATTCCAGCAACACAGCCCCCTCTGCTTCCTCCAAGAAAATCAGCCCTCTCTCATCCTCTGATTTTGCACATGCCATGCCATCTGCCTGATGCACTCTTTGCCTTCTCTCTTTGCCCACAGCATGGGGCATCCTTCTGATTTCAGCACAGACATCACATGCTAACGGTCTCTCCTATGTGCTTCCGAGCCCCCTGGCTTTTCTCATTATAAACATGTCATGCTATGGTGATTACAAGCCTCCCTCACCATAACAAGGTTTCTCAACCTTAGCCCCACTGACACTGGAGACTGCATCATTCTTGTCAGGGGGCTGTCCTGGGCATTGCAAAATGTTTATTGGCATCTCTGGCCTCTACCTACTAGAGGCCAATAGCCTTTCCCCCACCTTCAGTTGCAACAACCACAGATGTCTCTAGACATTTCTACATGTCCCCTGAGAGAAAAAATTGTCCCTCATTGACAACCACTGCACTGGAGAAAGGTCTTATCACTGCTGTGTCCCCGATCAGCACATACTTGCTGGGTAAATGAATGAACAAAACCTGCACACGTTGGGTCCGTAGAGGATATTTGTCTCTTTTAGGGATGCTCCAAGTCTTGTTGGACCCACGCAGGACTGTGCTCTGTGTCGAGTGAACAGAGAATTCATTGGTATGACCACTTCGAGGTGTCCCAAGTGGCAAAAGGGGCTCAGCGTGGGCTGGTTCTGCTGGGGTCTGTAGCTGTCATCATCTGCTTGGGTACAGTGAACCTCAGGGCTCTAGACCTGTGATATCCGAGAGTGGCCACATACCACATGGCTCCTGAACCCTTGGAATGTGGCTGGTCCAAACTGAGATGTGTTGTGAGTGTGTAACACATATCAGGTGTGAAGGCTTAGCACCAAAAAAACCCCAACAACTCATTAATGGTTTTTAGTAATGATTGCATGTTGAAATGGTAATATTGTGCACATATTAGCTTAAATAAAATATATTATTAAAATTATTTCACCTGTTCCTTCCTATTTTTTATTGCAGCTACTATAAAAACTTAAATTATTTCTGTGAGTCACACTTGTGAGCAACACCGCTGTGGGGGACCCTCTGTTATCCAATCTGGAACTGCACCACTCACCCAGGTGCTCCCGGTTCTAGAACTCTCGTTTAATGGGGGGAAGGGAAGAGAAGCTAACATTGAGTTCTACTGAGGGCCCAGCACTCTGTCTACACAAACTTGACTAATCTCACTAACTCTCCTCCTACCTCTATGAGATAGACTTCTTATTTGGTTGTGACAGAGGAGGAAACCGAGGGCCTGGAAACAAAAAAAAGGGATTACTTTTATTTTGACATGACTCCATTTCAACTTTGTTTACAATAAGAAAAAAATTAGACATTATTGCACCACTGCACTCCAACCTGGGGGACAGAGTGAGACCCCATCTCAAAAAAAATTAGACATAGCATTATGCAGTTGGAAATCAAATTCAGCTGCTAGAAACAGAAGCCAGAGTGAAATAATAACTTAAAAGAAACAGAGATATATCTTCTTGTGTGAAAGGAGTCTGAAGATGAGTAACCCAGGACTGGGATGCAGACCCTACACTTATCAGGGATTTCAGCATCATCTGTCTTTCTGCTCCACTGTCCCTAGTATGTAGCTTCAGAAAGATGTCACCTCATGATTCTTTATGGCTGCTGAAGTTCCAGCCATCACACTCATATCGCAGGCAGCTAAATAGGAGGGAGGAGAAGAAGCAAGAGGACTTTCACCAAACATTTTCTGTGTTACAATGTGCTAAATATTGTGCCAGATGTTGAGAGTACAAGAGTGAACAAAATAGATGCTCCTGTATTTCTTTCACAGTCAGCACAAATGAACATCTTCCTTGACACCTTTCAGTCTCTCCCATCTCTTGTCTGATCCCTCAGTGAAGCCTGCCAGCTCTGCTGCGACCCATGTCCAGAATCACACCACTTGTCACCACCTCTCCCTCACTTGCTGTTGTTCCGTCTTCAGGTCTCTGTTCCTGTCACCTCTCCAGAGAGGTGACAGGAGGGAGGAGGGAAGGGAGGAAGGAGGAAGGGGGGAAGGAAGGAGGGTACCCCACCCATACACCCCTGCCCATTTTATTTTTGAGATGGGGTCTCACTCTGTCCCCCAGGCTGGAGTGCAAACTACGTCTAATTTTTTTTCTCATTGTAAACAAAGTTGAAATGGAGTCGTGTCAAAATAGAAGTAATTCCTTTTTTATCAGGCCCTCAGTTTCCTCCTCTGTTCCAACCAAATAAGGTGTCTATCTCATAGAGGTAGGAGGAGGGTTAGTGAGATTAGTCAAGATTGTGTAGACAGAGTGTTGGGCCCTCAATAGAACTCAATAAATGTTAGCTTCTCTTCCCCCCCACCCCCAGCCGTAAATGAGAGTTCTAGAACCAGGATCACCTGGGTGAGTCGTGAAGTTACCGATTGGATAACACAGCATCCATCCCCTCCCCACCCCCCACTCATTTCACTCATTCTCTTCCCTGTCTTCTCTCATAACACTCACCAACAAGAACGGCAGGCTGGGAGGTTGCACCTGGTGTTTCCACTGCAAGGTACTCAGTTCCTAGAATTGGGCTTGCCTCAGAGCAGGCTCCCACTTACATCTGGTGAAATGAGCCAGAAGCCTTTTGAGGTCCTGTCTTCAATGGTGCCATTAAACTTATTTAGTAAAAGCACTCATCCTTGCTTGGTGGGAAAGCCCGCCGTATTGGCAACAGCAAACACCCTAGCCAGAGTAAACCTCAATTTATGTTTGGCTTTATTTTCTGCCTCTACCCTATACTTGCTTTCAGATCGTCAAGCTTCTTGGGAGAGGAACTTTTCCCCACTTGCCACAACGCCTACTGGAATTAATCTGATCATTCCTATTGTGATTAATGAACAGATAGGCCATGTATTCAGGTGAAATTGAACAACTGGCTGCCAGAGGGCTTCACATCAGGGCTTCTCAGCCTTGACACTTAGTGATATTTGGGGCTGGATCGTTCTTGGTGGTGGGGGCCGTCCTGTGCACTGTGGAATGTTTAGCAGCATCCCTGGTCTCCACCCACTCTATGCCAGTAACACTCTCCTGGTTGTGAAAACCAAAAATGTCTACAGACATTATCAGGTGTCCCCTGGGCGACAGAATCACCCGGTTAAGAAGCACTGCTCTTAACAATCCCTCTCTTTCAGAAAGCTGGGATATGGCCTCAGGTGGAGCTAGCCAAGCATCTAGTTCCTTTCCTCCCTCTTAAATTCTTCACCTTAAATTGTCAGTTGGCAACCATGAAGGAGAGCTCGTCTTCAAGAATCTACATTGAAGGTAATGTGGGGCATAAAGGAAAAAGACAATCCAAGTTTCCACTGAAGCCATAAAACTGAGGTTTGCAGTGTCATGGTGCCATTAATTTGTTCACAGGGAAGAAAAACCTGACCGTGTCCCTTTCCCCTTAATTCAACAAGTCTTGGAAATCTTATTGTAACTTTCAAGGATTTCATCGTACAAATAATAGATGAACGCCAATTTTACTTGAGTTCATGTAGATGGAACACAATAGGTCCCCAGACCCTATCTGGGAATCTTTGCAGAGTTACAATGATAATTTAGAATGACTGTCCATGTCAACGGTGAGAAAACTAAGCCTCAGAGTGACTTGCTTACGATGACGTTGGTTCTGGACTTTCTTGGGCACACATGTCATAAGCATAATGAAAAGCTTGCTTTACCAAAAGGCAATGTGTTGGCTCAGAGGACTGGAACATTTATTGTGAGGCTCAAAGAAAGGCAAGAAGAGATAAGAAAGAAGTGGAGCTGCACTTTGCTACCTGCTGCCTCCCTCTCTGTCTCTCTGTCTCTTTCTCTCATTCTCTTCCGCTTGTCTTTGGAAACAGCCTCTCACCTCACGGCGGGGAGGACGTGCCTCAGCCCAGATCCCATGTGCCAAAGTGTTGGAAACAGAGCTTCCTACATTTCCCAGGGAAGGACTCTTACTGGCTCTGCTCAGATCACAAGCACATCTCTGACCAATACTTAGTCCACAGTGTAAGCCACTTTGCCTGTTGTGGCCTGAGTTATGTGTCATGGAGGCAAGCAGGGTCTATTACCAAAGTATAGAGAATAGGGGAATGGGGAAATGGGAGCTGGCAGCCAAAAACAACAGCTACTTATCTCAGAACCAAGACGAGAGTCCAGATTTGAATTCGTGCTCACCATTGCCATATTTACTGAATGTTCTGACACAAATATCTGGGAAAAAACTCACAACTTATCATTGTGAATTATTCCTGAATTGCATCAATGCCAACATCCCAATTGAAATATTATACTACAGTTTTGCAAAATAGTACCTCTGGGGGGAACTGGGCAAAGTGTAAAAGAGATGGCTCTGTGTTATCTTTTACAACTGCATGTGAATCTAAAATTACCTCAATAAAAATTTCCATTAAAAAAGTGGTAAAAACCCAACTTAATATTTCTCATACTACAAGAAAAAAGCATTATTCCCAGTTTGCAGATGAGGAAACTGAGGCTCAGATCATTTAAAAAAAAAAAGTGCCTTGGAAATCCTCAAGCCGGGTTCTAACTCCAGAGTGTGAACTCTTGACCTCTGTGTTTTAAGGCCTTCCGTGAATCTCAGATTGTCTTAGCAACCATCCCAGGGAAACATCAGCCTGGTTCTCTGGCTCCCTGTTGGCTCTGAGTACTTGGACAAGGCTAAGGGAAGAGTGGCAGGAGGCATATTGGGAGACACAGGATAGGGGCAGAGGGAAGGCTTCCTGGAGGAGGTGTTGATACCTTACTAGCAGAAGTTGCAGCCAGGCAGGGTCACAGAGCTAAGGTCCAGAAGAGGGAGGGAATCTACCTTCGAGGAACTCAGCAGACTCCCTGTGGCTGGAGCACCCGAAGGTGAGAGGAGTGGGCAAGGACGCTGAAGGTGGTGCATGGGTCCAATCCCGTAGGACCCAGTGAGGTGTGCTCAGAGGTTGGAAATTTACCCAGAGGGCGACAGGGAGGCACCAAAGGGTTTGAGCTGGGGAAAAGAGCTTCTCTGTAAGTTTTGCATCTTGGAAAGGTGACACTGGCTGCAGCGTGGAGAATAAATGGGAGGAGAGCATGTGTTTATTGAGCACCTACTATGTGTCAGGCATGGTTCCAGGCACTGGGGATTCAAGAGTGACCAAAACATTGTACCTTTCCCCGTGGAGCCTGCATTCTAGTAGTCATGTAGGCAGTAATCAAATAAACAAGTACATATATTCACTGAAGTAAACAGGATTCAGTGAGCGTTCTAAAGGAAAATATCATAGTGTAAGGGCAGAGGTGATGGTGGGAGCGAGAGCTGTTCTGGCCTGAGGGTCATCCCGAAGACTTGAGATGATGGTGGTCTGCACTGGGGGAGCAGCAAGAATTCAATTTTGTTTCCCCCAGTGGCACGTGTCAAATCGTGGAGAAAGGGGATGTTGGGGCTGGCGGTCTTGGGGCTGAGGCCTCTAGGGTGCCCATGCTCCCTTTGCTTTAGAGCGGCTGTCGAGCCGATATAAACATTTAAAAGTGGATATAGCTTGGCTCTCATTCAGCATGTAAATAGTTGTCAAATCTTCAGTTTTGAAAGGACTGGTTCCCTGTGATTTGTATAAATTTTGAAACAGAGCAGAGGCCGCACGCATGGAAAACGAGTCTCTCCACCCTAGGGATGAGGCCAGGGTTTTGAAGACACAGACCTTTCAGATGGGAACTCCATCCCAAAGGTGGAGACGAGATGGAATTAATGAGGACAAGGAAGGAAGACCAAATGTGTCCTTCGCTCAACAGACACATCTTCCCATTAGCAAAGAAGAAACTCTTAGAAATAGAGAGTTGGTGCTTTGAAACTCTTAGGTTAAAATGCACTTTGATTTTAGCTCCCTGTTTTCTCCTACCTCTTCCAGGTGTTTAGCATTGAGTATATTTTCTTTTGGGACTGGCCCCGGCAACCAATCTTTTCTGAAAAATAGACTTTGGGGTACCACCCTATGGATGTAAAGCAAAGAGTCTCAGCATGTAGTGTCACTGCGTTCAATGTATGTCCTTCTCCCTCTATGACACTGACAAAGATTTAAAAGGTGGCAAACCTCGCCATTGGGGAAGACAAAGGGAAACTGCACCTGTTCAAGGCAGGGCCAACTGGAACAATCTTTTCTGATGGCAATTTGGCAGGATATGGCAAATTTTTATTTTTTAGAGAGACAAGGTCTGCCTCTTTTGCCCAGGCTAGAGTACAGTGGTGCAGTCATGGCTCACTGCAGCCTCGATCTCCCAGGTTCAAGTGATCCTCTCACCACTTCAGTGTCCCGAGTAGCTAGGACCACAGGTGCACACCACCACATCCAGCTAATTTTAATTTTTTTTTTTTTTTTTGGTAGAGATGAGTTCTTGCTATATTGATCAACCTGGTCTCAAACTCCAGGGGCTCAAGTGATCCTCCCACCTCGGTCTCCCAAAGTGCTGGGATTATAGGCATGAGCCAATGTGCCTTGCTGAAAAATTAAAATAAGGTTACACCTCAAAACTGAGCTAGGAATCATAGCACAGAAACAACTAAAATACCGAGCAAATAGGGTAATGTAAGGATGTACACTTTGGCATAATTTCTAATACTTAAAAACAATACCTGAACTAATCCTCAATTGGTTAAAAAGATGATTATACCTCCCTACACTAGGAGACACTTGGCAACTGCATCAAAATAAGGTAGACCTCAGCCAGCTGATCGAGGGCAGCAACAGTGAAAAGTCATATTGATAGCATGTACTTCTGACATGATCTGATGAGAAAACACCCTACCTCTGTGGTCTTCCTCCCTCAAACCCACAATCAGTCTCATCATGAGGAAAACATTAGGCAAATTTCAATAAAGCAGCATCTTACAATAAAGCCGACCAGTACTCATCAAAACTGTCAAGATCATTAAAAAAAAAAAAAAAAAAAGGAAAGCGTAAGAAACTGTCACAGCCCAGAGGCGCCTAAGAAGATGTGATGACCAAACGTCATGTGGGATTCTGGATGGGATCCTGGACAGAGAAAGGGCATTAGATAAGAACCAGGGATGCTGGGCATGGTGGCTCACGCCTGTAATCCCAGCACTTTGGGAGGCCGAGGCAGCCGGATCACCTGAGGTCGGGATTTCGAGACCAGCCTGACCAACATGGAGAAACCTCATCTCTACTAAAAATACAAAATTAGCCAGATGTGGTGGCGCATGTCTGTAATCCCAGCTACTCAGGAGGCTGAGGCAGGAGAATCACTTGAACCCAGGAGGCGGAGGTTGTGGTGAGCCGAGATCGTACCATTGCACTCCAGCCTGGGCAACAAGAGTGAAACTCCATTTGAAAAAAAAAGAACCAGGGAAATCTGAATAAGGTACAGCTTTAGTGAATAATGATATATCAATATTGGTTCATTACTTATAGTAAACGTGCCATACTGATGGAAGTTGTTAATAATAGGAGTCACTGAGTGTGGAGTACATGGGAACTCCTGGTACTATCTTCGTAATTTTTCTGTAAATCCAAAACTGATCTAAAAATTCTAACTTAGCCAGGTGCCTGTAATTCCAGCACTTCGGGAGGCTGAGGCAGGAGGACTGCTTGAGGCCAGGAATCTGAGACCAGCCTGAGCAACATAACAAGACGCTGTCTCCACAAAAAGTAAAATTAAAAAATAATTAGCCTAGTGTGGTGGGGCACACCTGTAGTCCCAGCTACTTGGGAGGCTGAGGTGGGAGGATTGCCTGAGGCAGGGAGGTCGAGGCTGCAGTGAGCTGTGATTGCACCACTGCACTCCAGCCTGGGAGACAGAGAAAGACCCCAACTCTTTAAAAATATGTATATAAATAAAAAAATTAGAATTACAATCTATTTTTCAAATGAGGTAGAGTCTACGGATGGATGTGAGGGTTGTTCAAGATATATGATTGAATGAAAACAGTGATCTCACTTTTGTAAAACGAAGTTGTGTGTGTGTTTCTTTAAGCACAGACACGGTCTGAAAAGATGCCCTTTGCATCATAAGAGTTACCTTGGGTGTTTTCAGTGAAAACAAGAACTGGGAAGGGGAACAAGTATTGGGAGGGGATCTTCTACACTGCTAGTCAATGTTGAGTTTTTTTCTATGCATGTGCAAGGCTTTTACAATATCTATTTTCAATAACTATATTTCAAACACACAGACACACGTGGTGAAAAAGCAACCCCATGATCTACTGGGGGAAGGCAGAGGAAGTCCAGTTGTCTGCTTCAAATTCATTTTGCCTAAATAGGTCCCATATTCATCTCCCTTGATTCATAATTCAGAGGTAACAGCATGGAAGAACTAGAATACTCTCAGGTTTCTGGGCACATAGAAATGGCATTATTTCTAGAAAGTCTGATTTTGGTTTTTTGTTTTGTTTTTTTTTTTTTTTTGCTAGTTTGTTTTTGTTTTGAGACAGAGTCTCGCTTTGTTGCCCGGGCTGGAGTGCAGTGGCCCAGGCATGGTCTCGGCTCACTGCAACCTCCGCCTCTGGGGATCAACGATTCTTCTGCCTCAGCCTCCTGAGTAGCTGGGACTACAGGCGTGCACCACCACGCCCAGCTAATTTTTGTATTTTTAGTAGAGACGGGGTTTTACCATGTTGGCCAGGCTGGTCTCGAACTTCTGGCTTCAAGCGATCTACCCACCTCGGTCTCCCAAAGTGCTGGGATTACAGGTGTGAGCCACCGTGCCCAGCCTTAGAAAGTCTCATTTGACCAGCATCTGTGGATGCTGTCACTATCCAGCCATCCAAGTGGCTTGCTTTGGAGTGGCTGCCGTTTACCAAACACTCCCTCCATGGCCAACCCAGAGAGGGGCCCACACCTGCCCTCACTTAGTCCTCAAAATGATGTTCAAGGTAAGTTTTGTCATCACTACTTTTTTACATGAGAGACCCAGGAAAAGTTACTTGTTACCCAGCCAGTAAGGGAAGGTCTGGGCTCCATTCAGAGCTGTCCAACTCGGGGGCCCAAGCCTTGAACCACTCGCTCCTGATCCTCAGGGTAGAGGCCATTACAAAGGGAACTGCTCGCCTGAACATGAATTCCCCCCTCTGCGAGAGACACACATTGTCACACAGATACTTCCAGTCCCACAGCTTTCTCCCAAATGAGGTCCCTGTTCAATGAGATGGTTCCAATGAGCTTGACTCTCCTCTGCCATTGTTTATATTTCTGGTGGAATATTTTGGCCCTATAACCAGGTGCACATGGAATTTTAGTAACAATAAAAAAGTCCAAGGGTTCGTGAGACTCAGCATGTGGTTGGCTAAGATGGGCTGTATGGAAAGTGTATGTTCACCATCAGGGTTTACATTTTACTTATTTATTTTTCCTGAAATCTCATCAAAATAAAAATCAACCAGGTTGCCCCGAGGCCCTCGCTGATGTGTGGGAGGTACACTGAACGTAATTCACAGTTGGGGGACAAAGAGCAGCACAATGGCACTTTGTGGCAGGGCGGGGCTGGGTGGGGTGCATGGACCATTGTCAGGAGGGTAGGGGGACTTTCTCTCCTCCAACCCAGATGGCCTCTGGAGAGACGAGCAAGTGTCCAGGAGACAGCAGATTGGACCCGACCGACTGTCAAGTGGAGTCAGGCAAATCTTGTGGGATCCATGTTTCATGCCTCCCTTAAATTTTGACCTAGGCCTGGCACAGCAGCTCACACTTGTAGTCCTAGCTACTTGAGAGGCTGAGGCAGGAGGTCACTTGAGCCCAGGAGGTCAAGGCTGCAGAGAGCTGTGATCGCACTACTGCACACCAGCCTGGGCAACAGAGCAAGATCCCATTTCTAAAAAATACAAATAAAAAATTTTACCTTTAATTTCTGCAGCTTATGCCAAGTATTTCACTTTCATATGTATCTGTCCCCAGACACCATCAGACTCACTGTGCACCCAAGACAAACCATGAGTGGGACCACGTTTTTCTTAAATCCCCCCCGCCATGTCAGCTGGGCACATGGTCTTCAGCTAAGAATGCCCTTCCTTTAGACTTGTCATATGGCAAAAAGATTCTGCACCTTGATTCTCTCCCACCAAAGTGCTTTTGATGAGGGAACTCAGAGTGTATTCTTGGATGAGGAGGTCTGCTTCCAATTGGGAGTGGAGAGCTTTGCCTCCTATCCGGTGCCTTCTCCTTCCTGGGTATGTAGAAAATGTCACATGATTCCAGTGCAAGGAACTGGAAGCTGATTTCCTCGGCTGCCCTCACTGACAAAAACCTAAGTGTCCGTTCAACACATTTCTGGGCGGTGTTTTCATTGTTTTGCTTTTCTTCTTCTTCCATTTTTATTGTTGAATTTCATCTGGTGCAAAGATTTCCACTAGAGAAGTAATTTGGAGTATTGCGGCATTTCCTTTCTTAATTAATCCCAACTGGGGCTTTGTCTACAGAAAGCATCTGAGGTTGATGGCTTCATCACTGTGCAGCGGGCTCTTCCTGCTGCATTTGTAAACACCAGCCTGGCCACAGTGCTCCGGCCCCGGTTCTGGTTTGAATTAAAGCCCCAGCTCAGCGAGCAACGCAGCTATGCTTTCCTGTAAGCTCTGTCAGTTTTCCAAAGCTTGTTAACACGCTCATATAAAAGGAAATAGGACGAACTTCAAGGAATTTACAACTGGTCTTAAACTTCAAAGACGAAAGCTACATCTATGCAACATATGCACTAAAAACCAGTATGTCCCTCCATCCCCTCTCTCCCCAGACACAACCTAACCAGCACAAAACAAAACAGAATCCAAACTCATAAAAGTTTGCTTGGCAAATCAGGGATGGCT